>NW_028249906.1:0-469223 GCF_964263255.1 Lissotriton vulgaris
GAAATACATAAGACAGGTGTTAGCTAGGATACAAGAGGCAAAATGGACCATCAATTCAACCAAGTGTTATGTGGGCTGTTCTCTGTAGTGTACCTTGCGCAGGAGGAATTGAATGGGAAGATTCACCAGTTGGATACAAAGAATCAGTCTGTGATAGAGCGGGAAGTGCCTTTTACCCATACTGAAGTGACAACATTTTTAGGACTCACCGTGTATTTCAGGATCTCTGTGGTGAACTATGGAAGTGTAGTTGCCCCATTGATTGCTTTGACCTCTATGAAGAAGCCCAGTAAGGTGATATGGACTGCAGAATGTCAAAAGGCATTTGTGGAACGGAAACAGGTGCTATCCACTGCAACTCTACTGAAAAAAACCTGATAAGTTAGCCTTTCATTGTACAGATGGTTGCTGCTGACAAAGGAGATGGAGCTGTGTTAGCTCAACTGGATGACTGGGTGGCTACTGAGAAGGAGTGCTTTGTCATAGTGTGGGCCTTGTGTAAATTCCACCTTTATTTGTTTGGCACTAGGTTGTGGTGTAACCATTGAAATGGTTGATGGCTATGAAGGAGAGAATCCCAAGTTGTTGACATTAGAGGTGGGTGGTGGACTTTTCTCTACTCCGCTTAGAGTATGACCTCCATCAACCTCCGGCGGTGCAGAGGTTACTAGTGCGCTGATGCTCAATGTTTAATTAGCCTGCCCTTGATCTGCCCAGAGCACCTAATGTGAAAACTGAGCAGTCTCGGCATACATTGTGGGGAAGAAGTTGAACGCTGAAGGGTAGCCGGTCTTTTATCCAAGTTGACATGGATTTAAAGTGCCAAGGCATGCTGATGCAGCCACTGCTGAACCTGGTAAGAGTGTCACTAGGAGTGTATTGTGCTCTTGTGTTGGCCATGCTGGTTTCATGAAGAGGGGTGGTATCTCTGTAGCATCCATTCCTCTGTGCATATGTGTTACGTGCAATTATTTAAAAAATTTACACAGTGGGTACAACAATGGGAACTGATATTTGTGTTCTCTCTAATAATAAAAGAATGTAACCTAATAAAAGTAAAATGCAGCCGGAAAGATGATGAGTGGCTGTGACAAAGGAAGCTCACTCTAAATGCTCTCCATATCTAGTGTGTACTAGGGTTTTTCTTTCTTATTTATTTATAAAGTTTTATATAGCGCAAACAAGTTCCCGAGGGATATCAGAGCGCTTTACAATAGGATGGGAGGAAGGACATAAATGCAAAATCGACAACAGGTAGGATAAAAAAAAAACAGGAATGATAGCATATTCAGGGACAGTTGCATAAGAAAGAACCATAACAAATGATTGTCCAATGGAAGTAAGAGTGATTGTCTTCGAGCAGGTGCACCTAGCACACTTAGGGTAAGAATTTATTCTTAAATAATTTTTTGGCTTCCAGTTTGAATGCCGTCGTTGAAGAGATTCGGCGTACTTCCGGTAGCAGAGAGTTCCATAGCTTTGGGGCAGCGCCGGAAAAGGCTCTTTGACAAGTTCTCTTTTTCCTAAAGATGAGTGGTTTCAAGAGGAACATCTTGGCACTTCTTGAGCCTCTTACACCACAAGAGAGCTCCAGTTTTTGTGCAAGGTACTTTGGAGTATTGAAGTGAAGGGCTTTGTGCGTCAGAACGACAATCTTTAACTGAATACGTGCTTCATAAGGTAACCATTTGAGAGATTTTAGAACTGGGGAAATGTGCTTGTTTTGCTTAGTGCATGTAACCAGACTAGTCGCTGAATTCAGTGATGCTCTTAGTGGAGCCAGGGAGTATTTGGGAAGGCCACAAAGGGTTGCGCTGCCGTGGTCCAGCATAGGCAGGACAAGCGCTTGCACCACCTGCTTGAAGTCGTTTTGTGGAATGAATGGTTTGATATTTCTGAGTGTTCTCATCAAGTGGTTTGCACCCTTGCATACCTTACTGATGTGATTTTTCATATTCCGGTGCTTGTCCAAGGTGACTCTGAGTGATTTGGCTGAGTCTATGATGAGAGGGGTGCAGTTGAAGGCAGTGATGTGATTCAACCAGAGATCAAGCTTAGGGGTGTGGTTCGGAGGGGAGATGACCAGGAATTTCGTTTTGGAAGTGTTGAGCCGAAGATGGTTCTCAGTTAACCAATTTTGAGTAGACGTTAGGGTCGAGTTGAGAGAGATAATGTTTTCGAGGGAAGAGATTTTCAAATAGAGTTGTGTATCGTCCACATACATATGGAAGAGAGTGTTTGAAGAGTTTAAAGAGTTAGCTAAAGGTTCCAGGAGCAGATTGAATAGAATCGGTAATAAGGCGAATCCTTGGGGGACCCCCATGAGAACTGGAGAGGGCTGGAAGAGAGAGTGGTTTGCCTTGATCCTTTGAGATCTGTGGTGGAGGAAAGATGAGAACCATTCTAGCACCTGACCAGAAAACCCCATCCTATTTTTCAGAGTGGCGAGGAGGTTGTCATGATTAACCATCACATTGACTTGGATTTTGTTGCTGCCTTTGTTCCTAACTGATTCTGTCCTTCTGTGCACCAGAAGAGACGGAGCTGCTGTGCCAGGAGTCATGACCCGGCCTTGCCAAAGAGCCACCTCACCTGCAGCAGCACCCCGCCGGACTCAGGATACTACTATACCCTGCTGGCCATTGCCCAAAGCCTGCTGGACCTCAATAAATACCCACGAGCATTGGAGTACTCTGCCACCAGCAGTGTGCCTGTAGCCCCCAACAAACCGCCACCTGAGCAAGAGGACCAAAGCAGCCCTGCTCCCAGCACCCCGGGACAGCAAGAGGATCATTCTCTTGACACCTGCCACCTCAGGGACAGTTTACCTCTGCCTCCCAATCCCACCCCATACCCGCAGGGCAGGGCAGCACCAACAAAAGGCATCGCTGCTGGTGAAAGGCCGATGGCAAGTTCTCGCACCTGAAGGCATACTACTGAGTTCATACAGGTGGGTAGGGGTACTAGGGCAGCCGGTGTGAGCCACGAGCAAAAGTGTTTTTTTTCAAGCTGATTCACGGGCGTGTCAGTGTCAGAGAGCACTGCTCTCTGTGACACATGGTTGTTGACCTTCTGTTGTCTGATACAGGAGTTCTGTTCTCTCCAAAACACCTTTTTTACCTTGGGGCTGTGACGAACCTCACTGTCCTACATATAGTTGGCAAACGTCACTGATTTACATGTGAGTCTGTTCTAAAATAGCGCCTCGTTTTATACTATTCTTCAATGTGTCTAAGTGAAAACAAATTCTCTTAGATTTCTGCTCCTAGGTGACATCGCAGTCTTACTGGTTAGGGTCAATGTTCAAAAGACAACCCTCCATCCAGGGGAAATATTGCTCACACGTTCAGTATGTAATACATGTTCACTGTATTTGTAAGTGTGCAGTTCCAACTAGTGGCGACATTTAAGAATGCCGTTGTTCTTCTATGTAGATGCACTTTGCATTCAAGGATCTGTTATATAGTGCATTCTTACTCCTTCCTCTCGCAGAATGTGGAATTTGGAAGGGTTTTTGGGTAACTCTGTGGAATTCCGCAGAGTGAAGGTCCGCAAGCTCTGCCCAGGCTTAGTTCAGATGGTCTTTTTTTCTGCAAGGGTTAGAGTTTGTTTTGGAGCCCAGAGCCCGATTGAGCCACAGGAATGATGTTAGACTTTCCTGTCGGTTTCACCAATCTGACCACCTAACCTCTCCAGGTTAGGAGTTGCTTTGGGGTGTTCTGATATGAGAGGGGCATCTGCTGGGACAGAAAAGTCCTCTGCATGGTAATATAGATATGCCCCTGCCTTAAATGCCTAATTGTGCTAATGTCTGTATCCCTAATTCTGATTTTTGTTGTCACAGACAAACACTGATCATGCGTCTGCACCATGACATAAACCTGTCCCATGGATTTCCATCTTGTTGGACCTGGAGGGGTTCCCAAAGGCCTTTCCTCCTAGTGGTGAAAGGCAACCACGTTCACCAGGAGTTAAGCAGCAGAAGCAGTGTCGTGGCCGCATACCATGCAGTGATCAGCAAGAGTGAACAGGTCCTTTTTAACCTGTGTCACTAGAGTGATGCCTACCGGCTCACTAATTTGAGATGAACCGCTGCTGTGTGCCTCACTCACCCTTGGTTTATATTTGTTTAGTATGAAGGGCTGCATAGCACAGAAGTGGTGTATCTGAACTGGGTGTATGTGTGTCTAGGAAGGGTACAATACATGGATAATGTAGTACTCCGCAGTGCATGCATATTGAAGGCATGTGCTAGGTGTATAATTGCCTATGAGCAGTACACAAGTCGAAATTTCTGAAGGTGTTAAATTGGACAGGGTTCATAGAATTATTTGGTTAACCCACATCAGAGGAGATCTTTACCAAATTGGCAGAATGGAGTTAATTGATAAATCTTCAATAAATAACTGGGCAAACAAAGTCATGGTAAAAAGTGAATTACAAAAAACTGATAGTAGAAATGAGATGGGAGGTTGAAACCAAGAAGAAGTCTGTTGGCTTATATTTCCCACTAAGTACCACTCTAGTTATTGAGCTATACCTGCTTCACCACATAACCAAAGGTTTTACCTTATTAGATTCAGGGTGGGAACAGCCTATTTCTTGGTTTCATACCCTTCAAATGCATACAATAGTAAAGATCTTCTCTCATGCCCTTGTAACTCAACAGCAATACAGTCACAACTTCACCTGTTTATTTTCTGCGAGCTATATAAAGATCTTTAGAGCACCTGCAGCAGTTGAAGAAAGATGTTGTGTGTACAGTCTATACATGTCTTGCCTCTGTAGCTAAGTGCGGGAGAATTGTTGGGAAATTATATGGCTGAGATACCCGCCACCCCCTCTCAACACAATCCCCAAGGATGGGAAACTGGAAACGGTTCTGAACTTTTGGAAGACGGGAGGGAGTGACCCTCCCGACCGTATTTATTAAAATATGAAACAAAAATTAACACATTAAAATAACAGTTTCATATTATGTACAATTTCTTTACCACATTGCGATGTTTGGCTAACCTTAACATATTCTCTAATACAAAGGTTCTCCTAGCCGAACTAACATCCTACAAAACATTTAACTTGAAATTTTGAAATTGTACATCCTAACGTTTAAGGGCCAACGGCAAGGTCGTAACCGGTGTCAAGATCCCTAACCTTAAATATCCCCCTCACTTGTGAGGGGCGACCGCACAGAGGCGTACCTCGAGTGCAACTACCAATTTCCCTTGACTTGACGGGGGCCCCAATAAACTCGACGCCACTTAGAGGTCGTCCGAGGACTCGTGTGAGGAATCTAGAAGGTAGCGTAGACCCCCCCCAAACCCCACACAACTTACCGCATCTGCCGTCGCAGATGTCCTGGCCCCGGGAAATTCTCCGGGAGGGGCTGTAGCCCCTCCTACCCAGGAAGGGGCCTTGACCACCTTTCCTTTCCTTTCGGCGGCCCATCCTTAGAAGGGACCGCCTTCCCCGTTGAGGGGCCAATGGCCACCTCTCTCGAGCGCTCCCAACCGTAATGGGTGACGCCCACTCATAGGGATCTTCCAATTAGTGCTCACCGATCATGACCTTACCGCCCGACCAAAATAAATACGACAGTTTCTAAACTAAAATGACTAATTTACCTAAAACAGTTAAACAACAACTTTATTAAACAGCATGCTATTGATCAACACTAGAGCAGGAATACTTTATTTGCACAAGATACCAAACATTGATCATTTCTTTATTGCATATTCAAAAATTATCACGATAATAATCCGAACCTGTAAACAAAAGAGGGATTACCACATCAAAACTTTATTCAAGACCACTTGCTGTCCTCAGGGGCTGGTGGGTGGGTCAAAATTGGCTCTTCGTTCCGTCTCGAGCTCACGTGCAGCGAGGTGGTGCAGCTTCAGAGCACTGGAACAAGAGGATGCTCTCTTGGCTTGTTGCTCCTTTTATCCGTCTTCAGGGCGGGTGTAAACCCGCCCCGGCCTGCCCCGAGGGCGTGGCCCGGCCGCGTCAGTGTCTAGGCCAGCCCACTCCAGGGCGGGACAAGGCGCGCCCCGGCTACGCCGCTTCGGGCATACCAGCCGAGACTCGCCTCCCGCCCAAGATGGCTTCCCGGGGGGATCGTGGTACTCCGCCATACGTTCGGGGGGACCGAATGGTCGCCCCTTTCCATATGGCTGAGATACCCGCCACCCCCTCTCAACACAATCCCCAAGGATGGGAAACTGGAAACGGTTCTGAACTTTTGGAAGACGGGAGGGAGTGACCCTCCCGGCCGTATTTATTAAAATATGAAACAAAAATTAACACATTAAAATAACAGTTTCATATTATGTACAATTTCTTTACCACATTGCGATGTTTGGCTAACCTTAACATATTCTCTAATACAAAGGTTCTCCTAGCCGAACTAACATCCTACAAAACATTTAACTTGAAATTTTGAAATTGTACATCCTAACGTTTAAGGGCCAACGGCAAGGTCGTAACCGGTGTCAAGATCCCTAACCTTAAATATCCCCCTCACTTGTGAGGGGCGACCGCACAGAGGCGTACCTCGAGTGCAACTACCAATTTCCCTTGACTTGACGGGGGCCCCAATAAACTCGACGCCACTTAGAGGTCGTCCGAGGACTCGTGTGAGGAATCTAGAAGGTAGCGTAGACCCCCCCCCAAACCCCACACAACTTACCGCATCTGCCGTCGCAGATGTCCTGGCCCCAGGAAATTCTCCGGGAGGGGCTGTAGCCCCTCCTACCCAGGAAGGGGCCTTGACCGCCTTTCCTTTCCTTTCGGCGGCCCATCCTTAGAAGGGACCGCCTTCCCCGTTGAGGGGCCAATGGCCACCTCTCTCGAGCGCTCCCAACCGTAATGGGTGACGCCCACTCATAGGGATCTTCCAATTAGTGCTCACCGATCATGACCTTACCGCCACAGGCCGGATAGTTGACCGGCTATCCGGACCCCCCACAACACTCCTACCTAAAGGTCATGTCTTAAAGTCTTCAGCCAAGCTATAAAGTCTCCTATGAGTAACTCGTTCCCCACCCGGGACAAATGAACACCATCCCCCAAATACATGCTGTCACCAGTAATACAACCATGCGAAATAGAATGCAGTGTATTGGAACGGAATAATCTACTCACTTTGTTATTAATCTTTCTTACTGAATGATTCAGAGCAGACACAGACATCGCCCCCCGCCATACTTTCCGTGGGATCATATGGGACCATGCAATCGTGCACCCTGGAACTCTCCTCGCTAACCAACTTACAGTGGAAAGCATCGCCTCAAGAAGAAGTCGTCTACCAGTGGTGACCAAATCATTGCCCCCAAGATGTACTATGACTATACACGGCGGTGACCTCGTCCGCCCTAGCAAACCCTCAAAAAATGATTGAAACTGGTCAATACAGAGCCCGCCCCTTCCGTAGAAGGACACACTGTACCCGTATTCCCCAGCCACGTGAATCATGTCACCTGCTTTGAATACGTCCGCGGCACGCCTCACGTATGAGTGGCCCACGACCCACACCTCCTTTTTCACAGCCGGTGATGTCTGACCGCTGGCCCGGTGTAGGGTCGACTGCATAGTCCGCCCCGCCTCGTAGGCTTGCGCAACTGAAACCAAACAAAACAAGAAGCGTGAGTACATCATTACAGCTTCACAACATGTGCAACCGCACATACCTTTTATAACAATTGGAGGACCAACGCCCCACACGTTTAACTTGTTCTACATTCAGACCCCTGGCTGTAGCCTCTGTAGCAGCCCCTATCCGAAAGGAATGGGTCCCAAACTCGCCCGGGTTCAAGCCCGCAGCGGCAATCGACATCGCAAGCACCCGCTGAAACTGAAACCTCGTCAGTGGGGTGGCGTCAGCGTGTCTCAACAAGGTCCCCCCCCATGATGCCACCCTTTGTGCTAAATATTCTTCTACACAACTCACCGGGCACATGGAGGACCCGGGAATCTTTTGTATGATTATACAATCACCCATCGCAGCCTGATCGGTCTTGGACCTGACAAACGAGACAGTCATTGTCCCCCCTCTGACCTGAACGTGCTCTCGGCACAGTCCCCCCATCACATCCCGTTTGTTCTTTGCCACTAGTTCGCTTACCCGCATAGCCCCATGGAATGCCAGCGTAAAAGCGGCTCGGAATAACACTGTTTCATACTGGGATGAACATGTTGCAGGGAGTATGGATAATAACAGGGCCAACCTATCCAAACCTATCGGGCGCCTTTCATCTACTCTGCGACCCTCAAGGCGTTGCCACCCACGTAGCGCTTTTTGCACAACGAAAGACGCTGTCGGGTCCTGGATCCCATGAGCCCTAGCCACAAAGGAAATGGCGGCCCGATGCCTCTGGGCCGTAGCCACCGACTTGCCTGCCTGATGTAAAGACAGCAAAAATCCTACTACAGACTCTTCCTGACCCCAAAGCTCCCCCCTAGCAGCCCCCAAAAAGGCCCAATAGGAACGGAACGCCCCTTCATATGCCTTCCTTGTCCTTGGTGCTAAACTCTCTCCCACGAGGTTTTGTAGTTCGGGGCACCGAGAGACCAGAGAGCTTCGGGGAAGGGTGCCCCCACCGGGTCCGCTGTGGGCAGGAAACCCCAGAAGGCCTGCATACGAAAACGAGAAAGTGCATCAGCCGCATGGTTCAGCACCCCCGGCACATGTCTTGCCTTAAATAACACATTCAATTGCATACACAGTAATACAATTTCCTTGAGCAATCTCAGAATCCATTTGCATCGTGCTGCCTGGCTATTGATGCATTCAACCACGGTCATGTTATCAGACCAGAATACCACAGAGTGGTCTCTGAACCCGTCAGGCCAAGTTCTCAGGGCCACCAAAATGGGAAAAAGTTCCAGAAAGGCAATGTTACTTGTCAGTCCACTATCATGCCACCAAGACGGCCATTTTTGTGCCGACCACTGAGTGCCGAATATGGCACCAAAACCAACGCTCCCTGCCGAATCTGTCCACAGCCCCAGCTCCTCAGAGGACACCGCTGGTTTATTCCAGACGACTCGACCATTGAAATCCGCCAGAAATGCCAACCAAATGCGCATGTCCTGGCGAACCTCTGCCGAAAGCCTTGTGCGATGATGACCCTCCTTCAGGCCGACCATGGCTTGAGCGATCGAGCGGGAAAACGGGCGGGCCATTGGTATAACTCTTAGGGCAAAATTCAACTGTCCCACCAATTGCTGCAATTGATGTAGCTTAACCTTAGACTCCCTTATACACATTTGCAGGGATGCCCTGAATGTTAACACTTTGTCACCTGGTAACCGAAAACAACCTTCCTTGGAGTCGAGCTCGATCCCCAGAAACTCGAGGCAAGTCGATGGACCCACAGTCTTACCTGGTGCCAATGGCACGCCAAATTGATTCATCAAGACACAAAATTCAGTCAAAGCCTGTCCACATTCCGGATCCCCGGCTGCCCCCAGAAACAAAAAATCATCCAGATAATGCATAACATGTTGAAACCCCGTCTTCCTTGTGAAGACCCATTGCAGGAAGCAACTGAACTTTTCAAAATAAGCACAAGATATAGAGCACCCCATCGGCATACACCTATCCATGTAATAGTGACCCTGAAACATGAAACCAAGGAGACGCTGATCGTCTGGGTATACCGGGAGCAACCGGAACGCTGACTCGATATCGGATTTTGCCATCAGCGCACCGGGCCCCAGGCGATTCAATATGGCTACGGCCTCATCGAAGGATGCGTACCTCACCGAACAAACTTCCGGGTCTATCGCATCGTTTACGGAAAGACCACGTGGGGCTGATAAATTATGTATCAGCCGAAACTCACCCGGGTCCTTCTTGGGGACCACCCCTAAAGGGGAACAAACAAAGTTAGCAACTGGTGGCACCTTAAATGGACCGGCGACTCGACCTCGAGCCACCTCCTTCCCGATCTTTTCCTGTACCACAGTCGTATGCTGTAAGACTGATATCTGGTTTTTACATTTTGGTATACCCTGAAACTCCCCCACTGGGATGCGGAAACCATCTGAAAATCCGTTACGCAACACCCCAGCGGAAGCGTGATCCGGGTATTCGTTGAGCCAAGGAATCATTGCCATGGTATCAATCGGAGTAGGTAAAGGCGCCCCTCGGACTATGTCAGACCTGTTTGGCGCCTCCTCTACCCCCGTTATCACCCGTTTTGGCTCTGCACATGGACTCAGGATGGGATGATTGCCCACACCCCCCACATTCGTGCCTAAATTTGCATGACCCCTGGGGCCTCGTACATTTCCCCCTGTTAAAGTTCCAACAAACCCCCCTTTTACCTGCGTTGCCGGTTGGCCTCGCGTGATTGTCGTTACTCGTACTTGATCGAAAGGGAGTCCCCGCATATTGGCGGGAAGATTCACCCATGTTACTCCCTACCAAAGGCACTTTCAACATACCAGAATCCTCCATTTTTGACCAGGACACAGAATCATAACAATCCCAAGTTAAGTATTTATCATGCTCTTTCGCCTTTCTGAAAACATTGTCGTAACAAAACCAATGATTACCTTCGTGAGACACCGAATACCCCATGATCCGTGACTGATAGATCGGCAATTCGGGCAGCAATTCGGGCCTACGTTCACCCAAGATGGATGTAAAAACCCCCCATGCTTTGCCCCAATTACCAATGTTTTCGTTTACCTTAAAGGCGGCCATCTTTGCGCGCCAAACACTCGGATGCATGAGCTCTTTCTGGCTCTTAACATGCTCCATCTCATAATGGTCAGTAAGCAACGAGAAGATGTTTATATACTCCCCCGCCCATATCTTCTCTTTGATAGCCAGAGGGACGTGTTGACCCAACTTTTCCCTTCGAGAGGGTGCCGACTCATCCCTCGCAATCGGCAATGGCCGCTTACCTGAACCGGAAGCTGTATCTGCGGCTGGACCTGAGCCAGGTGGTTTCTCTACTGCCGCAGCCGGCGATGTTGCCTTCGTCGCTTCCCTTGTTTCCCGCAGCTGTTTCATCAACACCTGCGCGTCGTCAGCCGTGGCGCCCTCGCTACCTTTACCCAACCACGCTGCAAGTTGCGCCGCCAACTCGGGCGGCATATCCTCCCCGGACACGGGGGTGACCACCACGGGAATCGGATTCCCTTCCTCAGGCCCCGGAATGGGTGCTTCGAGTGGGGTAGAGGGTACTGGGACGTCTCCCCCAGCAGCCCCCCTTCTGGGCCTCTTGCCTTTTCCTCCCGGAACTACTCCTGCCAGAGGACGTTTAGGCCCCCCTTCCTCGTCTTTCTCCGCCATTCGTTTCTTTAGGTCGGTCACCTCCTTCATGAGAACACGCAGCATCTGGTCGGTAGTCATTCGCTTTCCCGCTTTCTTAGGCATTCTCCGACAGAGTATCTGTAAAATAAACAAGAAAGATTACAACGCTCAAAATTGGCTCTTCGTTCCGTCTCGAGCTCACGTGCAGCGAGGTGGTGCAGCTTCAGAGCACTGGAACAAGAGGATGCTCTCTTGGCTTGTTGCTCCTTTTATCCGTCTTCAGGGCGGGCGTAAACCCGCCCCGGCCTGCCCCGAGGGCGTGGCCCGGCCGCGTCAGTGTCTAGGCCAGCCCACTCCAGGGCGGGACAAGGCGCGCCCCGGCTACGCCGCTTCGGGCATACCAGCCGAGACTCGCCTCCCGCCCAAGATGGCTTCCCGGGGGGATCGTGGTACTCCGCCATACGTTCGGGGGGACCGAATGGTCACCCCTTTCCATTATATTTGTATGCACACATACTAAGGGTATGGTCTTAGTTAAGTGCGAAACTTCTGCTTTTGCTTACATAATATCTATTTAGCATTAATGCCATGTGATATGCACTGAATTAAGGGGAAGTATCGATTTATATTTGTTGCTTTAATGCACCAAGACACTTTAACAGTCTTTTATAGACATCATCTGCCAGATGGGTTTTTGAACTTAGGTGACCGTTTTTATATTTGTTTGTGCTTATTGTTTTACTGCTTGTATTTTATATGTTCGCTTTTATGGTTTGGTTTAAACTGAATAAAGTTTTGTTGACTGGAACTGAACCGAGTGGTACAGTAACTGAAGGATGTAGTGCTGTGCTGTGTGAGTAGAATAAATGCAGGTGTATGTGTACCTGTAAAGTACATAGAAGAAACAGTGCTGGGCAGTGCATGCATGATAAATGCATATGCTGGCTGTATGTGTGTCTAAGAATGTTACAGAACACGGAGAATAAAGTACTGTGCAGGGTGTTTATGCCATATACTTGCACTGGGTAAATGTCTCCCTGAGAATAGTTCAATACATGGAAACAAATGGTTTCCATTTTGGGTGACTTAACCCTGCATATTGAAACAAGGAGAAAAGGTAGAGCGATGCCAGCAGACAGATTTAATTTTTTTGAAAGAATTTTATTAGTTTCAATATAAAACATCAAACAGAAGCTACAAGTGTACAGAAAAAAAGGATTGTTCAATCAATGTATATTATAAATTTATTGTAAATAATAAGTTAGAATACATATGTATATTAATAAATAGATTACAAACAAGTACATACAATAAATACAATCATGGTATTAAATATATTGCAGCATCACTTTTGATCGTTCCAGTCTACAACTAGCAATCATTAACTAACACCACAACCTAGAGTTGCCCCTTGTCAAGCTGCCAAATAAAGGACACCCTAATGGCCAATATTTCAATATACACCATAGTAGTCTGAAGCCGACTAAAGTTCATCTCAGTGGTTCAAAGTCCTTCCCTTGGCAACCCATGCAAGGACAGTTAATTCTATCCTCTAAATTCTCCTGAGATATCAGAGATCTAGATGCTATTCAATGTATCTAAGTCTGGGTCAGCAAACAGTCCACCCCCAGACAGATTTGTGTATTGCTGCTTTCCTGCAAGCTGGGTAGGACACTCCCTGGGGTGGGAAGACCAGGCTTCCAGTGTGCACTTCAGAAAGTGCTCTTTGATTCGGTGAGAGGTCACAAGGAAGGGGCTCTAGCACATCTCATGAAGGACATGGGACTGATAGGAGAATAATAAAGAGTTGGCCACACTTTGGAGACACTCCTTTTGTGACAGGCTGCTTTTCAAGAGGAAGCAGATGAATGAACACTTCAACAGGAGCAGAACCCCAACATAAAACGTGACATTTTTTGTAAAGCCATGGACTACAAGAAGGGGGATTTGAGACCTCTCAAATTGTCATTTGCCAATCAGCCCGAGGGGCTGTGTTAGATCAGGAAGCTCTGCAAATCTTCTGTCTTCTAGATTCCCTACTGGATAAGGGGACATTGCCCATGGACACCTGCCCTGGAGCCTAAAGCACCAGCACCTGCCTGCTTTCTGAGACCAGTGTGTCCTGCGAGGAAGAGGAGAGTGTTGGAGGGAATCAATCAATCAATCAGGAGTTTGGTAAAGCGCCACTACTCACCCGTGAGGGTCTCAAGGCGCTAGCGGTGGGGGTGGGGGAGGGGGTTGCAGGTTCCATTCCATCAAGGAGGGGGTCTGTCGAATAGCCAGGTTTTGAGGTTTCTTGCGAAGATGGGGAGCAATGTTGTCTGTCTGAAGTGGAGCGGAAGGGCGTTCCATGCTTTGGCCACGAGGAAGGAGAAGGAACGGCCTCCCGATCTGGTCTTTCTGGTGCAAGGGACCACGGCGTAGGAAAGCTGGGCTGATCGTAGGGTCCTTTGGGGTGCATGGAATTTGAGTCGGCTGTTCAGGTATTCTGGTCCGGTGCCGTGGAGGGCCTTGTGTGCGTGGGTGAGCATCTTAAAGGTGATTCTCGCCTCAACGGGGAGCCAGTGGAGTGTGCGCAGGTGCTGGGAGATGTGGCAGTGTTTTGGCAGGTTGAGGACCAGTCTTGCGGCGGCGTTCTGGAAGGTTCTGTAGCTTGCGGATGAGGTTTTTGTTTATTCCGGCGTAGAGTGCATTGCTGTAGTCGAGTCTGCTGGTGACCAGGGCGTGAGTGACTGTCTTTTGGTGTTCGAGGGGGATCCATTTGAAGGTCTTACGAAGGAGGCGGAGGGTGTGGAAGCAGGAAGATGAGACAGAGTTGATCTGGCGGTCCATTTTGAGCTCGGAGTCCAGGATGATTCCCAGGTTGCGTGCGTGGTCTGAGGGGGTTGGTGGGTTTCCGAGGGCGGTGGGCCACCAGGTGTCGCTCCAGGCGTTGGGGTTTGGGCCCATGATGAGTACTTCTGTTTTGTTGGTGTTTAGTTGTAGGCAGCTGTTTTTCATCCATTTGGCGAGGGAATGAGGTCCAGTGGGGAGTCCTGTCAAGTGGACTCTAGTGCAGGGTGTGAGGAAAGTGTGGAATTTTAGTTTGCGATCTGAACATCATCTGCGCCAGCTTGTCACCTATGTACTACGTGCACGGCAGCCATTTTAGGTCACCTATGTACTACGTGCACGGCAGCCATTTTAGATATCATGGTCTCCCTGTCCACGATCGATCGCCAGCGCGCCCCTCTGACCCAGCAAGCATCCTCCGCGCACCCTGGCTCCCCCTCCCTCCTCCTTATGAGCATGACCCTTCTGCATGACCCTGTCCTTGGGAGTCACGCCAGCGCCTGACCAACACCTCCTCTCCTCCCATGAATGCCCCTCTGTTGATAAACCTCCCCTCTGCGCTGAATTGTCCACGCAGCATGAATACCACTCCATTGATGGCCCCTCACCCCGTGTCCGACTGTCCACACAGGTCCGAGGCCATTGCCTAAGCCGGGAGATATCATTTACTGCCCTTTATTGTATGAGGTCGCCCTCCTTCAAAGGACCCTCTATTGATCCAGGCCTCCCCACCCCCTGTGATATGATCAGGCGCACACATCCTAAGACTCGACGGAACACTCAGCTGCGTGATGACCCCTCCTCTTATCAGCAGGTTGAGGACCTCTATTGTGAAGGTATATGGGGGTGGGATTAACACGAGGATTACGGGGATGTCTTTTCCTTGCGTTACAAAGTTCTGATTGTAATAAAGGAAGGTCACATGCCATAAACCAGTGTATAAGAGGCCAGGCCTCCGAGAGGCTGTTAGAGCACCTCGAGACGATACCTTGTTGTCTGATCTGATGTGTTCTGCTCCGTCGGAATAAACTTCTGTTTCCTGCCTTCTGGTCTCCGGCGCCTGCCTCATTGTTTGGTAAACTCGAATGGTACAAGGGCGGTTAGCGCCGGGCAAATCTTGAGAAAGGTCCTAGCCTACCTTTTTCCACAATTGGCGTCCCAAAGCGTGGGGCCCATCAGCGACACGTGGATCCAGTGGGAGAGGTCCCGATGACAGAGTGAACGACTGCAACGATCGGGAAGAGCTCATGTCCGATAGACCCTCGTCTGACAGCCGATCATCCGACCTTCACTAGTTCTGAACAGACCTCTCTCGAGTGATCTACGGTCCTGACTGGGAACCATCAGGAGTGCCGCGAACATCACGAAGGAGAGAGGACGATCGGGCGCTGGATCCAGAGGACAGGAAACCGTCCATGCGGTCCGGGTAAGGTCGTGTAAACACGACGAATTGAGGAAAATTGTTTTTGTTTGGATAATACTAGTATTACGCTTTGTTGAAACCTCTGGAGATTCGCTGTCTGCAAACGGAGAAAAACAACAGGCTCTCTCTTTGCAAACAGTGAAGGATAGGTAACGCAGACTTTTGTCCCCGTTGTAATCCGTCGTGCCTATCTTCCTCCCCCACTGTTTCCCGAACTGTCGTTCGTGGATTATTGTCTGGAGATTCTTTTTCTGCAAACAGGGAAGAACAAGGTCTCTCTTTGCAGGGAGAGAAAGAGTAGGTAACGATAACTTTTCGTGCCCACTTATTCTCCCCACTGAATTGTTTTGATTGACCGATTGTTCGGTATTGGTTCGTTTGAGGTATTCACCGCCGGCAAACAACGGAGAATAGAAATATTCTGTCTAGTCTTTGCCCGCCGTGATAAGATAGGTAGTGCAGACTTTTTGTCCCCGGTATAAACCGTCATGCCTATCTTCTCCCCACTGGTTGGTAGCCTGTTTAGCCCGGACCGCTTATTAGAGATGAACCATCCAGCTCCACTGGAGGGCACCCCTAATAAGGACATGTTCACTAAGTATGGACTAGTCGCTATAGCTTACACTAGACTATGGCATAAATATACGAAAAAGAACCCTGAAAGTCAGTGGCCACTGATAGGTTCCTTTAATGAAAATAAAATAAAAACATTAGAAATAGCGCTCCAGAAGAATAAGACCACGCCCACTATGCTCGACAGTATCGGCATGTGGCGCAAAGAAACGGAACAACGAAAGAAAAGAGAAGAAGCAAAAATAGGGAGAGAATTACGAAAGGCAGCCCACCTGGCCGCAAAGCAACTAGAAGAAGAAATAAAAGAAAGAAAAGAAGCTGCACAAAACCAAGAATCAGGGTCAACAGGCCAATGTCCTGTTAGGACCCCCTCTGCGCTCTACCCTGAACTACCCTCCAAACAACGGGCAAACGATGAGTTACTGCTAGGTCCCCCAATCATCTACATGCCCCCTCCATATGCTCCCAGCCAACAAAACCTGCAAGCCCCGAGTGTGAGTGAAAGTGACCCTGGTGCTAGTGCACCGGCCTTCACGGCCTCCGCACCAGCCACATTAACAACTTCGTCAGACGACCCCGAGGCTTGCAAACAATCATCAGCCAGGCTAAGTAGGTTAAGCAAAGATGAGCGGGATGGGATCGACAAAATAGCAAAGACATTGGTAGAACGAGGGGAGAGCGAAGAATACACAATGAGCATATATAATTCACATGCCGACAGCCACAGGCGGCATTTCATCTTGCGATTCAGCTACCACACCCTGAACGCGTATGAAGATAGGTATCAGAGTAAGGGTCCCGCTAAACTAACAACACTGTATAGGAAAATCGATGTTGGAGATGGGACTGAACGTGAGGCGACGGAGCTCTTCATGCAAATGCTTGAGGTCTTCCGCCACCTCGCGGAACAGAAACCAGAAGCCAAGATTACGGTCCCTGAAACAACCTCGGCAGAAGTAGCCAATACTATGATGCCTATCAGAGAAGCGGCTCCTTACTGGATCCCGCCACGGGGCCAGGGAACGAGCGATGATATTAATAATGAAAATGCAAAGGGGAGGGTTGTGTACAATTGGGTTTACCAACCATGGGACCGACAAGACATCCTAACCTTTAAGCAAACCCTGCCCGACTTAAGAAAGAACCCGACGGCATTTTATACCGAATTAGGCACAGCCTTGGGTTCGACAATAATGACTTTAGCAGATATTGACTTGTTCTTTGGATTATGCCTGCCAGCTGATGTGTGGAAGCAAATCCGGAAGGCTGACCACACGGATCTGTTTGGACATACCTGGGACCAACTCGGTAAACTAGATAGACAGCGAGAGCCGGGGAGTAAACCAGTGAAGGACATACTGGAACTCCCAGACAAACTGGTCCAGAAGTTAAAAACCCTGGTCCCGGAAAGAAAAGTAGACTGGTCGATAGTCACGGCCTGTCGACAGAAACCCCAGGAAGATGTGTCAGAATACTTCTCCCGATTTGAGACAGTGTTCTCCGACTACAGTGGCCAAGACATGACCAACCGGACAGCACCTGTTTGTACAAAATTATGTAAAGGGACTAACACAAGAAGTCTCCCAAAAACTGCAGACGAGTGAGAGTAGTTGGGGGGCCTCCAAACCCGCAGCTATCCTTCAGATGGCTCAGTATTACGAGCACCAAAAGAATGAGAATGATAGGGCGTCCGAGAAAAAGAAGAAAGACTTAAAGGAAAGGGTAATGATAGCCCAGATACAGGGTATAGCGCTAGGACGGGAACACCAAAGGGGGAACTACCAATCAACCACCCCCAGAGATCTACCTCCTAAAGATCACACCCCAATATCCCACACTGGACGGAGAGACATTAGCACTGACCAATGCGCCTTCTGCAAAGGGCTCGGCCACTGGAAATTCCAGTGTCCGGTTCTGCTAGAAATGAATAGAAATAGGGATTCCAGGGATGTGGCAGGTGGCCCGAGAAATAGAGTACAAGGACGAGGGAGCACCAACGACACCAGCAATGACAGATCAGGGAGACTGAACACGTTTGACCGTCCCCGACAAAACCAATATCAGCTGTCCGAAGGTGAAAATACCCCCGACTTTGCATAGGACTGCCAGGGGCAAGGGAGGGATCCAGTCGAGCTCTGTGTTGACCAGCAAGGTCCTTATGTCACCGCTAAGGTCCTGGGTACAGAGTCTCCATTCTTGGTAGACACTGGGGCGACACGTAGTGTATTATCAAAACGACTGATTCCAAGGGCACCCTTGTCTGGCTCACACATAACGTCGATAGGTTTCGATGGGACGCCCTCCACTAACCCCCTGTCCGTACCTATTACCTTTGACCTAGAAAACAACACTACTGACGCGACATTTCTACTCTCCTCCAACTCCCCTGACGCCATTATGGGTATTGACTTACCGAAACATTTTCGAGCTACCATTAGGTGTTCCCCAGATGGAATACGAGTCATCCTGTACGACAATCCAGACATGCCCAGATCCCCTCCCCCACGACACATGTGCTCCATAACTGACGCTGACCTGTCCCTGCTTGACACCCTGCCTCCGTACCTGTGGGCCAAAAATGACTCTGATGTGGGGCGAATGATGATTGATCCTATTCACATAACTGTACGACAGGACGCTATGCTCCCGAAACTCCCGCAATATCGGATATCGCCAGAGGGTGAGAAGGCACTGGTAGCGATCATTCAGTCTCTGGTAGATGCAGGGGTGGTTGAAGAGGTGGTTAGCAACGTCTGCAACAGCCCAATCCTACCTATTGTTAAGAAGCAAGGTGAAGGAGATGAGAAAGCGTACCGCTTCATCATCGACTTGCGAGAGATTAACAAAGTGGTTGTACCCCAATATCCTGTGGTCTCTGATATCACCACCATTCTGACCCTCATCCCGTCCACTGCCACCACCTTCTCTGTTATCGACCTTAAAAACGCGTTTTTCTCTATCCCCATTCATCCAGACAGCCGTTATCTCTTCGGCTTCACCTTAAAATCCCGCTCGTACCGATTCTGTAGAGCTCCCCAGGGGTACACTGAAAGTCCCAGCATTTACAGCCAGGCCCTCAAAAGACAGCTGGATGCCTTCCAGCTACCAGAGGGAGTGGTGTTGATCCAATATGTCGATGATATCCTTTTGGCGGCCGACACCACCCCACTTGCAACGACAGCCACCGTTCAACTCCTACACTTTCTTGCAGAAAATGGCCATAAAGTCTCCAAAAAGAAGTTACAGTTCTGTCAGCCACAGGTGACTTACCTAGGCCATCTTCTGTCCAAAGAAGGGAGGAAACTTACACCCGACCGAATCCAAACCATCCTAGATACCCCCATCCCGAAAACACAAAAGCAGGTCCGCTCTTTGGTTGGCCTAACATCTTTTTGCAGACAGTGGTTGCCTAATTACAGCCTCATTGTGAAACCATTACTTGCCCTACTGACCAAAGATGTCCCCTCCCCGCTTCCTTGGACCGCTGAGTGTCAAGCCTCCTTTAAGGAATTACGGGATGCACTCTGTTCAGCGCCTGTCCTAGGAACTCCGGATTACTCCAAACCCTTCTCCCTCTTCACCCACGAAAGGGAGGGATGCGCACTGTCTGTCCTAACTCAATCGATTGGTCCTAAGCAGCGCCCTTGTGCCTACTTCTCCGCCACTCTTGATCCTGTAGCCAGAGCTTTACCTGCCTGCCTTCGAGCAGTAGCCGCCGCTGCTGTCTCTATCCGTCAGAGCGAGGGAATTGTACTTTCCAACTCCCTCACAGTGCTAGTACCCCATGCAGTCGACACCCTCTTGAACCAGACCAAAACCCAACACCTGACTAGCACGCGACTGACAGGGTATGAGTTGACTCTGCTTGCACCCCACATCACCCTAAAGAGATGCACGACTTTGAATCCTGCCACATTGTTACCCCTGCCTGAAAATGACCCCGACATTCCTCCCATCCACGACTGCGTGACCCTCACGGACGAACAAACTAGGAGTAGGGTTGACCTCCGAGACACTGCTTTTCCTGACCCCGATGGAGAGCTATGGGTGGACGGCTCATGCATCAAACTCCCAGATGGCACCACCTCAGCTGCCTATGCAGTAACGACAGCCCGAACAGTAGTTGAGACAGCCTGCATCACACAACGATCTGCCCAGGCAGCAGAGCTGATAGCCCTCACCCGAGCGTGCATCATAGCCGCAGGGACCACCACGAACGTATATACGGACAGCCAGTATGCCTTCGGAGTGGTCCACCATTTTGGGCTCCTGTGGAGGGAGAGGGGATTCCTGACGTCCCACGGCACCCCGATCCTCCACGGAGATTTAGTCTCCGCTCTGATTGAAGCAGTTCTCCTCCCCAAACGATTAGCGGTGATAAAATGTCAGGCACACAAAAGGGTGACAGACTTAGTCGGACAAGGGAATGCGTTGGCCGACATCACTGCACGAACCACAGCTGAGAATAGGACGGTGACACGCATGTACATGACCAGGTCACAAGCAGAAACATGGAGTGACACAAGGATAATGATCAGAGACATACAATCGGCCAGCACCCCTCACGAGCTGACTAAGTGGGCAAGGGTGGGTTTGAAGGATGAGGAGGGCTGTTGGCGAACGAAGGATGCCAGCAAATGGTTGCTGCCCGACTCGTATCTGATTCCCATACTGACAATGGCTCACTCCCCCGCACACATAGGATCTGCACCCATGATCGAACTCATTTCCAAAGTCTGGCATAACGACAAAATCCCTGACTCAGCCAGACGTCTAGTTCAGCAGTGCCTTATCTGCCTGCAACACAACCCCGGGAAAGGAACTGTAGTGCCCCGGGGAGGGTTTGGGACCCCCAATCACCCCTTTGAGGTCCTTCAGATGGACTACATCCAACTAGAGAGATGCCAAAGCCTGAAGTATGTACTAGTCATTGTGTGTGCCTTCAGCAAATGGGTAGAAGCCTATCCAACCCGTGACAACACTGCCATGACTACTGCCAAAGTACTACTGAAGGAGTTCTTCCCTCGCTATGGCCTCTGTCGAATTTTATGGAGCGACAATGGCCCCCACTTCATAGCTGAGGTTATCCAACTAATCCTAAAAGGGTTGGGGGTGAAGCAACGGTTTCATGCGGTCTTCCACCCCCAATCCGCTGGTCTAGTGGAACGCCATAATGCCACACTGAAGCTGAAACTGGCAAAAATAGTGGCCACCACTGGACTTAACTGGCCGGATGCCCTCCCACTGGCCTTGTTATCGATGCGCTCCACTCCCACCAAGCACCATCTGACCCCCTACGAGGTCGTGTTTGGGCGACCGATGAATCTCTGGACTGCTCCCAAACCGACCTCCATTCATGACGTCCCGGACGTCCTACTGTCTGATTATTTGTGCAAGTTAACTAAAACGTTGTCTGTCATTCATCAACAGGTGCAGCAGGCCATCCCCGATGCTTCCAGGGGCCCCGGCCACGACATCCAACCGGGAGATTTCGTACTGATACGAAATTTCCAGCGAACCAAGAGTCTGGAACCTCGGTGGACGGGCCCCTGGCAAGTGCTGATCACCACCCGAACGGCACTCCGAGTGGAGGGGAAGAAGCACTGGCTGCACGCGCATCATTGCCGGAAGGTCTCTGCAAACCTGGCCACGACAGAAAACGTCAGCACCCAAGAAGAGCTCCTGAGCAAAGACCGACCGATATTGGACTGTTATCCCGATACTGAGGCACTCGAACTCGCAAAATTCTCTGATCCCACTGTGCCATCCAGAGAAGGGTATTTCCTGCGTCGAAAGGAGGGAGTTTCGGCTAAGTAGGCCACGGACTAAGTTAAATCTCAGAACGGTGACCTAAACACAATCAAGGGTTGCCGGGAGAGAAGCTAAACGAAGTCTGTGGTTCTGCCCACTACCGAGCCCCTTGAAGGTGATGGAAGCGCCAAATAAGAAGATGATGGAAGCGCCAGATAAGAAGATGATGGAAGCAACGGGAAATACCCAGTATAGAAATCCAAAGACTGACAACCTGCACAAATCAAAGACAATTGCACTCTTCATTGTCTTCCTCTTCTGCCTCCTCCTCATGACCTCCTTCTGGATTCTGGAGGAAAGCACACCGGCTCATGAGGCATTGCTACCTACTGCACAGCCAACACCCCTGAAAGAGCATCACCTAATCTCTCTGTCGCCTCAGCTCCGAGAAAGGCGCAGGGAATTCTGGAACAATTCCTTCGTGCAACTGTTGCACCAACACAACCTTGCTGCAAATGCTACGAACTGTTGGATCTGCGGGTTGCTCCCGCATGCCACTGGACACTCCATCCCCTTCATCCCTTCACCCTTCTCAGTTCACGGCTCTTGCCTCGCCTGGTTGATCCTCATGCAAGAGAGCCACAGGGACAACGCCACCTCCAGCCGGACAGTGTCACACTTCTACTCTGGGTTCTGGCTGAACAAAACAGGAAAGACCCCAGCTGCCCTGTGTCCTGCGCTCGCAGGCGCCACCTTCATCAAAGACATTCCAGCCAAAGAACGAGTCGAAGTACAGGTGCTCCACAATCCGGCCAGAACCACCTTCACTCATCTGCAAAAACAAACTACCGCCACTTTAACTGTGGCCCTGTCTGTTATCAATGTCACAGGTCTCGTGTGTCTCGAAGGCCAGGGAATGCAGCTGGTGGGTTACAGCGCCTGCCGAATCACCAGAACATTGGACTCAGCTGAACCCCCTTCTTTTGTTGCTTCTCCGAATATGTACTTTGTGTGTGGCACCAAGGCTTACACCTGGCTCCCGAGAGGTTGGAAGGGCACCTGTTATATTGCCTTCGTTCTCCCACCCACATATGTAGCCCCTGCCAACCACCACCGGCAGAGGCGTGCAGACGACCTTGGACAAGCCGACTCCACCGGCGCACAGTTCCTGGATGCAGCAAAGGGACTTGTTCCTCTGTGGGGCCCAATGGCAAACAGCCGTGCTATCCGACACCTGACCCAGGCAGTAGAAACAACGATCAACATCACGGCTGGTATCCTCGCCAACAACACTGCGGAGCTTCAGGCGGTCCGCCTTGTGACCCTTCAAAATCGACTCGTCCTAGACGTGGTCCTAGCCGACCGAGGAGGAGCATGCCGCATCATCGGATCCAGCTGCTGCACCTACGTGCCAGACAACTCGCCTTCAGTCTACAAAGCCATTGAACACCTCCACAGACTGTCCTCAGAGGTTCACCAAGAACAGGAAGGGTGGTCGCTTGGGAGCTGGTTTTGGGACACTTTGAAGAATTGGGGTTGGAAGTTGTTTTCCTTCGTGCTGATACCTGTTGTAATATTATGTGGGTGTTGCCTAGGTATCCAATGTCTGCCACCTTTGTTCGGCCTTCTTTCTAACTGTATGTGCCCAAAGACTTTGGACTTCCGAAATGAGCACATGAGCCCCCTCTATGAAGTAGAAATACGTGGCCTTATGGGGATAAATCCAAACTGACAAGTTGGCGAGACATGTTAAAAGGGAGGACTGTGGAATTTTAGTTTGCGATCTGAACATCATCTGCGCCAGCTTGTCACCTATGTACTACGTGCACGGCAGCCATTTTAGGTCACCTATGTACTACGTGCATGGCAGCCATTTTAGATATCATGGTCTCCCTGTCCACGATCGATCGCCAGCGCGCCCCTCTGACCCAGCAAGCATCCTCCGCGCACCCTGGCTCCCCCTCCCTCCTCCTTATGAGCATGACCCTTCTGCATGACCCTGTCCTTGGGAGTCACGCCAGCGCCTGACCAACACCTCCTCTCCTCCCATGAATGCCCCTCTGTTGATAAACCTCCCCTCTGCGCTGAATTGTCCACGCAGCATGAATACCACTCCATTGATGGCCCCTCACCCCGTGTCCGACTGTCCACACAGGTCCGAGGCCATTGCCTAAGCCGGGAGATATCATTTACTGCCCTTTATTGTATGAGGTCGCCCTCCTTCAAAGGACCCTCTATTGATCCAGGCCTCCCCACCCCCTGTGATATGATCAGGCGCACACATCCTAAGACTCGACGGAACACTCAGCTGCGTGATGACCCCTCCTCTTATCAGCAGGTTGAGGACCTCTATTGTGAAGGTATATGGGGGTGGGATTAACACGAGGATTACGGGGATGTCTTTTCCTTGCGTTACAAAGTTCTGATTGTAATAAAGGAAGGTCACATGCCATAAACCAGTGTATAAGAGGCCAGGCCTCCGAGAGGCTGTTAGAGCACCTCGAGACGATACCTTGTTGTCTGATCTGATGTGTTCTGCTCCGTCGGAATAAAATTCTGTTTCCTGCCTTCTGGTCTCCGGCGCCTGCCTCATTGTTTGGTAAACTCGAATGGTACAAGGGCGGTTAGCGCCGTGCAAATCTTGAGAAAGGTCCTAGCCCTACCTTTTTCCACAAAAGGCTTCAGCATCAATTGGGTCATTGCCCATGTGCAGGACAAAGTGGGTAACTCCCATATGCCAGAAAAGGGTTGCAGTGAATTGAGCTGTGTGTTGCACTGCGCAATTGAGTGGAGCCAGTGCATTGCGCTGAATCGGTGACCCCCTGTGCCAGGAGGTGCCGCTGTGGAAAAGGCTGCGGTGCAGTAAGGGTTGTAAACTTGTGCAGTAGCAGACGGTGACTTCATTTGCAAGGAGTTGCTGCTGTGAAGGATTTTGCTGTGCTGATCTCATTGGGGCCCGTGAGATGTGGTGACCCTGTATGCCATAGTGGGTCACAAGGAGCATCAAGTACTGTGACCTGATCTGTCATCACCTGCCGGAGAAACAAGAGCACCATGGGAGGACATGCGCATCGACGCCCAGGTGAGGCACCTAAGACAGGATTGTCACAGCTGTTCTACACCATGAGAAGAACCAGACACATACCCCGCTGGAGATTGCGCAGAGTATCCTTGGACAGTTAGGGAGTATGACCGCAAGTGAGAGACTTTGCACCCGCTGAGCGCAGCCACTTAGGCTGTTTATGGCCCACTCACCTGAACTCTGCTGAAGTTGTTGTGTGTGCTCGCGGTTGGGAATGGGACGCACTTAGGAACACCAGAATCTTCATGCCTGTTTTTGGCCCTGTCGGCACCTTGGCGACTTTAATTTTAGTATTGATCCAGCGCCCTTATAGAAATTCCGTCTCAACTACACTATTCACTACCTAATACTCACCAAATTATAATATCACAAAAAGGCCCATATGACTGAGACTGAATAATGAGCGACTGAATCATGTGGCCTAATTAACCAAACTATCTAAACCTTATGTACATTATATACAACTGCAGTATAACATTTTAAACATTTATTAAATAATGAAAACATCAAATTAAGCCACTTTTGGCCAATGAATCTACTGATGGTAACGACTAAAATAATCAAGACCAGCTTGACGCTTTAAGTCTTTTATTTTAAAGGGTTAAAGCTTTTAATTTCAAACACTTAATTAGCTCATTTTATTATTCGCAAACATTTTTATTAAATTAATATTCTTTATTATTCAGTTTAGTGGCACAAAAGTCTGGCACTTCAAAATTGCTCAAAACCATGAATTATAGCAAACTTAAACCTATTTCCCTAAATTAAGCTTTCTGACCTGGAAAAGAAAAGACATTTAAATGCATTGACCAATCTTACGTGTCCCAAGAAATCGGACAGCACTTCGCCCTCAGGAACAGTCAGCCCCGCTCCTCTCAAAGGGCTTACAGCCTGATTCATCATTCTCCCGTTTTGCGAGCCCCTAATAGCGATTCATAGCGAATCGCTATTAAGGACTCGCAAAACGGGATTCATGTAGAAATTGCATAAAGAAATGCGATTCCTACATAATCCTTATTTGCGATTAGCAAATTGCTAATCGCAAATAAGGAATAACTCGCCATTCATTCCTATGGGCCAAAAGGCCCATAGGAATGAATGGGGAGTATTCCTTATTTGCGATTAGCAATTAGCTAATCGCAAATAAGATAGCGATTTGAAGGGTGCCAGGGGTGTCCAAAGGACACCCTGTAGCACCCCTCAAATGAAATTTTACACAGGTGTTGCACACACACATGTCCAAAGGACATGTGTGTGTGTAACATGCAACTCTGAAAAATGCATTTAAAAGCATTTTCTGAGTTTTCGCAATTTACCACGAGGTCTGACCTCGCGGTAAATTGCGGCCAGAAATTGCGAATTCGCAAAACAAAATTGGATGATGAATTGCATTTAAGGAATCTCAAATAGAGATTCCTTAAATGTAATTCCTCGCAAAATTGCGAGATCGCAATTAGCGATTTTTGCATTTGGGATGATGAATCCCAAATGCAAAAATCGCACTCGCAAAGGGCCAGATTCTCAGAATCTGGCCCTTTGCGAGCCGATTTCGCCTTCATGAATAAGGCTGTTAGTCTTTATACCTTTCTAACTCACTAATCTAACTAAAAATGATATTATTCAATGTTTTTCAGCAACCCGGTGGTTGCTAGCCATCAGACCATCATGAGGCCACTTTCTCAAACTCCAAAACGTCATTGCCATTGTCCTTTCACGTGAAGCGACACCAGCTTCCGTGGTTTGCAACATTTTACAGAGAAGGTTCACAGTTTCCTCCATAGCTCGGCCGATCCGCCGCTTGTCACTTCCTTAGCCTTGGAAAAAATAACTTTTCAGAGCACATCACACAATTGTTCTTGTTTGGACTTCAGTTTATTCAAAGAAATGTCTTCATGGAAAAGATTTCGATTATGGCTGTGCTTGGCTCATCTCAGTCAGGCTAACCATCTTTCTCCATTTATCATAGGCCTCAAGCCTCTCACTCGGGCTAGTGTTTAAACAAACACAAAAGCATAATTAATTACAGATTATGAAAGTCGTTCTGTTACCCACCCTCCATTGCTAATGTTAACCCATTAATAAATGTTACCTAGCAAAAGCACAAAGAAAAGCGGCATTTCATATAAATCTACCATTCTTCATAATGTCCAGCAGGATTCTTCATATATCTGAAAAAGATAAACAGACACAATATACACGAAAGCACATATAAAATAAGCACATGCCATTAATTAATCAGCCGCATTAATGTTGACAAAGACAATAGAACAAACAAAACAACATTAGTTGTGAATTATAAAACATACTTGCAAATGCAACATAAAGCACATAACTTTAGTCCTGTGTAATGATGTTCGAAATTTTACTCTAGGTTGGTTTAGTATAACAAGTCATGCAAAAAACCTCATTAATATATTAATTCAAGTTATGAGAGTATGACATCACGAGCCAGAATAAAATCATTTCTGAAACTCGCTCCATCAACTCCCTCATCTGGTGATTTCAAAATCACCAAACAACACCGAAAATTTAAAAACATTTTGGGCCCGATGTAGGTAAATCTACATTTACCACTTCATAAATACCGAATCATACCGAATCGGTATTTATGAAGTGGTAAATTAGAGGGGGGGGGGAGATGTAGGTATTTCAGATTCGGTAAATACCGAATCTGTAAGATTCGGTATTTACCGATTCTGTAAATTCCGATTCGGTATCCTCCATTGATTCCTATGGGCCTTGAAGCCCATAGGAATCAATGGGCATTACCGAATCGGTAATTACCGATTCGGTAATTACCGATTTGTGCAAGGGTGCAGGGGGTGTCACTTTGACACCCTCCAGCACCCCAAAAAAAGGCATGTGAGCCATGTGGCACACAGACATGCCCTAAGGGCATGTCTGTCTGTCACATGGCATAGGTGTGCATGCACACATGTGCATGCACACCTGGATTCGGTATTTTAACACCCAATTGGATTGGGTGTTAAAATACGGAATCTGAAGGGCCTGTGGGACTGAAAGTAGTCCCACCTTTATCTCAAATTTAAAAAATCGGTAAAATTACCGATTCAGTATTTTTGCGATTCGGTAATTTTACCGAATCGGTAAAATACCGAATCGGACAAAAAAAGGTCCCCTACATCTCAGTAGGCCAAATACCGGTCGGAAACGGCCGAAATCGGCTGTTTCCGACCGGTATTTGGTACCTACATCGGGCCCTTTGAACCCAATTTAGAGACATCACATTTTGACTTCTTTCAGTATTAGTCTCCTTAAACTCCTGTTTCAGCTGTTTGCTCGATACTATCAAATTGAGCCCTCCGCATCTCCTCTAATTCGTATTCCTTCTCTTGTTCCTTTCTAAGTTTATAAATCCTCCTCTTTTCTCTCTGATGCTTCTTTCTCTTGTGAATCATGCAACTAATTTTTAACAAAAGTATCCCCATAATGATGACAATTACTGGACAGAGCACTTTGCCAATGATTGAACCACCAATCTCTGAAAACCATTCTTTAATTGCCTCAATCCTTTTGCCTAATCGTTCAGTGACATTTTCTTCTTCCAGGGGTTCTATTTCTGCATGAAATTCAGTGATGTTTTTAATAAGTGTCTCAATATTCCGACTCTTGTCAGGAATTTATGTACAACAATGCTGGACATGTAAAACCCCACAGACTCCTCCCTCTTTTGCAAGCAGAATGTCTAATGCGAGACGATTCTGCATAACCATGCTTCTAGTAGCAACAAGCTCTGTATTGACTAATTGAAAACCACTTGCAGTATCTGTTGACAATCTGTCCACAATTGTGGAAACCTTCCTTATTTTAATTGAATTCATGGTTATTCCTACCATGGGATGACTGCACCAAAAATGTCTCCCATGACTTCTGTAAAACCTTCCCTCTTAAACCTGGGCAGGTGTTCACCAAATTCAAAGGTACCCTTCTCATTTCTGTCAACATGAAAAATCTTTGGAAAAACTAATCCAAGGTAGCACGTCCCATACCAATGGTCAGGGAGGCTAAAATACGCCTTGTTACCACAGATAAAATAAATTCCAGGAAAAATAGGATCTTTTCCACCTTTAAATCCCCATCCCCTATGATACGATAAGTATCCTCACATTGACTAGCACCAACGAAAAAGTTATCATGAAGTGTGTTATCTCTTCTAATGCAAAATTTACCACTAACTGGCTCATCAATATGAATTGCTGCATTTGTATTAACACCATTAAGCTTTGCATCTTCCATCTGCCAGAATTTTGACTTAGCATGTTTAAGCACTTCATTTCTTTTGTAAATTGCCCTTCTCTCCTCAACCATATTCAGGAAAGTCTTTTCTTCTGCTCTCATCTTGCATGTTAAATTATTTCTATAAGCATATTCATAATTAAGCTCATTAGTTACCAAAAAGAATTCCCTCATCTGTTTCGCAGGCTTAACTTTGTTTAAGCTATTTACAACTTTTTAGGTTTGCAAAAACCTCATCAAAGTCTGAGTAATAGTACTCCAATCGACCTGTTTGATAAAAACAAGCTAGCAATCACACTGCAAGTGATGCCATATGTGAGAGGTAACATGTTATAAGTAACCCCCTCTGAGACAGAAGCAGGAAGCTTCACACAGACATAACAGTCTTTTACATTCATCACTTTAACATATTCAGATAAAAGCCTAGAAAATGAATTGCTAGAAAAATCTCCAACAGATCTATCTTGATGGATCTCTGGATTATGCTCAATAACTCTGTTAGACTTGCCAGCATGTTTTTCCTGTTTAGACTCTGCCTTACTTGTCATATTAGCTTTAAATTTCTGCTTATCAATGCCAAAAGGGTAAACAACAGATAAAATTAACCAAACCAGTATTAGAAGAACCACACAAATTGAGGACATTTTGGAACACCTTCTCAAGATGGAACACCTTGAAGTATCAGAACTAGGCATTTTTTAAAATGAGTAAACAAAAATAAAAAACAAAATTTTTAAAATGTATGAATAATGTAAATAATGTAAGTAAAACTATCTCCCCTTTAATTTTTTTTTTTTAATTTAAGTAAGTAACCCTATAACCACTTTTCTTCGACCTTATGTCACTTGAATGTGTATCTTTCCAGCTAACACAATTTCTTCGACCTTGTGTCACCTAACACATTTTCTTCAGCCTTATGCCAGGAATTAAAACCCTAAACTAAAAATTAAACAGCTTCAATCATTGTCACTAGCTTCTTCCAAATCTTCTTGACTGCTACTTCCAACATCCACAATTGGTGGAATTATTATGTATGTCCACTCTGGGGACTCATACTTTTGGTAGGCTTAATCACTTTTTTTGCTTTACCATTAATTACTTCAATTTTTCTACCTTTCTCGTTTTTCTTTTCAGAGTCACCTGCCTGACTGGAAACTTCGTTGATCTGTTCTTTTGATTTCTTTACTAATTTAAATTTCAGATTTTCTTTCAGCCAAACATCTCCTTTCCTCAAGATTTTCTTCTTTGGCACAGTTTCGTTGCATTCAGCTTTCCAAGCTCTTTCTGAATGTTCTTATTTCTTCAGATTCTTCGTCACTCCCATCTGTATCTGTTTCTTAGACTTCAAATCTGTACCTAGGAACTTCTTTACTCGGCAGCTTCACTCCATTAGGAACATCATCCTTTTAGCTGGTACTTGGTAATTCTTCCTCTTCTTCAGGGATCACCTTTAGCTTCCCAGTTTCAGAATTTCTGTTCCTGCATACAGAGCTACTCTTTTGCTTTTAAATACTCTCCTGGACTAGATTATCGTCTTGCTCAGAATCTTCTGCTTCTGAATCTTTTTCTGCTAGAGAATCTTCTTTCTCTGCTTGAGATTCTTTTTCTAACAGATTTTCACCATCTTCTTGATCAACAGTCACGATTTCCAGATCTTTTTCATTCAAGGCCTGATTCGCATCTACATTTTCCAGATGTCGATTTTCTTGTTGATCATCGCATTCTGGACCTTCAGGATCTCCTTCTGAATCTGAATCAGTTGTTGTGTCACTTTCTTCATCAGAGTTACCAGGAGGTGGTACACGAATGGTATGACTTGCATGCACCCACCTTTTTAAACCCCTACACTTTACAGCATTTGATGTAACAAGAATTATTTGTCTTGCCTTCTGCCATCTAGGTACTAAACAGTTTCTCCTTCGATGGACCTTTGTTCTGACCCAATCTCCAGGTAACAGATCATGAGCTTGTTCTTTCTCTTTTGCAATCACATCTGTTCCCACCTGGTGAAATACAGAATTAACTACATCAGAAAGATTCTGACCGTACTCAATAATTGCACTATCATTAATACTCAAAAGCTTGCCAACTGGAACAAATGCTTGCCTCATGACTCTGCCCATTAAGATTTCATGGGGACTAAGGCCTGTCTTCTTCTCTGGAGTACTTCTCAAAGACATCAAAACAAGTGGCAAAGCGTCTGTCCACTTTACTCCTGTAGCTAGACACATTTTTGAGATTCTGTTTTTGATTGTTCCATTTATCTGCTCTACAACACCTGATGCTTCTGGTCTGTATGCACAGTGTAGCTTCTGCTGAATGCCTAGAGCTTCACAAATCAGTTATAACAATCTGTTTTCAAAATGCGTTCCACGATCACTTTCAATAGTTACCGGAAAACTATATCTAGGTATGATCTCCCTCAAAAGTAATTTTGCCACAGTGTCTGAGTCATTGTGACGCGTTGGGAAAGCTTCCACCCATCTTGAAAACAGACAAACAAACACAAGCACATACTTGAGCTTGTTATGCTGTGGCATGTCAATGAAATCCATCTGCAACCTGGTAAAAGGATCACCCTCCCGTCCTATGGTTCCCAAACTTACAATAGTTTTCCTGTTTGGATTCATTTGTTGACAGGTCAAACATCTTTGGAAAAGTGACTCTGCAATAATTCTGAATTTTGGACTGAACCATGTTTCTCTAAATAATCTGATCATGGAATCTCTTCCTAAATGCCCTGGACCATGGTACATCCGTGCCATGTCAGCAATCATGCAATTTGGCATTACTGGTCTGTTATCTTTGTAGACCCAAACTCCATCTTCCTCTCGCTGTCTGCACTCTGCTTTTAACCATGTGTTTTTCTCTTCTTCATCTGCCTCATCCTGTAATTCTTTTACTCCCTGCCATGTTTCAACTACAGATATTAGCATGAGAGAGTTCAAAATGTGACTTTTGTCTTTTTCCCGATTGATTGAATAATTATTCTTTGCACAATACCTTGCAATCTCATCTGCATATGCATTACCTTTAGTAATATAGTCCTCACCCTTTTTATGAGCTGCACATTTCACTACAGCAATTTTTTCTGGTAACTGAATGCCATCAATCAATCTTTCGATAAATTTTGCATTTCTGATTGGCGTTCCGGCAGAAGTCAAATAACCTCTTTGAGACCAGAGCTGACCGTAGTCATGAACTGCGCCATACCCATACTGACTATCAGTCACTATGGTAACTTTTTTGCCTTTTGCTCTTTCACAAGCTCGAATTAAACCGACCAATTCTGCAATTTGGGCTGAACGAATTCCATCAAGAGGTGAACCCTCTTCAACATCTGAGACTGTACATACTGAATATGCTGCTCTCAGAATGCCCTCGTCTGTTCTCAGACAGGAACCATCAACAAAATAAACCAAATCAGATTCAGGTAAAGGAACATCTTTTATATCCTGCAGAGGCTTGGTGCAGTAATCTACAACATCCAGGCACTCATGGTTAATGTCGATTTCATTATTAACCTCTGTAACAACACCATCCGGCAATAATGTGGAAGGATTTAAATTCCTACATCTTGCAATAGAAACATTATCTGATCCCAGAATTGTTTTCTCATATTTGGTCAGTCTGTTACTTGTTAAATGCTGAATTTTGCTTCTGGTAAGAAGAATTTCAACCGAATGAAGTACATATACCTTTACAGGAAATCCCATAATGATTCCCTCACTTTGCTCAAGACTTACACTTGTTGCAGCCACTGCTTTTAAGCAATTTGGCAAAGCTTTTGCAACAGGGTCCAAAACAGCTGAGAAATAAGCAATTGGCTTTCTCAGTTTTCCATGTCTCTGGATCAAAACTGACAGTGCACAACCTTCCCTTTCACTGCAGTACAACTCAAATTCCTTTTCATAGTCTGGCATTCCCAAAGCTGGAGCTTCACACAAACTTCTTTTCAACTGCTCAAAAGCCTCTAATTCAGTTTTTGTCAGTCTAATTGTATCTTTTATGTCGGCTTTTGTCAGTCTTTGCAGTGGTTTTGCAATCACCGAGAATCCACTGATCCACTGACGATAGTAACCAACCATTCCCAGAAACATTCTGATCTGTCTTTGTGTTGTCGGGGTCTGTATTGCTTTAATCATTTTAATTCTTTCTATAGTCACTTGTCTTATTCCTTTTGCAATTCTGTGACCAAGATATTTTACCTCTTGTTTGCAAAACTGTAATTTTGCAGGTGACACTGTATGTCCTTCATCTGCTAATCGATTTAAAAGGGTAATGGTGTCAGTTACACAATTTTCACGTGTCTTTGCAGCCACAAGCAAGTCATCAATATACTGGACCAATGTTGAATTTCCAGGTAAAATCAGATCTTCCAGGGATTTTTTTAATAACTGATTAAAAATAGATGGACTCTCAGTATACCCCTGTGGGATACGACACCATGCTAAAATGCGGTTCTGGAACCTAAATACAAAAATTTGTTGGCTATCTGGATGCAGTGGAACTGTAAAGAAGGCGTTACACAGGTCTTTGACCGTATACCATTCTGCATCATGCGGAATCTGATAAAGAATTACCGCAGGGTTTGGAACAATTGGGCAACATGGAACAACAATTTGGTTAAATTTCCTTAAATCTTGAACATTTCTGTAAGTTCCATTTGGCTTTTTGATACCCATAATCGGTGAATTACATGGGCTGCTCTCAATCTCTTTTAGAACACCTTGACTAATGAATTTCTCAATCACTGGAATTACTCCTTCAATTGTTTCAGCTTTCATTTTATATTGAGGAACATTCAGGAAATCTATTCCTTGTTTTACAGTAATTTTTACTGGGTCCACATGTTTCATAAGGCCCATATCATTCCCAGTTAAGTCCCAAATTTCTGGTTTGACTGGCTTTTTAAGCTCTTCAGGCAAATTGTTTTTGTCAAAAACTGGAAATAATTTACTTTCCTCTTCTACCATCAGCATTGTCAATTTATAAAGAACATCTACTTCTGAAGTCTGTAACTCAATACCATCCGGTGAGCAATAGATTCTACAGTTCATCTTGCACAAAATGTCGCGACCTAACAAATTTACAGGACTACTGTCACAAACCAGAAACCTGTGTTTGTCTTTGTAATTTCCAATCTCAACTTTTACAGGCTCTGTTAGACTTGTTTTAATCTGCTGATTTGCTACACCTACAACTTGGATGCACTCACCAGAGAGAGGAAGATTTTCAATTTCTGCTGATCTGACAGTAGAACGGGTAGCACCTGTGTCCACAAGAAAAGTGACATCGACATCATTCACTTTACCATTAACAAATGGACCAGCCTGGTCTACCTCAAGAGTGGGTCGAAGCACACACTCTTCCTTCTCTCTCAGGCACCGTCATGAGTAATCATCTGATGAATCACTCACTTCATTATTTTTCAGCCAAAATTGTTGAGAAGCATTTGACACATTCACTCTTGGCAAACTGTTTACCTGATTACCTCCACAGAAACCTGTTTCTGGTGTAAACCTTTGAGCATTTACACTGTTTGGAAATGCTGCTTGTGGAATCTGGCTCTGTTGATTCACTACCTGTCGCTGTAGCTGTCCCTGCTGACTTAACTCGTTTAACTGCTGCTGTAGCTGTTGCTGCTGATTTATCTCACTCTGCATCTGTGAATTCAATGACGTATTTTTAAACTTTCTGGGCGGATTTTTACACTCGCGCTTCCAGTGTCCAATTTCGCCGCAATTAAAACATGGGAGCTTCTGTTTTAGCTCTTCAATATTTACATTAAATTTATCTTTATTATTAAAATATTCTTAAATTTGCCTTGATTCTGATGCATTTTTTTGTTTTCAAAGGCCATCTGTTGTTGCTCAGCTACCTTCACTTGTGCCCACATTGCCTTTTCCTTAAGATTTTTCTGTTTAGCATCTATCTCATCCCTGCAATATTTTGCCTTTCTCAGGATGTCATCAACTGAAAGTGATTGCCAACCCACAATTCCATGTTTGATCATTTCACTTATTTCAGGTCTCAAACCAAAGACAAATCTGTAAATAAAGTGGCTCATGTCCTTTTCACTTAATTTTTCATAGCCACTGTATTGTTTAAAGACTAACAGTAACCTTTCATAAAATGAATGTACTGACTCTTTCGGCTCTTGATTTGTTCTGTCAATTTTAATCCAGTCTACTTATTTCGGGGGAAATTTTTTTGCAGCCAATAAATCACTTTATTGTATATTACCATAACATCCTTTGATGGGGCACTTGTAATTGCGTCTCGGGCAGGTTCTTCTTTGGGCCAACTAACAGAAATTTTGCATTCTGTCCAAAGATCTGATGGGACAACAATGTCAAAGAATCCATCCAGATCGATCCACAGAACTTATGACACTTTAATAAATCTGTCTACCTGGCGATACAATTCCACAGGCTTTTCTCTCAGCCGAGGAAAATCATTAGTAAACAACAAAATATCCTGTCTTGACCAAGGGACATGCACATATCCTCCGCCTGCTATTTCCCACATTGGAAACTCAGAAACTTTTTCTCCTCTGACCTATTTGTCCTGTTCTTTATTCTTTGACCATTTTATTCTCCATTTGCCTAATTCAACTAATCTTTTGAGAAAAACGATCAATTCCTTAATATGGGTTATTCTTCCAGAAGTATTGAGGTTATTAATATCCTTCTCAGAAAAATCCACTCTGTAATGTTTCTGCAAATGTTTCTGTTTGCTCAAGTCAATTTCTAATTCAGCAGCCATTTCTTCCAGTTGTTCATACCTGTTTTTCGTTTTCCACTGGATGCTTTTGCAAATGAAAAGAAGTTCATCATCCTGATACAATTTTAAATTGTCAGTACCAATTGTGCCAATAATTAATTCCTCCAAATCAGCTTTTAATTTTGCAACATCAAGCTTTTTAAATTCAGGAGCTTCTGGAGATAATGTAATTTGCGTTAAATCTATTTTATTTAGGCCTCTTCCTGAAGAAGCTGAATCAGATTCTGCAACAGATGGTGTTTGACAACCTGTTAAACTTTGATTAAAGGTTAAATTTGGCATCACAGATTTTTCTCTATGAATTTCTGAAAGTTCCGAATAAAATTTCTCAGCCACCATTTGAATTTCTGCATTCAATGGAACTGTCAAAGCTGAATGTCTATTCTCTCCCTGTTCAAAAACTGGTACAACAGGACCAATCGTTACTGGTACTGTCACTGCTTCCATGCCTTTTGTTAATCGTTGAATTAAATCTTCTTTTGCTCTATTATAATTTGAAATCTCTGGCATATCAGCAAGAAGTCTTTCTTGATTTCTCGGAATCATTTCTCTGTTCTGGAATCCTATTTTCTCTGGGTGTACTAGAATTATTTATCGACCCTACTCTTTCAGGTAATTTTAAAAATCTGGGTGACCCTTCATCAGCTTCCCTAGCAGATGCACTTGGAGAAGTTCCTGTAGAAACTCTCGAAGTAGATTGAGAATCTGCCTGATAAGGTGGCGGTTTGCGTTTAGTAGAATAAATGTCTTCTAAAACTGCATCATCTAATTCCTCATCAAGTCTACTTTTCTTTTGACCTGGATCTTCAGTGATCATTATTCTCACTGGGTACAGACCATCATACATGTCTGCTTTTCTCCAGCGTCTCACTTTGTCTTCATGCGTTTCTCTATTTACAATATATTTAGGGGCAGATTTATGAGGCCCTTGCGCCACGTTTACACCGCTGTTGCGTCACGCAAGGCGGCGTAAACGTGGCGCATCCCTACGAACTATTTACAACGTGACGCATCTAGGCAGATGCGTCACGTTGTAAAGCCCTGCGCCGCTTGTGCGCGTTCCGGCGCAGGGTGGGCGTTCCGGGGCAGGTGCGCCTCGCAAAAGTGGCTGAGTGAAATCTATGAGATTTCACTCAGTCACTTTTAAGCCAATGCTGCGTCAAAAGCCTGCGCCTGCTTGAAGCAGGCGTAGGTCTTGACGCAGCATTGTTAAAATGGGGCACCCCCGAGCCTTGCTGGAGCTGCGTCGCGCTTGCGACCCAACTCCAGCAATGCGACACAATTCCGGCACAGATGCGTCACGCATCTGTTCCGTTTTTGCACCATGGTGCGCCGCATTATAAATGCGGCGCACCATGGCTGGCGGAGCTGTGGCGCACTGTGGCGCAGGTTAACTGGCGCATCCCTGGGGATGCGCCAGTTAACATAAATCTGCCCCTTAGAATTTCTAGGTGCTGAACATTTGCTTTCACGTTCAAGCTCCATCATCTCAACTTCCCATTCAGCTAAAGCTTCAAATTGTGTAGGTCTAGGCTTTGGCATAAGAGCCATCATTTTATCTCTCAGGTTTCTTAAAACTTTCATATTAAATGACCCATCTTCCGGCCATGCTATTACGCCGTCATTTTTTGTGTAATGCATCCAATTTTCAAACCAAATTACAGTAAGATAACCATATTCGCCTTCCATATAGGCTGCGGGTGTTTTGTACTTATGAAGTAATTTTCCACCACGCGTTTCAATTTTCTTGTCGGGTTTAAATAAATTTTTCATTTTCTGAAACCATGAAGGCTTCATTTTCTCTGTATCGTACCAATAGCTCATGTTTTAAAGCAAAATTGCTTATTTTAAAAAGATCGTAATGTTTTCTTGATGTTCCGCTATTTCAGCCAATCTGTGCGCGAAAGACACCAACAAGCCAATCAGGTTAAGCTACGTCACCACATTGCTCAACCAATAGAAATACTGTATTCAGAACAGACCAATCAGCTATCAGCTCGTCACTGTCACGTGAACCAATCAGAGCGCTTGCTGTGACGTATGTTAGCCAATCACAGCGCAAACCGAATGGCGTACACTGCCGCTGCAGCTTCGCTGTGTGTTACTCCGTAAACTCATCCCTCCTTCACAAAAACTTTTCACAACGCCATTTTAAATAATGCTTTTCAATGAACCTCAATTAGGAACTACAAATAAAAAAAACACTTGTCTGTTTCGCTAAGTAAAGTAATAGATTTTACAGACATTCAGAATTCCTCTCACATAAAATAGACAACGCTATTTTCACAGAATCATTCATTCATTCAAAAATGGAAAACCCTGATCACGCACACTCGAAATCCTGGCAGGACTTTAACCAACCACAGAAATCCTCAGACGCTAATAAGAATAGACAACGCCTCCTTACCCTTCACTCAAGCTCGAATTGTTCTATTACTCTTTTCACAGAAAGTTTTAAAACGGGCTCACCAGGTCCCTATGCTTAATGCTACAATTTCATAGACAATCCTTACTATACATTTAACCAGTCACATCTAAGGTCCCTAAACTTGTGTTGTACGTCCGCAACACTTGTGATATATTCTATACCACAATTTTGAAACAGATCAAATGCACTGTGTAACTTCACCTGTCACAGTACGCTTTTCCCGGCAATAACCAGGAATTTTTCACACTGCAGGAAAAATCCTTTCGACTACATACAACGAGTGAACAAACTTAACAATATGTTTTAGACATGTATCCTATGTAATTAACATGTAACATGTCAGTTACCATAGCAACCGAACTCTGCTACCAGAGAAATTGATCCAGCGCCATTATAGAAATTCCGTCTCAACTACACTATTCACTACATAAGACTCACCAAATTATAATATCACAAAAAGGCCCATATGACTGAGACTGAATAATGAGCGACTGAATCATGTGGCCTAATTGAACAAACTATCTAAACCTTATGTACATTATATACAACTGCAGTATAACATTTTAAACATTTATTAAATAATGAAAACATCAAATTAAGCAACTTTTGGCCAATAAATCTACTGATGGTAACGACTAAAATAATCAAGACCAGCTTGACGTTTTAAGTCTTTTATTTTAAAGGGTTAAAGCTTTTAATTTCAAACACTTAATTAGCTCATTTTATTATTCGCAAACATTTTTATTAAATTAATATTCTTTATTATTCAGTTTAGTGGCACAAAAGTCTGGCACTTCAAAATTGCTCAAAACCATGAATTATAGCAAACTTAAACCTATTTCCCTAAATTAAGCTTTCTGACCTGGAAAAGAAAAGACATTTAAATGCATTGATCAATCTTACGTGTCCCAAGAAATCGGACAGCACTTCGCCCTCAGGAACAGTCAGCCCCGCTCCTCTCAAAGGGCTTAGTCTTTATACCTTTCTAACTCACTAATCTAACTAAAAATGATATTATTCAATGTTTTTCCGCAACCCGATTGGTTGCTAGCCATCAGACCATCATGAGGCCACTTTCTCAAACTCCAAAACGTCATTGCCATTGTCCTTTCACGTGAAGCGACACCAGCTTCCGTGGTTTGCAACATTTTACTGAGAAGGTTCACAGTTTCCTCCATAGCTCGGCCGATCCGCCGCTTGTCACTTCCTTAGCCTTGGAAAAAATTACTTTTCAGAGCACATCACACAATTGTTCATGTTTGGACTTCAGTTTATTCAAAGAAATGTCTTCATAGAAAATATTTCCATTATGGCAGTGCTTGGCTCATCTCAGTCAGGCTAACCATCTTTCTCCATTTATCATAGGCCTCAAGCCTCTCACTTGGGCTAGTGTTTAAACAAACACAAAAGCATAATTAATTACAGATTATGAAAGTTGTTCTGTTACCCACCCTCCATTGCTAATGTTAACCTATTAATAAATGTTACCTAGCAAAAGCACAAAGAAAAGCGGCATTTAATAAAAATCTACCATTCTTCATAATGTCCAGCAGGATTCTTCATATATCTGAAAAAGATAAACAGACACAATATACACGAAAGCACATATAAAATAAGCACATGCCATTAATTAATCAGGCGCATTAATGTTGACAAAGACAATAGAACAAACAAAACAACATTAGTTATGAATTATAAAACATACTTGCAAATGCAACATAAAGCACATAACGTTAGTCCTGTGTAATGATGCTCGAAATTTTACTCTAGGTTGGTTTAGTATAACAAGTCATGCAAAAAAAACCTCATTAATATATTAATTCAAGTTATGAGAGTATGACATCACGAGCCAGAATAAAATCATTTCTGAAACTCGCTCCATCAGTATCATTGCTGCTGGAATACTGTTGTCTTTAACTTAGAGTCAGAGTGGACTCTTGAGACTCCTAGTGAGACATTCCCTGGAGGTTTCCAATAGTGAAAGAGGACTAACCACTATCCCTAATACATGGAGACAATTGGACAGGAAATCGCAATAGAAACACTAGCGCCCCAAATTCAATGAGAACTGTGTCATATGTTTCCTTTTGTGGTATGTGATAGGAATAAAAAATTTATCTTTTTTTAAAAAAAGTGAGTATTTGCTGCTGCTGAGCCCATTTTGTGTTCACTAACCTGTCTCTACACCTCCCCCGGTGGGAGCCTTGGACTTCTCAGACCTCGCTATCCTGAGAGTCAAGTGCCGAAGGGGTACTTGGCCCAGTTGCCAATAATCCGTAGCAAGTTGGAGGCCTGGGACATCAGAAACATCAGGAATTAAAACCTCAACTCACACAGTTGGGACCAGTAACCCCTGCTGGCCATGGCCCTCTGAATTGGGTTCTGACAGATGCATAGCAGGACAGGTATCCGGGGCTGTACAGCTAATTGCTGGGGACTGACAATCCTCAGAAGGGATTTAGGAGGAACTCTGCTGCCCGGCAGTGAAGTGGCCATCTTGAATATTTTCTTTGTGGGGGCATTAATGTCTTCCTCCTCGTTCAGGTCCTCCTCCTCCTCTTTATTGACCAGCTCCTATTCCTACTTCTCCTCTTCTTGTTGAGCACTGCTGGCCCCTAATATTTGCATGGAAGAGGATTCGTCCTCTGCTTTTAGATGGTTCAGCATCATCATCCTGTACAATGTCCATACTACCTGGAAGAAGTACTTTAATGAAGATTGTTCTGCAGATAAATAATAAAGATTTACCCATGTGAGCATAAGGAGACATATGAAACTACAGGTTTACCAATTAATGGAATCTATATATCTCAACAAGAGGAACTCACCAGCTCCAGTCACAGAGATTAGATTTTTGGAGACCTCCTGTGATTTCAACTGCTGAACCTGTGTCCTTGTAGTCTTCAAAGTATAATCCGATCCTATAATCCGATCCAGCAGATTTAAGATAAAAAATATGTCTAATGGACATTGACTATATATAAAAGTCATCATGAGCACAAATGATTACACATTAGAGATACATACAAGGAGCAAAAACAAACACTTCCATTAAAGAGACTTTGGTACACTTATTAAATCAAAATATTTGAGTTATTGAAAGGACTAACAATGAGATTCAAACGTTAAAATCACAAGTGCCCAGGATTACCTCACTGACAAATGGTAGAGGGTACAATGGCTGCTTCAAGCATATTCCCCGATGTCATTGATTTTGATCTTTTTAAGATAGACACCAGCAGCTGTTATATGACATAAGGCAAACATAGGGGAGTAAGCCATTGAAAATAAAATAAAAATATGCTAGTTATATGGTTTTAATACTCATTATGAGATCCAAGATGTTTCTCTCCACAAGTTAAGATAAGGCTTAACACATATATTTTGTGCTACCCATGCATTGACAAGTCTAAGAGCAATTTTGTAAGACAATATTCAAGACATTAGCCTTACAAATTGAGCACGGTGCCAATATATTTGACAAAAGACATACTGCTACCCCGTAAGTCATAAAGAGGTTAGAAAGGCAAAAGGGAACACATTTAACATACCATCATCGATCATTCTTCTGCTCTTTGACACCACAACACGTTTTGGTGCACTTCTAGCTGCAGAAGTCAAAATTGTGGTAGGTGGTGGCTGGGACACTAACACAAGGCCTTAAATCGGTAAAATAAAAGTTTACGTATATATTGTGTATATATGCCAAGGTTACGTTTGACTACAATGAAAAGCCATTCCAAAACACATTGTAAAATTTAGCATTAGATTTAACAACATTATCAATAGAAATCCTCCATCATGTGTTAGTCAGATACTTAGTATAAGGAAACACTTGCATGTGTAGGTGGATAGGGTTATAAGAACTGCCTTGTTGCAGATGCTGCCTCATCTGAAGCGGCTAATCAACTCAAAAGAGTTGCTGTATGGAAAAAGTGTAAAAAAGTAATTTTACAGCCTGTAGAAATTTATAGGGCGCTTGTGATGGGATGTTTTTGAGGGATACACATGTGCTTTGTGCCTAACAATGCAGGTATGAGTAGAAAACAGATATAGGTAAGTGATTGTAGGTTTACGCTTAGTGTGAGAGAGAAAAAGAGATAGACAGGTGGGGAGGTTTCAAAACATACCTAACACCACATCACTGTTGTGGGAAAGAGTAAGTGAGGGTACTTTGTAGAAGGGTTAGCTTCCTTGAGGGGATTAGATGGTAGTGGGGTCCATTGACCCTCCCTGAGGGACCTCAGCTAGCTAAATCCCAGAGAACTTCTCCTTCACCCACCTCCTCTCATCTTGCCACTTATATTCCCCATGGTGCGGGATCCTTCTCCAATGTACTGGTAAAGTCTGTCACCTCCTGCTATGAGGCCGCCCTGTAGATTCCAGTGAGGGTAAATGAAGGCTGCCCATGTAGTTATTTGTAACAAATTTAACTACAAGGGCTGTCTCCTCTTCAGGGAAAATTTCCTTTCTCTTGGTCTGGGTGATCTGCATGCTTCTGACTGAATGTGGTGGTTGCAGGCTCAGCAAGACAAACAGGAAAGAAAGCAGATCCTATCGTGTGGGCAGGATTTATGAAGTTAGAATGGATGCCAGGTGTGTGAAATTTGTTTCTGGCGTATATCATTCTCCTATTCCCTTCCATGCGGGGATCCTGTCCCAGTTACAGAGGTTCCCACCCTGGTTGCAAAGATCTCTGCCCTGAGTGTGACGGTCCCACAAAAGTGTACAGTTTTCTTTGTCCCTAGTGCAGTGGTCCTGAAAAGCGTGTGGAAGATAAAATAGGTTGTAAAGTTGCTAGTAATAAATTTACTAGAAAGGCTACTATCTACTAGTAGCAATGTTAACTTATGGTTATTCTGACTCCACCCCTAACATGTGGAGACATTTAAGTCTACACATTGAAGTAAATTTACACTCGGAAAAGGTGAATAGTCCAAAGTAGCAAATTTACTATGAAGTGTAACAGTAAACTTATACATGCAGAATTACTCATGTGTAATTTTACCTTCATGAACATGCCCCTGAATGTTTACTGAAGATGCTCTTCAGATTTGCTAAATGAATTGTATTGCCTTGATGCTTGAGACAAGGCAAATTATTTTGTCAACATATAGTTATTGTCTCCTGTTAGCTGGCTTCTTTTTAATTTGTTCTACATTATATTTGGTTATATTTTAGATACTGAATGGTCTACTCGTCTTGTAGTATTGATGATTGTGGTTTCTATCAGCTGACTTTGTGTTTTTTTCATTGCTTCATGCTTGTTGTTAATACTGGATTTTAATTGTTGTTACTTTGACTCTTTTTTGTGATTATTGATATATCTGAACTCTTTCAGAAAAAAAGTATGTGGAGTTACAAAAGAGCCAGTTATAGTGTGTCCTTCTGAAGAAGAAGACTAGTGCTTTAGATTAAGCACTCATCTCCATGTGCCAAGAAATTAAAGTGTTTTCAAGTTCAAGCCCTTAGAGCTAATCTGTTCTTTTCTATGCCTGTGACCATGCTCCTCGATCAGCTACATGACTTGCTCAAGTTTAACAATTGTGTTTTAAAAGCATAATTCAAATAAGATGTGTTGTCTTGTTGCAACAAACAGCAGTCTTGGATAAAGAAAAAACAATTTTCCTATGTAATGTACACTGCACCTTAGCAGGTTTGTGAGAATCATGGCTATCACATGACACAACAGGGAAAGGAGGACAATCAGAACTGGCTAAGAATCCATGATAGTTTGGCTAAATATGACCCACAAGGAATAGCTCAGAAGAAGAGTGCAATGTTCATGACATCTCAGCTGCAATCACTGATCCATTCCATGAACATTGGTGTACTGACTGGTGGTCTTGGGGTCTGGGCGAGTACTTCAAATAATAAGTGAAACAAGCATTTGAAAAGTCCAATAATTCTCGCATTTATAACGCAAGCAATGAGCTATTGACTTGGCCATTGCTTGTTTGTCAAGGTTAGATTTTAACAATAGTTGGGGAAAAGCAAACACATACCTTAAGGTATCTCAAAACTGCACATTTAGCAAATATTTTAAATTCTTGTAAAAGGCATGGTTTATTTTTCAAATACTTTTCTACCAGGAAACTGTACAGAATTTAAAAAGAATATGGGAGGGTCTGAATTTAAAAGAAACGCTTGTCAATGCCAAATTTATTTTCCACAGTGCTCAGAACTGAAACAAATGATGCAGTCATTTGGTCCTCTACAGTAGCCCAAAAAGCCGATGTATGTCCTCTAGGAGGAGAGACATCTCCTTTTCAGTCATGCTACACCTTCTGCCTCAAACTCCGGCTGATTGAGTGCACCTGCTGGACCCACCCCCAGCACCAAGAACAGCAACAAATGATAGGTAAGGTGCTGGCACAAAGCCCAATGTAAGTTTTGGCATGGTCTACAAGAGGACTTTCAAAAACTGAGATCTAAAAACAGAAGAAGACCAGCATGTAAAGGGAAATCATTTTTCTGGATGTGAAGATAATTGTTCTCTTACCTGTTGATAATTTCTTCCTAGAAAGGTCCTGTACAGAACAAGGTGCCAGATGTACTAATCTATTTTGCAGTTACAAACACTTTGATTTGTGAACAGTTGTGAAAACAAAATAGATTTTCTTAATGTACGAATTTCATTTTGGAAGACTTTTACTTACACCTTATATGAGATTTCGAATTTTGAAGGGTCATGTTGTGGGTGGCCTTCCAAATTCCTATTCAGTAACATTTGCATCAATGATTTGCAACTGAACTCTGGTTTCAAGCATTTGAAAGGTTACCAACTACTAAGTTGGGGTGATAACCTGTTCGCAAAAGGGAAGGGGTTTTATTTGTACACATTCCCCGACCACTGCCAGCTTTCACAGAAATGTAAAAAAAAAGACAACTTTTTTAAAAACAGTCCTGTTTCCTTTAAGGATCAACTGCCTTAAAAAAAGCTTATTTATTTAAAAGCAATCACGGGCATGGTTGTCTGCTTACAGTTGCAGGCCTTCTTCATCTCTGTAATTGTGACCAATCATAAGTTGAAAATAGTGACCTCCCTAATATAAATTCATTAGGCAGGGTACAATTCACTATAATATCTCATTTTGCGAACTGACCTATTAGCACATTGGTCGGTACACAAAATTTGAATAGATTTGCAAAAAATTGTTGCAAAACTATTTGCAAATTGATTCTTAGTTATTTGGCACAATGCCTCATGGTTTAATAAAAACATGCTTATAAATACCAGAGAGGCAATATAGGCTAACAATATTAGTTGCATTAGTTATTTCATCAGAGAGTCCTATTACCTGATCTTTTTGCTAGTTTCCGCACACATTTTCCCTAGCTGTTCAGTAGCCAGATCTTGACAGGATTAGAACAGACACCAAATCCAAAAGAGCTATCACATTACCAGTGATTCATTTGTAAAACATATAAAAGGAAGAAAATGCAGCTGGTAATGCCAAATACCATGTGTCAAATATCAATCGTGTCTATATTTGATTGCAACCAGTGTCTTAATCTTCCACCCACCATTTTCTGTCTCTGTAACTCACTCTTGTAGGTTCTTTCTCAACCCTGCTTTCTTCCTTTATAATTGCTTTCCTTTCATTTCCTCCTTTAATGCCCTTCTCTCTCTTGCTCTGAATCAAAAATAAGACAAGGCCCCCAAAACATGAGTGGCATTGCCCAACTCTGGCAATCGTCTACATAAATCAAGCACAAAGAGTCCAGAAATTAGTAAAACAAAGTGAATTATGAATGCTGGAGGTCTGCTCATAAAATCATATCTTCATCAGATTGTGACTGCCACAGAGAAGCTGCCTGGCTTGCAGCAGTAGGCTAGTTTAATAAAACAGGCCTTATTCCGCCTGCTAAAAGTTTACCTGTGAGAGCCCCTAACATAATAAAGGCAGATTATGAAGGCAATCATATTTACTTGTAATAAATCAAATCTTGCAGACATGAGTTAAGTCTCCCCTATTGCACTGGGACAATATCATGCATACAAACATCGGCAGCAGAGGTGTCAGAAAGATATTTCATAAGTTCAGAAAAATTGCACATCCGCGCGCAGCACCAATCTCTGGAATGGGAACTTTGTAATGTATAAAGTGTTTTTTTTTCCAATATTTAATAAGTTCCGCATGTCAAGCCCACAAACATAATGGAATTTGTGCGTGGTTGCCGAACATTAAATGTAGGTTATTGTTTTCTAAAAAATATATATATAAAGTGTTCGTGTTTTAACAACACATTCTACCCCTTTAGCTGTTGGTCTCATTGTAAACATGATGCGGTATCTTCGCCAAACTCAATTAAAGTGACCAGTCAATATAAGCGAAACAGTTTTAAGTGTGAGAATGGGAAACGAAAATGGGCACATTGTAATGACATATTTATCCGAGTAGGTGAAAAGTAATGTCAGAATCGTCAAGCATAAGCTGCTGAACAACACACAAGCTTTCTAAACACACACATTCGCGCGTGCGCTGATCTGTATACTTATATACATGTCTTATGTCACAACTTGCAAACCGTAGCCTCCGAATTCAGAAGTGCCATTTAAACGCAAAATTACGTATTTTTAACTCGCGTGAAACCACAATTAATTTGTGAATCGCAGTATGGGATGGTAAAGTAAACGTGATCATAAAAAGCATAGACAAAGTTAATACATATGCCTTTTTTGTACATTCAGACAGAGGAGCGAAATATGTACATCTGCAGAAATATCTAACATACAGACCTGTATACACAGAGTCACTTGTGAATGACAGAATCATAGATAAATGCATCCAAGCACAGAGACCAATAAGCCCTCACGCAAAAATGAAAACATGCACAGAACAAATGCAAACAACATACAGTCGCAGGCATCACATAATCAGACACAGGCACATACACAGAGTGGATGGATGTAGAAGTGCATGGGTAAATATGTGAATAGATCTGTGATTAAGAATTAATAATACATGGGTGGATGGCTCTGCCCCCAAAATAATAAAGTTTCATATACTAGCCCATCAGTGAATCTACAAGGTCAGCAAAGAATATGTGTGAACAATTGTATTGACTCAGTGAAGAAAAATATATAAGACGTACAGTGGTCAATGGGCGTAAGGAAGAATTTGGAGTGCCAATGGTAAAGCTATAGCCCTCACTACCTGAAACATCATTAAATAAACCTTTTCATGCAAATCATAAAGAAATAAAATGATGTTAGGTGCATGTGAGAATTGTGGTTCATTATGTGGTATAGTTATCCAACCTTACCATGTATACACCAGCAAAATGTCTTGGGTCCAGTCAGGCTCATTTGTAAAACCTAGAGCTCAGTCCTGGGTAGCTGTAGCTTCGAGCAGGAAGGCTTAATCAAAGTACTAACATAAAGCATTTTGGAAGCACCAAACAACGAAATAAGAAAGTCACGCAACATGAAAGAAATCCAACATCAATTTATAAAAATAGATTATAATTCTATGAATTTTTGTGCATGCTAACCACATTTTGATGTGAGCGCCACTATTGTGTTGAGAAATTCATCAAAGGATGACTCCGCGGCACCGGCACCAAATAACCCTCAATAAATTATGCCCTCAAATTTGACATCTCTCATTAATCAGCCACTGAGACTGTGAAGAAGATATAGCACCACCAACTGGTATTCTTCATACCTGAGCCTGCCTGTACTGAGGAACACATGCACAACTTTGGTTTCTCAGCCATTATTGGGAAGAGCGTTAAAACCTGGTGGTGCTAGTAGACAGTCGAGTGAAGCAACAACTTCCATTTGCAGCAACATGGGATTTTGGATAATTGCAGAGTCAGTGCGACAATGCTTTACAGGACAAGCAAGTCCCAATACACAATGAGAAACATGGTGTGGGATCTTCTGAAAGAGCATTACCTGGAATACTTCACCCTTTAACAGCTGTCCTTGCCTTCTCTCCCAACCCACATACTTGGGACCCAAGTCACTTACGGAGACCATGCCAGTCTCATAGCTCACTGCAGGATAGGAGCGTAACTGTCAGACAACAGGAAGGAATGAGAAAAGGATCCCAAGAGAGGAACAAGACACATCTATATCAACAGAGCTACCCTAATACCAAGTCTATCCTTCAGAGCCTCTGACCATGTCCTCCTCAAAATCGTCATTAAAAATCAATTTACACTGAAGCAGTTGCAAGAACCAATCTGCCTGTCAAACAACCCTTCCTACAAAATTGCAAGCCAATGAGCAAGATGCTGTAATTGGGGAAATATTAATGATAGGAAAAAGTCTGTGCTTGGCCGACTCTGGTATTAAAGAACTCACAGTTAAAGGTAAATCTGCTAGATCTGATATGCAGCATAAGCATTCCATTCCAGGCTGTATGGATGGAATGGAGAAATAGATGACATAGCTTAAATACTGCATGAATAAATACAGGGAAATATCACTTTCATGTTAACCCACCATATCCGCCCCAGGACTCATCCAATCACCATCAATGTAGGCCAGGCCTATGGTAGTCTCTTTCCTCAGACAAGAGCAAGCTATATAAGTGATGCAAGCAGTCAGACAACATGTCCTCCTTGAAGGGCAACACAATCCAGATTACAGCAGATTTCATTACGGAAGCCACTGCAACATGCAAAACATTGTTACTGTTATTGCCAAGGCTATGGAAGTGGCATGTTGGAGTCTGCTAGAATGTGGACTATCATTGATGGGTAATCAAGGGAGTATTCAGAAGTGGAGAGCCTCGACAGTATTGGAGGACCTTGAATGTTTTCTGGACAGTCTGAAGTCGAGCTCTATGAATGTGACACTAAACCCTGATGTTTCCGCAGGGGTCAAACGATGCTCACCGTCTACCTTGTCTAGATCACAAAGTCAGGAAGAGTGTCGAACTGCACCTTCCACTGAGATATTGGCATGGACAAACTGCTTAAAGTGGTGCAAGATATGACATTGGAAAAAGATATGACTAATCCAGATCACTCTTGAAACAGACAGGAAAGATGGCATGAACGTTCCCTTGTCAACCTCCCAGGCCTGAGGCTGCTGTTGAATGATGATCCATTGATCATCTATGTAAACCTATGAATATGAATATACATATCCCTCTATAGGCGACTTTCTAATTAATTTTGTTGCACGTTATGACTTGTTGTTCTGGTTACCTTGACAGGAGATATAATTGAGAACAGAGGTCTTTGTGGCATTAGTTGGCTATATCTTTCTCTCCTATATCTACTACCCATATATATTCGATCACAAAAAGACACTAGGACATATCTCCAAACAACCACGGCCTGGTGTAGATATTACGAGCTGATTTGTAACTTGTGCCTCGACCCCAGTGAAACCCGAAATGATAGAAAATAGCTGGGGATAGCTCCAGTTAAAGTAGGGGCCTGACATATTGTCAAGATTTTAGTGCATATTGACGTCAGGCACTTGCGCATCATGACACCATTCCCTCTCACGATCATATCTTTGAATGTCAATGGTATGTCAAACTATGCAAAACCGAAAACATTACTATCCGATCTAGCCTCCAAATGCACAGACATTGTATTATTACAGAAAAATACACATGTCAAATCTAAAGTTGGATAAACTAAAAGAGAAGTTTATAGCAGCTGCCAACAAGTGGCCAATAATACTCCTTGTGATGGTCAGACAAGCTCTGACTGATGTGGTGAACAGGAACTGGTACCTTGTACGATCATTAAAAAATGGGTGGATACTGATGGATGTTATACGTTTGCCAAATTTAGGATTGCCACACAGCATATCATTGTAGCCTCAGCATTGGGACTAAATATTGCAAAGACGTACTAATTGTATCAAATTGGGAGATACCTCTAATATAACCAGGAGGGATTGAAACCTGAAGCCACCCAATTCTAAATATCACTGGCCCAATAAGTAAAGCTAATAATCCTGACAGGGCTATCTTGTAAGATGTCTTGAAAGATCATGGATTTTAGACATATGCTGGTCAAAACAGCCAGAGGGTCAGAGATGCACATTTCTTTCCTGTGCGTATGGCTCAATGTCAGTAATTGTTTTTTCCCTCACATCAAGATCTTTAACCCTACGAATATTGAGGTGCAAGATACTGGACGGATCCCTCATTGACCACTCTCCTGTCCCATTGTGGATAGAACAAGGCCTGCAGAAACTGATGAGATAACCATGACACATGAATATTACACAGCTCGTTATAAATTGCCCACTGAAAAAGCCCAACTAAAGTCACCTGTCAAAACTTGGTGTGCTTGAAATGAGCATAATTTGCTTTTGCGTAATTTAGTGACTATCCTGAAAATTTTTGTGAATCGCATGAAATTTTGGCAAATTCAACTCAATAATTCCATCCTATATTTTGGTGAGAAATGTATCCTTCTGCCAATTTTTTACGGAACAATAGATTTGCACTAAAGAAAGTGGAAAAAATGCAAAAGGACCACAAACAGCCACTCGTGTTCTGTTCTTCCATGCAATTGCAGCACATTTTAACTGCAAATGGCACATTAACAGGAATGTTTTGCTGCAAATCTTACATAATTGTGAGAAGTGGAGGAATGGTGTAATTTTGGGAATTTTGTGCAACAAAATTAACATAAAATTCCACCAATTACAATGAATTATGGCAGCGTAATTTCACTTTCGCCCAGGCTAGTTAAGACATAGATTGAGAACAAAGAGGGCTCATTCGTCTCTCCTCAGACCCTATGGGCTGCAGGAAAGGCTAATATTAGAGGTAAAATAATGATAGATACAGGTTTTGGGAACATGCAGAAGAAAAAGCAGCCAGTAAAACTTGAGAGGGACATATAACTATTGACCAAAAAGTGCATGAAAATCCCTACCTTGGTGAATATAATGAACCTAGAAAAGGTGGATCTGATTCTTAACACCCTATAGACGTTTGGATAGGAATACAAACTCTATCGGTTTTAGGTTTGTCATCTATAAACAAGGTAAAAAGGCTGGTCAACTCTACAACTCACAATTTGTGAATGAGAATCATTGTTTATTAAACTAAAACCACGGAAACAAAATTAAGAAGGAAGGGTGCTTCAAGAGGGGGAAATACCAAATTATAAAATGTTCAAATCAATTTCTGACCTGACTAACAACAAATTGCGAGGAAAAGATAGATTCTTCGGTGGGTATTTTGAATGGCGCACAGAATATGTAACTGAGAACCATTTCTGGTAAGCTGTAGAGGCAGAAACCTGATAACCCTCAGGACAAAATGGGACTATATGTTCTGGAGACCTCACAGGTTTTGGCTAGGCACCAACTTCATCACAATGGTGCGAAGGCTATATAATTGATCTATAGCACAGACGAAGTGTGGGTAATTTGTAAGTATGGGCGGAAAATTTGTTCCGCTCGCAGAATTTGTGGCTTTTTTGCGATTTCGCGATCCGCGAATCGTGCGAAATCGCAGCAAAATCAGCGAATTCGTGAGCGGGACGAATTTTGCTCTGGAAGCACTTACTGGGTTACAGTAGGTGCCCAAGTTGAAGCTAATTTCTTTGTAACCATTTACAAAATGGTTACAAAGAAATTAACTTCAACTTGGGCACCTGCTGTAACCCTGTAAGTGCTTCCTGAGCGGCGCCTCGTTGCCTACTTGCAACTATTCTCTGACCCTGCTCTGACCCTCGAAGCAGGTTCAGAGAATAGTTACAAGTAAACAACGAGGCTCTGTGAACAGGAAGCACTTACAGATATAGATAAAGCAGGTGCCCGAGTTGAAGGTCAAATTCAGTAACTTCTTAATCAGCCCCAAAAAATTGTGCGCTTTGTCGAGGCTGGGCAGGTGTGCTTTCTCCCCATATCTACAGTCGAAAATTAGCTATGAAGCTTGATGGAGGCCTTTGCATCCTTGACTTTCACGAGTGCAATCCCTGTGCAGTTCCTGTGACCAGGAGCTTCTTTCTCCCCATCTGCTGCTCTGATCGGTGCCTGACCTTTTATACACACAAGAGGCATGTGAACTCGCAAAGAAGCCCCCCATTTGCCCACCCCCACACACTAGCGGTGTGCACCGTCTTCCCACCCTTTACCCACTATGATGGACAGCTCACTCAAGGGATCCCGGCGCCCTTCGGCGCGATGGCAAAGTTAATCAGCCCCAAAAAACCATGCGCTTTGTCGAGGTTGGGCAGGTGTGCGTTCTCCCCATATCTACCGTCAAAAATTAGCTATGATGCTTGATGGAGGCATATGCATTCTTGACTTTCACGTGTGCAATCCCGTGCAGTTCCTGTAACCAGTAGCTTCTTTCTCCCTATCTGCTGCTCTGATCGGTGCCTGACCTTTTATACACACAAGAGGCATGTGAACTTGCAAAGAAGCCCCCCATTTACCCCCCACACACTAGCGGTGTGCACCGTCTTCCCGCCCTTTACCCGCTATGATGGACAGCTCTCTCGAGGGACCCCGGCGCCCTTCGGCGCGATGGCAAAGTTAATCAGCCCAAAAAATCGTGCGCTTTGTCGAGCCTGGGCAGGTGTGCTTTCTCCCCATATCTTCTACAGTCGAAAATTAGCTATGATGCTTGATGGAGGCCTTTGCATCCTTGACTTTCACGAGTGCAATCCCCGTGCAGCTCCTGTAACCAGTAGCTTCTTTCTCCTCATCTGCTGCTCTGATCTGTGCCTCACCTTTTATACACACAAGAGGCATGTGAACTCGCAAAGAAGCCCCCCCATTCCGCCCCACACACACTAGCGGTGTGCACCGTCTTCCCGCCCTTTACACACTATGATGGACTGCTCACTCGAGGGACCCCGGCGCCCTTCGGTGCGATGGCAAAGTTACACACACATGGTCACTGGAGGCAACTCTTCTGGCCCTACACAGCTGTAGTGCAGGAAAAGCACTATACATTTACCCAATGAGGTAGCACTTACTGATTTGCCAGTAGAAAGTACTCCAGTTAAGTATGGTGCAAAATCGCAAAAGAATCTGCGATTTCACGGGGAAATTCGCAAATTTGCTGATTTTTTTGCGAATTCGCACGAATTCGCGAACCGCTGATTCGCAAAATTCGCCCATACTTAGTCATTTGCATTACAGACCTTTGAGATCCATTGGGGGACATGACAGGGGGACCCTTTGTCACCCCTGCTATTCCTGCTGAACTTAGAGCCTTTTGCAGCTGCTATCCAGAAGACCAGCCATAAGGCCAACCTTATGAGGTTGTATGGGTCCATCCCCATTTCCTACGTGGATGATACTCAGCTCCTCTTTCCCTTCAATGAATTCTCATCTCATGTACAACTGACTTTCTCTAACGGAATTAGGGCCATCTCGCAATGGATGAGGAGTAACTTTCTCCAGTGCAATGTAGAAAAAACGGAGATCATGCTTATGGGAGAAGCCCCCCTCCTATGGACACCGGACTGGTGGCCAACAGACCTGGGACCTCCCCCTCTGCCCAAACTCTCGGTAAAAAATTTGGGGATTCACCTTGACCGCGATCTCTATATGAAAGAACATGTTAGCCAAACTGCTGGTTCCTGCTTCCATGTTATTGGCATGCTACGCTGAGTCTTCCCTCTCCTTTCGGATTACGCAAGAAAAACCATAGTTCAGGTGTTGCTTTTAAGTCACCTGGACTATTGCAATGGCCTGCTGATCTCAGCTAATGATGCCCTCCTCAACAGATTGTAGGTGGTGCAGAACACGGCGTCCCGGCTGGTTCTTAACGTTCCACCTCAAACCTCTTCACTTCCCCTTCTTAGAGAACTGCACTGGCTCCCTATTCGCCAATGTATTCAGTTTAAAACATGCTGTATCACCCACAAGGCATTAGTCAACCTGGGTCCCTCATATCGCGCTGAGAAATGTGTGCCTTACATACCTCCCAGATCCCTACGCTCAGGTGCTAAACACCTTCTGGTGGTACCGCAAATAAGAAAGGCCAGACAAGGTGGAAAAGCTCTCTCCTATTGCGGTCCTCTCTTATGGAATGAACTCCCGCTGCACTTGAGACAATGCTCCGAACATCTGCCTGCTCTTCTGCCATCACTGATCTGCTTCCTTCTCTCCCTGAATATACAGCTGTGCCTTCACAGTCCTGCTAAAGCGCAGAAATACCCCTCCGGGGGTCGATTCTAGCATTATGCAAACAAACACAAATACAGACACAATAGTGGGCCTTGATGCTCCAGCTGGTCCCTCCAAAATATTAATCTATGCAGATGACATCCTGCTCATTTTTACTGCATTTGAATCCTCCTTTCCAACACTGATGAGGATAACTCAATATTACTTCCATATGTCCAGATGTAAGGTGAATTTGGGGGACAAATGAGGCCCTTCCTATGTCCTGAACATTGATGTCAGCCATAATAGAGGGATACAACTCCTTCTGAAAACCAAACAAGCTGGGATGCCTCATGGTATATTTCAGCAGTTGCCTGGACCAAATGGTAGACACTTACATTCAATACTAAATAGTAAAGACTATACATTTGTTTGCACTATGGTCATACATGTAGCTTTCTATACGGGGCAGAGCACAGACCATCAAAATAGTAGTGGTCTGGTTTTCCTTGCTGAGCCATTTCACTAGGAATAGGAAACGTCTCTCGGCTGTATACTTGTCACTGTAGCCTTCTATAGTGACTCAAAAGCCAATAAAATAAGCCATAACGAAAATATGGATGCTAATCATAAAATCTTAAAACTAAATGCTGAACTCCACAGACACGTGCCTCATTGGAGCAATGCTTCTATGTGAATAGGAGGTAAGACTGAGCAATGTCCAATGTAGGAGGTAGTAGGAATGCATTGCATAGAACACTTAGTGGAAAACGATAGGCTGAAAAAAGTTCAAACACTTCAAAAGACTTCGGGTTCCCAATACCCCAGAAATGAAAATAACTACAAATTGAATGGTGTCTGTGTTGTAAAGAGCTTTGTGCATGTGCATGATGTATTAATGGTGGAATCTCATAACCGTGAGATTCCATAGCATTGCTTGTGGACATTCCCGGAGTGGCAATTTACCACTGGCCAGAAAGGGATAGAGCTGCTCTACTTACCTGGCATCATCCACATTGTCTCTGGGCTTCCTTCATAACAAATTTGGTGATGATCTGACCTGTAATGAGGTGACAGTGGCAGCCTCTGTGCAGTCGGTGAGGCAGAGGGCACAACAGCAGAGTTGCAGAACAGAATAAAGGAACCTGCAGAAGAGTGTGCAGCAGTGTTGTCATCCATTAAAGACAGGGTGACAAGTTTTCCCATGAAGTAAGTGGGAAGATTTTGGGCTTGTCTTGGAGTCCGGCTTTGAAAGAGCATCCCAGATGACGACCTCATGCTCTGACGTCGGCATCATTCAACGCCATGTTTCCATTTTGAAGAGACATTGCTTGGTTCAATTTTCCTTTTCTGATGTAAGACGCAATATACGTAGTGTCCACCTTGGTGCATGTTTGGTGTGGCACATCAGAACCCAGACAGTACGATCCAGTCTTTCTGTGATGTAAGACGCTGTCTCAATGTGGTGGCCAGCTTGAAATACCTTTTGCAGTCATTCGTTAACCTGACAGCGTTTCTTCCAAGAATTGCACAGAACCACGGGAAGAGAGAATCAGACATGCTTTCCAGATCAACATCAGCGCAGCTTCGGTGATGCGCACACCCTGTGGATATAGCGTTTAGTGTGTGGTGTTGTTAGTGTGTGTTCAACGCACCTCAATTTTCAAGGTATTGAGATTCATTATTTTGGCAGCAACGGTGCATACAATGGTGATGTGCACACCCACAGCTTAGTAGACTTCGCTACTGCTCTGATTTAACTGGATGTACGTTGTTACAACGCATGCTTTTACCACGCATGCTGTAACAACGCAAGTTTTAAAACGCATTCCATTTCAATGCATTACACTGGGGGGTGCTGGATAGTGAATATTTTAATTAACTATTCCAACACCAGTCCCCGTGGACACTAGGGAAGGTGTTGGATAGTAAATTAAAACTATTCCCTATCCTAGAGCGCCCCCCTGTGTAATGCGTTGTAATGGTTTTCGTTTTAAAGTCTGCGTTGTAATAGCACTGTGTGCTAAAAGTTGCGTTATAGAGGTTATTCCCCATTTTGGCAGCAACGGTGCATACAATGGTAATGTGCACACCCACAGCTTAGTAGACTTCGCTACTGCTCTGATTTAACTCTTGTACTCTGTCACAGTATTATCAGGGTTATAGAGGACTCTCTTTCTCTCCAGAGTCTCTTATAAAGTGTAATACCCTTATGTCTTTTGCGTATATTGGGTTTTGCACTACTAAATAACAATAAACAAGCTTCTCAAAGTCCACATAGCCATGCTGCACCAGTTGTTCCTCCTTCCCTGTGTCAGTTATTCATCCCTCATGTTTTTTAGATCATGCAGGATCACCACATATGCGCTGGTAGGATTGGATTTTAATATTTGATAAATATTTAAAAGTTTGTGATGGACAGGAGTTATGAGCTTCCAGGAAAAATGCTTTTTTACTGAGTATACTAGGGGAAAGAGGGCCAGAGGATATTCAGATATTTGCCACACGCCTTAAAGCAGGATGGTCAACCAATTAAGCATGTATTTAAAGAAGCTAAGTGAAGATTAGCAGTGAGATATGCTAACAAAGAAAACTTAGTAATGTCTAGGTATCAGTTTTTTACTCAACCACAGAGAGTTGATGAGAGTATAGATACATTTTTATCTAGATTAGAGAGTTGTTGACCAAGTGTAAGTTTGGAGACATGACAGATGAACTGATTAGGGACCAGTTAATAGTACAATATAGAAGCAAGAAAATACAAGAGAGGATGTGGGCAGCTAAGAATCCCACATAGAAAGTTAAAGTTAATGCTCACCATAAATGGTTGTGATGTGCAACTTGTAGAATCTTCTCTATCTTCATTACCAAAGGTTCTGTGGAACTTAGAATGCTGTTCTGGCTAATGTTCCCTGGTTGTCAGTTACTCCCTGGTAGCTGATGGATGGGGTGTTTATACAATAAACCTCTATGCTTAATCTTATATGTTTCTGCACTATTAAGAACTTTTCACAACTCATGGTGGATACTGGGTCTATGTATGCGATAATTCCCAGGTCTATGTTTGAAGAACATTGGGCTGGGAGTGACCTACAAACTAAAGATATTTTACTGGGTAGTAAGCAAGGGGAAAGTATTTTTAATATTGGCTTATGGATGCCCATATTTCATTTGGGGGTAGGGTCACACAAGGTAAGGTGTACCTAGCGGAACATGGTCCACCGATCCTGGGTTGGGTACCTCAATACGATCTATACATCATTGTTAATCTGAGGGCTCATCCTCAGGTGATGGTTGAGGACACAGTGAAACAGGTATTTGGAGAAAAACTAGGTCTGTGAAGGAGTATAGGGGGCTATTCCTGTCCAGCATAAGCTCAGAAGAGTTCCAGTAGTTGTGCTGAAGTAAAACAAATAAGGAAGGGATTATAGAAGCTGTAGAAGCATCCAATTGGGCGTCTCCAGTAATGATTACATGGAAATCTGATGGGCTTTTTAGGTTCTGTGTAAATTTAATATCACTTAATCAGAAAATTGCGACAAGCACATATCCGTTGCCTAACATTAATGAATTTGTCTTCCTATTGAAAGGAGGAAGGTATTTTTCCACATTGGACTTTAAGAACCTTTACCATCAGATAAAACTTCATGATGATTCCAAGCCACTCACAGCGTTTATCACGATGTAAGGATCTTTCTAGTTTACTCACATACCGTCCGGTCTTTCATCGGCTGCGAGCATTTTCCAACATGTTATTTCTGAAGCGTTTAAAGGTTTAGAAAATATTTTGTATTTTCAGGGCGATATTCATAGTTTTGGAGAGACTACTGAAGAACATAACAATGTCTTAAAACAAGCCTTAAATAGGATTGCAGAAGCATGACTCACATTACGTTAAGATAAATGTTGTTTTTTGAAAGAACATGTTGAGGATTTAGTGTATACTCTATCAGACGATGGAGTCAAATCAAAAAGGAAATTGTTGGTAGCAATTGAGTTGGCTACTAGTCCTCAAGATAAGGATCTAACCCCCAGATGCATTAAGCCCTGATTCTGCGAATTTTAATTTGCGAAAAATACCGAATCGCAAATTAGAATTCGCAGATTGGGATGCATCAAAAAAAGCGTTCCAAAAATGCGATTCGCAGTCGGCCGCAATCGGCGTTTGCGATTTTTGCTAAATTGCTCAAAAATCGCATCATCTCCTGTTTCCCATGTTGAAATTGTTATTTCGCAATTACCGAAATCGCAAATTGCGATCTCGCAAATTGCGAGATCGCAAAAACGGGAAGTCGCATTTTGAGCACAATGATGACATCATAACCAGGAAGTAGTCAGTACCCTCACTCATTCTGAACACAGAGCAGGAGAGAGGAAGAGGCACAGCACTGAGCTCTATCAGACACACCCTGCAGCCCCACAACAGGACATATGTCCAACTCCAGAATGTCCCGGGATGCAGCAGCAAGCAGTGCAACTGGCAGGAAAAAATAAATAAAATTTTCCGAACAGGAGCTGGAGTTCCTGATCCAGGGAGTCAGCAGGGACCATGATAGGCTTTTTGGGAAGGAATCCAGGAAGGTGCCTGAAGCAGTCAAAAGGCGCATTTGGCAGCGCATCAGGGCAAAGGTAAACTCAGTAGGAGTGACCCAGCACTCAATTGATGAGCTGAAGAAGAGGTGGTATGACCTCGAAGGCCATGCAAAAGAGTGCATCGTAGAGAGGCTGGGGGAGCAACATGCCACAGGAGGAGGAGACCCCACAGTACCGGACAACACTCCACTCGAGGACCTTGTTGAGGATACCATCAACCCAGCATCCTGCGTGGGGGTCGCTCAGCTGGACACCTCCCGACCCACACAACAATCCCAAGGTAAGAGCCATGCAACTGCGACCCCGTCCCCTAACAATGCCCATGCTCCCAGAGCTAGCCATTTGATAACCCCAGTAATGCAGGCCATGCACATCAGAATCGCCATATTGCATTGTGGGAATTGTAGTGTGACAATAGCTCCCTGATAGCCACACACAGCCAGACCTGTCAAGTGAAACATATCCCTAAAGCCAGTCAGGGAATAAAAGCCTGCACACATGTTGCAACATCCCATGTGCAAGATTCATATCATTAATCATGCACCCATTTACATCACAGGTGCTACAGAACCGCAAAGCACAGACAGCGAGGCACTCCAAATTGAGGAGACCCCGGAGGAGACGGAGGGGGAGAGCCATCCTGCCCCCGAACTGGCCCGTCACACACACCTGCACCAGTACCACCACCTCCCCATGCGGACAGGGCCACCCCTGCAGCCACAGGAGGAGTGCAACCACCCCATGCATCACTCATGGCAGTGGAACAGGCCACACCACCACCCAGGAGGCAGACATGGCGCACAGCCACTGTGGGGTCGCAGTCAAGCGGCCGGTTGAGGCAGCTGCAACATGTGGCAACACGAGCTGACAGGGGGTAACATGACCAAGATCCAGGGCTTGGTATCAAACGCCGGATGATAGCTGTCCACCAAAAGCAGGCATGGCACATGCAGCTGCAGCTTTACAAGACTGTGCGCAATTTGAACCAACTCACCGAAAGCGTGCAGGAGATGACGGCTGCAGTGAGGGAGAACAGCCAAATCATGGTCTCGCAGCCGGACATCAGACGCTGCCGCCACCGCCAGCTGCTGACCCGGCTATCAGCATATACCAGGTCAAATCACCTGATCGGGAATGCAACATCCCAACTGTCGCGCCGGTCCCTGGCGATGCAAATCCAAAGGATGCAATGCTGCCAGAATGTTGCTCGGCCGTTGGAACAGGTCACAACTACTGTCCAAAACCAGCAGGTGTGTGGCCATGGCCATGCAAGGGGGGGGGGTGATGATGCCAGTGAGAGCACTTCCAGTCTGAGCAGCCTGTACCTGCTGGTGGTACCACAATGACGCCGCAGTACCAGGCCCAGTGCAGCATCACGGCCCGATCTTGGGGAGGTGGATGTGGAGAGGGGACAGAGTGCGTCCTGCCGGAGGCGCCAGTGATTGATTGTACATTAGCAGCAGTGCCATGCTGATGTCCCAAGCACGCCTGCTTCGCAATCATGGGGCTGTATGACGTAATACAGTTTTCATGTTTTTGAACAAAAAAAGTAAATGAAAGATCTGGTTCACATTATTATAAGAATGTATTTCAAACGCAAATCCTACTCATGTCATTATTTCATTTAGCATGCATGAGTGCAGTGTTGTGTGAGGGGTATGGGTGCACTAGAAATAATTCAGTGTGATGTTGTTGAGGCGCCTGTATCCCTCAGCAGGATTCTCCCCGCGTACATGATGCACATGTGCCGGTGGGCGGTTGTCCCCCTCCGACTCACTGCCAGAGATCTCCACAGGTATCCTCCGCTTGATAGCAATATTGTGGAGTATGGCACACACGGCCACGATGCAGCAGCAGACCTCATGCTGGTATTTGAGGGCCCCACCTGTCTTATGTAGGATGCGGAATCAGCTCTTTAACATCCCAAATGCCCGTTCAATTACATTTCTAGTGCAAATGTGCGCAGCATTGTAACGCCGTTCCTGTGGTGTAGCAGGGTTGAGGTATGGGGTGAGGAGGTACTCACGGAGGCTGTAGGCGCTGTCACCTGAAGGATAGGAGCAGAGGGTTGGTGCCAGTTATGCACAGCTACATGGTCTTGACATACTGTATGTGGGCATGTGTACTTACCTAGGAGATGTCCTTCGCCAAAGTCATCCTTGGCCAAGTGGGTGTTTATGCCGCTGTGCCTTGAGATGAATGAATCATGCATGCTCCCCGGGTATTGGGCCACTATGTCGGTGATGATTGTCTGTGCATTGCAGACCATCTGGATGTTGAGTGAGTGGTAGGACTTGCGGTTCCGGTACATGTATTCTGTCTCAGCGAGCGGGCAGATGTGGATGTGGGTACAGTCAATGCAGCCAATTTCATGGGGGAATTGTGCGGTGTTATAGAAGTCAAGCTTTGTTTGATTTAAGTCCTGTTGGGTGGGTGGGAAGGTTATGTAGTGGTGTATCCGGGTCAGCACGGTGTCCAGGAAACTCTGTAGGCAGCGTGACAGTGTGCTCTGTGAGATCACCCCTGCAACTGCAACTATCCCCTGGAAGCTTCTGGAGGCCAGGAGGTGCAGGCAGCACAGGACCTGGACATGGGTGGGCATGGCATTGGTCCTCCTTGTTGGGTGCTGCATCAATGGGTCAAGGTCTATGATGAGCTTCATTATCATTGCCCCATTCAGCCTGTATTTTGAGTAGATCTCCTCTTCAGTCTGGCCCAGGAGTGTTATCCGCAGCTGGAATATGCGATTATTTCTGTGCAGGATGTTGTTATGGAGGGGGCTATTACATTCACCAAAGATTAGTTGTGTCAAGCTATGGATGCTAATCAGGTCCTGAAGGAGGTTGTGGGCATGATTGTAAATGGGAAAAGGAGAGAGTATTGTCTTTCTGTCACCCCCATTCAACCATATATCAAACTGTTGGAGAAGTTGCCCATGTGTGTGATAGAGCGCATAGGCCACCCAACTAGAATTTGTACAAATACTCACCTGGGTGGATAATTTCAAAATCATATACCTTATCCTTTATTTGGGTAACTCATGCTCTACTACCAGTAAATTGTGATTTCTAGTTCTAATTCGTATACCAGTATCCTACAGGCAATCAAATATCATAACATTTGTAATTATATAATAACCACAGAGTCAGGGTAGGTTAAAAATTCTTTATCTAATCATCATCCTCATCATATGACATGAGCCAAAGGTTGAACGCAATAAGACTATCAATAATTAAAATCAGAAACAGCGTATAGCTATGAATAACATAGAGTATGCTAAGCATTTAGAAACTTAAAGTAAAGGGAAGGTAAAACAAGGAACATGCTAATTTTAGAAAACAGTCTTTCACAACTTGATTGAAGGAGGGTAAAGAAAGGGAACATACTAAACCCAGGAACTTTCGTAATTCATTGGCAGTTTGAATGGAGAACACGATTGTGTAATTTGAGAATTCAGTTTTAGCACAATAAACTATAGGGAAGGTAGAAATTGGAACATACTATAGATTCAACTTATCTCCTAGAAAGGGAGGGTGAGAAAAGGAACATATACTATATAAAAATGATTTAGCATTGACTAAAGGTGGGTTAAAATTGGAACACGCTAATAGTCAGTAATACAATGACCAAGGGACGGGAAAGAAAAGGAACATATGCAATCAAGCTTTGCAAATTCGGGGAAGGTAAGAAAAGGAATGCAAGTTAATCTACAATTACTCACACAGACGGGAAACATCACTTACAACGCAACTTTTACAACGCAGTGCCTTTACGACGCAACATTTACAAGCAAACCATTACAACGCATTGCGCTGGGGGGCGCTCTAGGATAGGGAATAGGTTTAATTTACTGTCCAACACCTTCCCTACTATCCACGGAGACTGGAGTTGGAATAGTAAATTAAACTATTCACTATCCAGCGCCCCAAAGCACTATGCGTTGTAATGGTATGTGTTGTAAAACCCACGTTGTAAAAGCATGCGATGTAAAAGCATGCGTTGTAATGTCGTACATCCACACATGAGGTTCCGTGACGATCGTAAGTGGTGTTTTCGACTCGCACGAATATGGTCGAGTCTGGTATCTATGAACCGCAAATGACGAGTTTAGTGGGTGTACGCGTTTTCGCTGTGCTAGCCTAAACCATTTGTTTGTTTCGTGGGTTTCTTCATCCGAGCCCACGGGTTCCATCTTAGATGCGGCATCCATTTTGTCTCTTGCCCTCAAGTAGCCAGCGAACGGACGCTGTCCGCTTCGCGACCCTGGGATTCCCAAACTTTTGCGGAAGACATGTTTCCTTTGAAAGTGCCTTTATGATGAGGGGGATGGCACTGTAAGGCAGATGGCCCCGCTCGAGGCTTATCTTGCCGTGCCGGTCTATTGTCTCAGTTGTGCATTCATTAGGCACGTCCCCTTTGATGCCTGCAGCTCGTGTTTCCCGATACCACCCCTTTTACACCCTTTCCGATCTCCCCACTGTTTCTGTCTTCCTCTACACCTGTTTCTGTCCCTTCCTCGATTTGTTTACTGCTGATTAGAATGTACTAATGGTGGGAAGATGGGCTTTTACAGTTGGGAACTACCAAACGTTTCTGTACTTATGTTCCGGGCCTTGAATACATGAAAGCAACCCCTTATGGTCTTTATGATGGGAACCGAGTTATAAACCTTTGTGTACTGTGTTATCTTATGCATGAAAACTGTATAAAAGGAGCGATCCACAGAGGCAGGTCGAAGCAGACTCCTCGAACCTACACGTGTTGTACTTCCTGTGACTTCTGTGTTCCCTGCAGTAATAAACCTCGAATCTTTGACACCGAAGGAAGTGTCCCGTGTCTCTGTCATTTGAACGCCGGAACAGGTTACCCACAAAGGTTTCAGGTGTTATCCCTGGCACCACTGGGTCTTAAGAAAACCCAGTCCTTCACACAGACTTATATTTACCTAGGATAGAGTGAAGACCAACCCTGGCCACAGGTCAGTGGGAAAAGACAGGAGGAACCCCAAAGACTTCAGTGCCTGTAGGCGAGCAGGTGCAGCTCATGGACAATCAGGACAGGAAAACCCCAGAATTTGGATCAGGACCGGTTCACTAAAGGTTAAGACCAGCACCTGCAGCTTCGGTTGTAACGCCTGCGCTACTCCCTCTCTGCAAGGAATCTGCCAAAACCCCAATTGGGTTATACATTTTATCAGCAAAGTGCTTCACCAGCACTTTCACTTCCCAAAAAACCCCGATTGGGTTCTCGAACCTCCCAACAGAGTGCTCCACAGCTCTCTGCTTTCAGTCACCTATTGAGTGCGTTGGGTCAGTGACAGGTCATCTAATCAGTCAATTCGGACAATTTTTCTAGCTAAACCTACGCTAATTATACTGTTTTTCAGGTCAGTGTACCACCCCCCTAATGTTGCAAGTGTAAGGATCCCTTATTTTGATTGGACAAAGGAGGAGGACAGGTCATCACACCACCTACATTTTAGACTTTCTCAGACTCCTTATTCAGATTCCGTTCATGCCCCTTAAATTCCAGGTTCTCATGACATATGCCTTTGGTTAACAATGGTGAATATAACATCGAATACAATTGTAACAATTTTCAGTACAGTTCAGCTTCTTCTAGCTGGGTCACAGTTCGGGTTCCCAGGCACATCTTGGCTGTTGCTGCCATCTGGCTGGGTTCCAATGCTGCGAAGTTCATTTTTCCTCCCCGGGGTGTCATGCGCAGAAGGGACTTCCAAAATGGAGTAGTAAGCACCTCCCAAGCCCAAAGAATATGATCCATGAAAAGTAAAAGGAAACAATTTAGAACACAGTAATAAATGATTACACTGTATACCATGTATCTCCATACTATACCCATTACTTTAATATAAACTATAGCATTAGGATTAAGCAAAACGAACAGCTTAGCGAAAGCAGCAATGCAAGCTTCTCGCATGTGAGAACACAGAACAGCCATTTTAGCACTACTGCGCAGATGCGAAAGGGTTCCCTCCAAAACTGCGAGTACGTCATGTCATGTGGGTATGACAGACGCATGCGCAGTAGAAATTCCCGCATAGCAGCAGCCATTTTATATGCAAGCGTATTAGGATTAGAAAACACATAAACAAGCTTCACTCGGCTACCCAGTATAGATGAAGAAAGGGTAAATTAGTAAGATAAACATGTTGTTTATTTCGTTATATGTTATTCAAGGTTTATGAGTACGAGCAAGTCGCTTTGTATGCAAATCCTTGCTTCATCATGTGTGAACAGTTTAGTGATAATGGGCGAGAGATTTGTGCCTCCTGTAGGCTTGAAAACTAGGCTTATAACAATGGCTCATAAAAGCCATTTGGGGCAAAGTTTGACACAGCAACGACTCATGGCAAAGTTTTGGTGGCTGGGTATGGGTGACCAAGCCATGGAATGGGTTGTGAGGTGTGATATGTGCAAAGAGAGCAATAAAAGACTTTGTGTAGGTGCACAATTGGTCATGGGGCGCATAACGAATCCAGGAAAACCCTGTCATAGTGTGTGTGTCGATTTTATTGGACCCATGTTAGAAATACAAAATGATTGTAAATTTCCCATGGTGTGTTTGGATGTTTTCTCCAAAGATTGCAGATGTAGTTCATAAGTGAAATTACAACATTACGCCACCATCCGCACCATATGGGTGACATTTTTGGTAAAGAGTGTTCCATCTATTCTTATAACGGATAATGGAACACAGTTGGTTTCTCACTACATGATAACGTTTCTCAGCGAGCATGATCTCAAGCATCACTGTACCTCCTTTTACAATCCTCAGGGATATGGTATTGCTGAAAGAGTTAACCCTTTGGTGAAAGAAGTCAGTCAGAAGGAGAGTGCATGAGGACATAGTGCTGAGAGAGCAGTGGAAGATTTGTTTTGGGTTTGCTGACCACCAAGCAGGAATCTACCCAGAGTTCACCATTCGAGGTGATGAGGGAAAGAATGCTGGGTCACAAGTTAGTACAAGCTTGGTTAAAGGATTGGTTGGACAGAGACGGTGTCTGGGAAAACGTTTTGGAGAACGGATGTGTGGTTCCCAGAGAGACAATTGCAGATGATGATTGGGTTTTCAAGTCAAGACAGGCAGAGTAACAAGAGGTTTGTCCAAGTTCAAGGGTCCATTTAGAATAAAACAAGTGTGTGAGTTTCATGTGGACTTACAGAATGGTGAGCGGTACGAAAAAGTTGATGAACATCCAGGAAAGAAAGGAGATGAAAACAATGGATTTGTGTTGATGAAAGATGTAGAATTCAAATATAATTAAATAATTTTGGCTCCTCAGGATAATAGAGGAGAAAGGGTGAATGGTGAAGTTGTGTCCCACCCCATAGGGGTTAAGAGGACTATTGTGGAAGTGCCTAGTTGTGAAGAAGGTAAAATGACGAGAGACCGTAGGCCTCCAGAGTATTTGAAAGATTACATTTGTTATCCCATTTGTAGTTTTTTGTGTTCTATTTTTCCGTTATATTTTCTTTCACATATCTTGTACAATTCCTTTGTGATGCAATGCATTTCCTTCTCATTGTTTCTTTCATCCAGGTTACCTTGAGTTTTTTCTTTTATTTTTGGACTCCCAGTTTTCTTTATTTTATTTGTTACGGGAAGAGGATGTGTTTTAAAGAGCTTTGTGTATCTTCATGACGTATTAATGGTGGAATCTCACAGCTGTGAGCATCCACAGCATTGTTTGTTTGTGGCCATTCCCGGAGTGGCAGTTTACCATGGGCCAGGAAGGGATCGAGCAACTCCTTGCTTTTGCTCTTCAATAAAACCACTTCTCTGTCTTTATCCACCTTGTCTCCAGCCTCCCTTTATAACAGTATGCATAGTACACCGGGGCCTCCCTCATGGGAGCTCCCTGATTCGCTCTGAGTGCAATATCTGAAAACATCAGATTCACTTCAAGGGTGTAATTTTTACGGCTATACAATTTCATTGCACACCAACTGTGTTTCAAAACTATCATTGACTACCTAAAAACGAAATGACGAACATTTTTAAACCATAAATATACAGATGAGAATGGACAGACATACTAGCATTAGCCTGACTGAAATGAAACCACTTCAAGTTCATACAAAGATTTATACTGAAAGCAACAAAAACTGAATAAATCGTGCTTGACCAAGGACCTCAAATGCTAGGCATGCTAGCAGCTTACCTGGGACCTGATGCATGCTTTATTGTTTTCCCCCAACATGTACACTTATTATTCATCAATTTGGATAACCTTGGGTACCTCTAAGAATTGTCCCCTTGAGCAATCCAAGAGGTTAGCACTGCTACATGACATGGCTGAAATCTTGGGCATCTCTACACACTAGACATTGGTTATCAACTGCAGTAGCTTTTGCCAAAGTCTGCATATTATGACACTGGAGCTCCCCTACAATACTGACTCAGGAAAGATTGGTGACCAAAATGAGCAGATGGCTTCTTATAAAAAGACCATATAATTAGTGAAAAACAAGATGGCACTATTTCCAACCATATGGCCACCCTTCCATGGACTAGAGGATTGTCATATGTGGAATTCCTCTTTACAATGGTGATCAGATCAGAGAGCACTAGGAGAGATAGTATGAACAAGCACTCTGTGAGTGGTTATTACTTACTTATACTCCTGTTAGTGATTAAGGGATTACTGGTACGATATTATATGCAACTCTAAGTAACACAATTCTACTGTCAGATGAGTGACACATATGCAGTCACAATATTACCTGTTGTTATAATTATGAGGTAATTCCTTAAACTGGCTACCCCAGGCATGGTTTCAATGATCTAGCACCAAAGATATGCAGCTCAGGACTTATCATGCATATTCACGCAATACAGTGCTGCCATTTCAATAAACAACATTTAGGAGTGATTTTAATATTTGGCATCTGCATGCCCATATTCTTTGGACTAAAAAAGGTAGGGAGTATAGGAGAAGAAAAGGGGGGTAAGGCTGCAATGAAAATGCCTGGTGACAAACCAATTTGGGGAGGTAAGTAAATGTGAGTTAAGAGGGGCCTGTTCACAAAGTTAAATCTACATGTGTAGATTTAGAAAAAGTAAATATACTCTTACACTTTTGAGTAAATTGGGGGATACATTCACAAAGGTAAATCTACATTAAATGTACTCTTACACTGTTGCGTAACTATTATTTGTGACTATTCACCATTTATAGCTACTCAAAGGTGTGGGCTTACTTGTCCACATTCCCTGAAATAGGGGCTCGGGTCAGTAAAAACATCAAATACCACCATAACGTTATTACTAGTAGAGACAGCATGTATTACTTTACGCTCTGCATACTTGGTAGAGGCCTCCGCAATCTGGGTAGAGCTATATCTCTGGTAAAGTACATGAAAAATACTTTCGCTTTTGAAAATTAGAAGAAAAAATGTATATTTATGTCAATGAATTGTATATAGTTATTTTAAATGTACACCAATAAAAAGGTACCGCATTAATACCTTAATTTTAAATAAAAAGTATTAACTATTTTGAATATTTTAAATAGAAACAGCAACAAAAAAATCTGAAGTCTAAATTAAAACAAATCCCACATTAGGAAATCTAAATATTTTACTATGTATTACAAGTTATTAAAAGATGTGTATAGAATTAATTAAAGTTAATTGAATTATTTGTAATAAATATTAATGTTATAATATTTTATACATTTCAAAAACTTAAGATGTCGGGTGGATGCACGTTTCGGTGTTGGAGCCAACCGACTGTAGGTCGACAGTTCCGACCACCAAATTATGATGCGACCGCACACGGTGTGGTCCCAAACTCCCATTTCTCTACAGTAGCTTGTGCTGCAGGCGGTTTCCACCCGCAGCACAAGCTCCCCTAGAGAAATGGGAGTTTGTGTAAATCCCTGCACTATGTGGCAGGTACCTCATAGTGCCTGCCACACGGTGCAGGGATTTACATTGGGGCCACATAGATAACCCCCTCGGCCCCCAACTGGAGGCCGCAGGGAGAAGGAGGCCCTGCCAGGGACCCCCAAGGTCGCTTTCCAAGAGGCTTTTCATGTCGGAAAGCACAACATAAAAAGCCTGTGTTAAACCGACATCGTAATCCCGACTGCGGGAAAGCTGTTTTAAGGGATTACGTGCCGGTTATGACTGGCTGAAGGGCTCCTTGACCCCTTCGGAAGCCAGCTGGAATATTCTGCCGGTTTCACTTCTGACTGCCGTCATTGTAGTACGGCGGTTGGAAGTAAAACTGAAGATGTCCTTTGGAAAGCCCCCGGCCGCAGGTCGACGGCTTCCCAACCGACGCCAAAATGAGGCCCTGAATGTTTTATTTATAGACTTTTTTAGTGTTAAATAAAATGCATTCATATTTTTAAATAGTTTAATTTATTTTAACATTACTTCCTATAGGGTTTTATTTTAAGACCATTCCTTGATTATTTTCCATGGAAAAATGTTGCAGTATCAGTGATTGGCCCTGCGGGGTGCTGGAGTTACTCCATCTCTTCGGTGGGGTGTATTTACAGCTATTGTGGGTCCGTTTTGGCTGTAGTAACTTTAGAAGGGCAGTTTGTGAATAGCAATGGGATTACTCTTATATGGTTCGGTGCAAGTCCATCCCTTCAACCCTACCTAACCTTCTCTAAACTCATCCTTTCCTTTAAACCCTCCCTATTAGCAGCCACGGTCGGTAGGGGAGTACCTGCCGGGGCGGTGACGTGGGGAGCGGGAGGGGCAGGGTGGGGGTTAGTAATGAATGGATAATGGAGGTTTGCAGGTAAGTACACATTTAAATAAATCAAACGAATTTCGTTGCACGCACTGCATTCTCAAATGCAATGCAGTGCGCGCAACTAAATTCGTTTGATTTATTTTAATGTTTTCTTACCTGCAAACCTCCATTATCCATACATTACTAACCCCCACCATGCCCCTCCCCCTCCCTACATCACCGCCCCAGCAGGTACTCCCCTACTGACCGCGGCTGCCTATTAGTTAAAAGTATTTCCCATTTTCCAACCACTCCCTCAATCCCTCCCACATTTACCACTAAAATGTATACTTACCTGTGTGGCGATCTCTGCTTTGGGGGATGGAGATCTATGCACAGTAATGATGGGAGAGGCGGAGGCGTAGACATACATGCGTAGGAATGTAAATAGCATTTTGTAGTAGGTTGGTAGTACTATTATAGTACTACTAAACATATTACCAGGTACAATTTGTGAAATGGCCCCTGAGTCTAGTAGGAAGACATTGGATATGTACTATGCTAATAATGGGGTCAGTACTCTGAAGGCGTGTCACAGATAAGGAGTATTGGTTTAGCTTTTTTGTTAAAAAACACAAAGGGCCTCATTTGCACGCCCATTGTGCCGCTGGAGCATCACTTTTTCGGATGCACTGGTGGCGCAATGTTCCTGCTCACATTTACAAGACCATGTAAAGTCAATCAGTGTGACTTTTCACAGCCTTGTAAATAAGGCCCGATTTTCAGGTATTGCTCTGCGTGAAAAGGGCATTCCATGAGTGTTGCTGAGGGTGTTCCAACGCAAAATCAATGGTACCTGACACATTCCCAGATTTACATAGTGTTGTAAACCTGGGAATGCATCAGAATCCTTTGTCTCCACAGGGGAGGCGTAGGAATGGCGCAATGAGGAGAAATACTTGTATTTCCTCTTTGTTTTTTGCTCTTTCTATGTGTGCTGCATTCTGCAGCACACATAGAAGGAGCAAAACACCATTAATTATTGTTTTTGTGCAGGAAGGTATTCCTTCCTGCACAACAACAATTATCCCTGTAACGCAGGCACCCTGGCACCACGGCGCAAGGGTGTCGAAGGATGGCAGCTGTTTGTGCGCAGGAGAGGAGGACAGAAATGCGCTGTGTCTTGTAGATACCTCACATTCCTGCCCTTTTATTTAGATGCACAGTAACGCAGCAGGAAGGCTTGCTGCGCTGCCATGCGTCCAAATAAAGTAAATGAGGCCCAAAATATCTGGGGGCAGATTTACAAGCCCCTTGCGCCACTTTTGCGTCAATTTTCCCATGTAAAAAGTGGCGCAAAAGTGGCAGAAGGGGCTTGTAAATCTGCCCGCTGGTATCTAACGTTAACAAGAGAGAAATCAGTAGTGGCACACTTGAGGTAACTTATTCTCACAGAAACTATTTGCTCGTGTACTTTAACTTCCTATGTCTATGGTAGGCGCAAAGTTTGGCCTCTAAATCCCATTAATGCAAACAATTGGCTAGCCACAATGAAGTTTCATTTGTTTTACATTTTTCAAAAAATCGAATTTTCATGAATTAATAAAGATTTGAAAACCGACTTTTTGCAATTTGTAGGAAACTAGTATTCGTATTGCTCTCTATGCTCTTGCTCGCCTCAAAACAAAACCGGATGTCAGGGAGAAAAAACACATTTCCCCCGATCAAAATATCACCTGAATAAAGTCATCATGTTTAGCCTGATTGCATTTTTTCCATATATTTGCAGCTGCATTTGCCTCCCTATAAATGTCATTTGATTATGAGAAAATAAACAGGGAAAGGACTCGCAGGGAGTCGGAACAGGGCCTGCGTGTTTACCTGCCGCAGCTTCCTTAGCCGAAGAACAAATGTCATGCAAATGGCGTACCAACAATGAGCTGCCAATCACGCAAGGTTGGCATTCATGATGATTTGCTAAATCATTTAAAGAGGCATGCTTTACTAAATGAAAAAATAGCAGCGGCGAGGGCCTGTGTTTAAACATGGCGCGGAGTTATTATCCCAGTAGGCCGAAATGAAATGAAGACATCTTCCAATTAAGGCTTGCAGATGAACCCAGACAAACTCCCCCTCCCGCCGCCCCCACCTCCACCTCCCTCCCTTTTCTCATAAAGACAAGCAGATTATGATTGGGAGACGAACAGCGACGGAGGCTTTCATTACAGCCTGATTATGGTGATATAATTCCCAGCGCTCTGTGTCTGCGGGCCCAACTTCACATTTGAAGGTTTTTAATATAATTTCCTTGGGGTGAAATGCTGAAGATTTATTAAACTTTATGAAGGGCTTACAGATCCAATTTAAGAGGACATATCATAGGGCAAAACTACAGATGATAAAATGTATTCCAAGGTGGTAAAAAAAGCAAGAAGTAAGTTTTGAGGAAATTGTGATTCAAGTTTTGCTGTTGTTAAAATGAAATCAATCATATTGAGAAATCGCACAGCTTTGGAAAAGGACATTATGTAGATTATGTTAACATGTTAATGTTTCCGAGCATAATAAGTGCCTGGGTGATGTTAGTGAGATGTAATTCGAGTTTACCTTTAATATCTGCAAAAAAAAGGCAGGAATCCTGCTTGTTCGCAAGAGACTTCAAATGCTGGGTGGAAACAACTAGCAGAACAGAGACAACCCCAGAACGAAGGGTTTTACAATGAGAGATGGTGAATTTCGTACAAAAGGTGGTTGTTTCGGTGATAGCAAAGCGAAGAGCAGATGCCACAGGGCACAGTTATTCTAAAGGAAGTGTGGTACAGAGTGCTTCAAATGTTTTGGGGGGCTTGGCTTCAGGGTTCCTCCCTAGATCCCCACACACTGGCAGAACATCAGAATCCGACTGATAGGAAGAAATCGAGGGCCTCATTTATGAAAAGTGACGCATCGCTGCTTTTTCACTTCGCACCCCTTACGTTATTCCTGATGCGTCATATTTAATGTATGACGCATCATGTCGCAAGGAGTTACAGATACGTCAGTATTTCTGACGTATCTGTAAGCGCAAAAGTGACGCATTGCTGGAGTGTGTCACAAAAGTGACGCAACTCCAGCAATGCGTCCTTTCACATGGGGAAAGCCCCATGTGAAAGGGCTTGCGTCAGTCTTACGCCAGCTGTGAGGCAGGCGCAAGATTTTGACGCAACAGCGTCCTAAAAGTGACGCAGTGAAATCTCATAGATTTCACTGCGTCACTATTACGAGGCTTTTTGTGGGGGAACGCCCCCTCTGCATACATTATACCTGACGCAGGTATAATGTGGCGGAGGGGTTTAAAAAGTGACGCATCTACCTAGATGCGTCACTTTTTAAATATGGCGCAACGAGGCGCATTTTTTACACCGCTGGTGCGTCACAAAAAGTGACGCACCGGCGGCGCAAAACTGACGCAAGGCCTTCATAAATAAGGCCCCGAGTGCCTTGACCCTGAAAAGAGTCACCATAGAACCTAGCTGTCATTATTAGTAAGAATCCCAGACTGGCATACATATCAAAATGCCAGAACCCCATTAGCATTAACTCTTAGCTGGTGTGGCTCCCAGAGGTGCAGTGTATTTTAAAAATAGGCCATGCACTTTTAAGTTTTACATGCCTTGATAGTGAAAAACTCCTACAGTAATTTTTCACTACGGCAAGGCCTACCTCTCCCATAGGAATAACATTGAAGTTATCTTTTTACATCTAATAAGCTGTAACTTCCAATTGGAAGCAGGTCGAGTTTGATGTTTAAAAAAATGTAATTAAAAGCCCTCTTTAATGCTAACGTCGGATTTTTAATCACAATTCTGAAAATGTCACTTTTAGAAAGTTGGTATTTTATTGTCCTAACCATTTGGTGCCAGCAGGCTGTTCCTGAGTCATGTTAGTAGGTGGAGCTGGCAGTTGGTGTTTGTGTATTGTGTAAGTGTAAGTCATTTACATTTAATCAAAATGGACAGAGAAAACCTGACCACAGTCCCTCCAGAAGAGGCTAGCTAGAGAGCCTCCCATCCTGGTGCTTCCATGACTGACAGAAATGAAAAATTATCATAAAGTCACATTTGCTATATATAACATGAAACATATGGTCTTGTGTCTTCTAAGGTGTTCTTTGCTGATGTTTTAGCTAATTTAACAGTTAGGCTTTTCAGCATGCCAAGAACTGTTTATTGTGTTCTACCTGCAACTTTTGGCCACAGTTGTTCAGAACTGTAACTTTAGTCCTGAAGGTGTGCTTTTACAATCGCTCATATGGGTGGTGGAAATCCGCACTAAACTGACTTTCAACACCAAACGTTTATTGCATTTGTCTATTTTTCTGTTCCGTATTGCTGTAGGTTAATTCCAGTCAGATATAGTAATACAATTTAGCCATTGTTACCATATTTAAATGATCAGTGCAAATCTACTAAGAGGATGTTTAGCTGTCTCCCAGTTCCTGGAGTCCAACATGCCAATTGAATTCATTTGCAGAAATCAGAGGATTGCTTCTGCAATCTTTTAGAAGCAGGCTAGCAGTATATGTCCTAGAAGGGACAGTGTCTGTTATATTTAACGCAGAGCGAGCAACGGCAAATCTCTGTTTTTTAAGAACATAATGGAAATATTTTACATTCTATTCTCTTTATAAGTGTGAGGATTGTTATTCGAAATGATGTCACACTGTTCAAGGCAGGCGTGCACTTGCATAAGGTATAATATATTGCCTCATTGCGTTCATTGATGACTCTACTCCATGGGCATTATTCTATGCAGTGGAATAGCTTCTTAAAGGGCATACAATGAAACAAAAAGCGGAAAAGCTATTAGCTCTGTGTTTAAAGAGCTAACTCTTCTAAGCACAGGTAATCAGACATGATGTTCCCATGCGACCGAACACTAAAGCCAAACCTACTGGCTTAAGAAATGCTTGGAAGTGGTGGTAGTGTGGTATTAATGGTGGTTGTTATTGTATTGGTGGTGTTGGTGCTTGTGGCATTGGTTGTGGTGTTGGAAATTATTTTAATGGTGATGATGGTGGTACTAGCGTTGATGGAGTTGAATAAATCTTTGGTGGGTCTAGTGATGGCATCAGTGGTTTAGATTTGTTAATGTTAATGGTAATTAAGAGAGCCTTAACAGAAGGCACACTGCAGAAGGGTGCCCTGTCTTTGAATCTGTTATACAGAACAAGGGAACCCAAAGGAAATTTAGACAGGGACCTTGGGCAATTTCATGTAATAGAGAACAGTGGTCCCTATTCAGGGAGAATACAGTGTGATAGATAACCATACACTAGAATAGAATGTATGTCTTTTGTCCAGGCGGACAAGAATTTATTTTCATAATATTTTTCAAAAGTAGTATCAAATAAAACATTCAGATGACAAGTGGGCACAGCCGTGACCCACCGAACACAAGACAGAACAACAAACACAGAATTGGCCAAAAGGCAAGCCAAAATGGGTCTGTACACTTGTACTCAGTATAGACAGACACAAATTCATCATTTAACACCGTTGCACAATGTGTTATAGCTTGAGTCTGGAGCATAGGGTGTTTGGGTGTCGACGACGTTTCGATGCCAACATTAAATATGGGGCATCATCTTCAGGACAAACAAATAATGCATTGCTGTCTTGATAATAATGTATCACACCTTTTTACAATTCTAAGGTGGCAGAGAATCAACGGTTCACTATAGGCGCGAGGGCGCTCAGCATCTGGACTTTGGGGGTTGCTGGCACCAGCAGGATCAATTCTGTTTGCTTAATGGCAAAAAGTCCTGTTGGGTGCTGTGTGCCAGCTGTAGGAAAATGCACAATCGCATTACTTCAATGAGTGTGGGCAGTATCGCCGCATCTGCTTCGGAGTTTCAATGGAATGGTCTCCATTGAAACGCAAGGTGGTGGTAGTGTTATTGGTGATGACATGAGTAGTGGTGGTGTTGTTGATATTAGTTTTAGAGGTGGTGGTATGATATTGGTGGTGTGATTAACAAAAGCTATTAGGATGCCATGTCAGCGTACGTCTTGCACCCGAGCCACACTAAGGCATTCTAAATATTCCTACTGCAGTAAAAAATATTGCTGTTTCTATGCAGTGCATATCTGAGGGAAAAAAAGTGAATGTGACAAAAAGTGTGATGTTGAGGTACTTTGTACATGTAAAATACTCTCTCGTGCACTGATATGGATGATGAAGCAGAATGGTACATAAAACAATTGGTAACATGACAGTGGGAGAGAAATACTCCTCTACTCTGTTCTCAAGCCAGTCACTGAAAGAGGCTGTTCCAAATTGCCCATGGTTGCAAAGGGCTGATCCAACGCCAACTTTATGAATATTGTAAGCAATAGGTTTCCATGTGGTCTCAACACAGACCTACAAAATGATCTGCCCTCAAGCAGCCTAGAATTTGCCACAGCAGTGTTTCCCAACATATTTAGAACCACAACTCAATTTTTAGAAAGACAAACATATGCGACCCACCTACCTATAGTGTGGATGAGGTGGAGGATTTTTAAATGTAACTAAGGCATCATATTGTAGCAGATTGTCATTTACAGGCAGGCCTTTTTAAATGAATAGGCCACTTGCATTGCACTGACTTTAAAGTGTGTCTGATAAAACTATATCGATACCAAAGGGGATGGCAGAGTGGGCTAAAAAACGGTGATGGATTAAACCCAGATCTGTTGACTGGGTGTGAGTGTTTGATTGGTTCAGATGCTCCGTTCATCACCACCCCCTTTTGTACCACTTTGTTCGCCATAAGTTGGCAGGGTATGCTCAGATGTGAGTCCCTTGCTCACTCTGCCACTGGATTCAAGCAAGCCTGTCTGAAGACGGCTTGAATTCCAAAAACCGGTCCCTGGAAGCTTGTTTCCGGTCCAGGGAAGGCATGGCTTGGCAGTTCTGGCTGGACTGTTCCCATGAGGCACAGGGTCAGACTGATTTGCATATGGCCATGTCTGAACTGGGGTGGCAGAGTGGGCTTAAGAACGGTGATAGATTAAACCCAGATCTGTTGACTGGGTGTGAGTGTTTGATTGGTTCAGATGCTCCGTCCATCACCCCCCCCTTTTGTACAACTTTGTTTGCCATAAGTTGGCAGGGTATGCTCAGATGTGAGTCTCTTGCTCACTTTCCCACTGGATTCAAGCAAGCCTGGCTGAAGATGGATGGAATGCCATAAACCGGTCCTAGGAAGCTTGTTTCCGGTCCAGGGAAGGCATGGCTTGGCAGTTCGGGCAGGACTGTTCCCATGAGACACAGGGTCAGACTGATTTGCATATGGCCATGTCTGAACCTGGGTGGCAGAGTGGGCTAAAGAATGGTGATGGATTAAACCCTGATCTGTTGACTGGGTGTGAGTGTTTGATTGGTTCAGATGCTCCATCCATCACCACCTCCTTTTGTACCACTTTGTTTGCCATAAGTTAGCAGGGTATGCTCAGACGTGATTCCCTTCCTCATTTTGCCACAGGATTCAAGCAAGCCTGGCTGAAGACGGCTGGAATGCCAGAAACCGGCCTTAGGAAGCTTGTTTCCGGTCCAGGGAAGGCATGGCTTGGCAGTTCGGGCTGGACTGTTCCCATGAGGGACAGGGTCAGACTGATTTGCATATGGCCATGTCTGAACTGGGGTGGCAGAGTGGGCTAAAGAACGGTGATGGATTAAACCCAGATCTGTTGACCGGGTGTGAGTGTTTGATTGGTTCAGATGCTTCCTCATCACCACCCCCTTTTGATAAAATGATATGGTACACAAATGATAATGTGTGGAAATTAGGTTCCTGCGTAAGTTTAGAAAAAGTTGCCTTCTCATTGGATCTACAGTTGAGACCCATTCAAATGCACCAAACTCAGAAGGTGAAGCTTAGATCACCAATAACGTTTGACACCACTATTAATTGTTGAGTACCTCAAACTTGACTTCTATCAACTCCACCTTTCAACATTGTCCTCCAACTGACGAATGGCCTCCTTTGCTCTTAGTATCTCCAATCCACTGCTAATGCTGACAACACACAGCTATATTTTCAACATGTGGTAAAGCTAGCTTTGCCAATTATCTAGTACAGTTCAGCTGTACGTGAAGCCAACATTGACAGCTCAATATTGATCAGCAAACGTTTGGTGGTAACTGGGTTGTGTTACCTGACTCTATGCTTCTTTCATTGGGCACTGGCTCAATGTGGTGCCAGAGGCTCACAGCCTGGGGTATGATCATACGTTGTAACCCCATAAAAGTTCTGAGACACAAAACAAAGATACATGCATTTGTCGTGTCCAAACAGGAAATTCACTATACACACACATACATACATACATACATTCATACATACATATGTGGTCTTAACTGCCAGAAAAAGTGAGGTTGTGCTATAAAATGAAAAAAGTGCAACACTATTAACATCATCACATTATCCCTACATTTCCTCGTTGTGAGATCACTGCACTTACTTCCAAGACATATTCGTCTGACATTCCCTTTCGTGGGCCAGTAACCTTCAGATATAGGCCCTTCTAAAATCAGCAAAAACAGCTTTTTACAATATGTTCCATTTAGAAACATCTAGGAAAGACAACATTTTAGGTAAAATAATCCTGAGGTCAGATATATATCAATGAATTCCTGCAGTGAGGTTTCCAGGAAACAAGCATTACTTGGAGATGTAACATCGAGTGTTGTGTAATGGTTTTCTGAACACAAATCTAGGCTTAGTTTTGAAAAGATGTAACCTGTTTTCCCACCGTTCTGGTTTCCATTTTTCTATCTTTCCTCCACTTCTCCCAGGCTTTTTAGGTGACCGTGTGGGAGCAAAACTAACAACTCAGCCTAGCATGCTATTACTGATGAGACAAGGTGCAACCAAGATAGGCTAGAACTATAGTATTTGAAGTGTCAAAATCTTAATATGAATTCACATAATATGAGACAAAAGAAGAAAACATTTGAACTGAAAATAACATCACACTGTGTTTTGATGAACAAAATAATTATGGTCTGTCCAGCACAAATATGGTCACTTTTTGAACTGCAATCTGCGTGGTTTACTTTTCTGATGATCAGTGCTTAATTTGTAAAACAATAAGTGCAAGGGCTCTCGTCAGTAGACCACTGCAGCCTACACCACCCATTGCCCCTGCCATGATGCCAATGACAGTCCTAAAGCACCTGCTAACCATCACACTCCTACAAGGGTGACAATTCAGACTATTCCAGGCCCCAAAAGCTATAAGATTAGCACTGGCCGCAGGTAATAGTCATTTTTGATGTATATTGAATTAGTAAACAACTGTTGTTGTGCTCACTCTAAATCAGACAAACAGCCCACCTTGTGACTGTCAATTAAGTGCCAGTGCCGAGCACCAGAAACCCCTGTCTCAAATTAAGCACTGCTGACAATGCCAGTGAACATTTGAAGATTTCCTAAGGTTCGTACTCATATACATCACACCAGTGGCGGGAACAGGAATGCTGCTTTTACAACACAATCATTTCTGCATTGTGAGCAATTTCCCATTAGGGTGGAGAGGTGGTTGGGTTTGGCCTGTTTCCACATCATCAATGAATCCATCTCTAGAGTTGCCATGCAGAAGTGGATGGCTGAGAAGGGTGCAGGGAAACTCCACATTATGGGATGTACCAGAATTAATTAGTTTGTGAACACATACCCCCTTAATGGACAATAATCTTTGTGGACAGACTATGATCTAGTGGTTTGATTAGTTAAGGTGTAACCAAGAGACAAGAGTTCTCATCCCATCGTCGACATGTAGACAACCTGTGTGATCCTCTGCAAGTGATTTAAATCTGTCTATCTCATATTGCTCCATTGCCAGGGGTGAGTTGCCCACTGAGCCTCAACTCTTTTATATCAGATTACCTTCCACTGAAGGCCTGACTGGTGTCCTTAGTCTTTTTTCCATCATAAATTAATGCCTACAAGAATTGAAGTGTAAAACCAAAGATCAGCCATGGAGAACATTTTAAACATACATGGAACAACTTGAGAACCCTGTTCCACAGATTCGTGATCTGCCAAAAACTGGGATTCTTAAATGCAAGTTATACCAGAGAGCTCAATCTTTTCCATCTGACATGCACGTAGCTCACCACCCCAGATTTTGTCTTCTCATTAAGTGATTTATGATAGAAAAAATACTACAACTATCAGAATGCAGCTGGATTGTTAATTTTGGAACCTGCACCCAGGGTTGCTGACACTGGTTAAAGAAGAAGGGACAGCGTCAGATCAACATCTTGTGATCCTGGGCAACCTTCCCTGAGCTGGTTCAGGCCGAGTTTGCACTATATAAAACTGCAAAAAAACAAAAAGAAATAGTACCTCAATCACAGCTCGAGGAGTGGATGAACACAAATTAAGATGTCAATCTGTACTTGGTCTATGCACCACAGAAAGAAAAAAATTGACGCAGGAAGTGACTCCTCACACGCACTACCGAATTAGAAGGTAGTGAGGAAGAGTGATAATGATGCCAATGAATGGGAAATATTGGGCAGTCAAAAAGCCTCTTTTATTAGAATTTTTTTCTTTGTAAGGACAATAGTTCGCCAAGCAACAGCACATACGCACTGCCTGCAGGCTGGACTTAAAAATGAATCAATAATTTGTCAGAAGACATAGCCTGACATTTGACCTCTGTCTTTGAAGGACCAGCAATGTGTCTAGATAAGCACAGAATTTAAAGGTATCTTTATTTATTGTTCAGACTTTCCTGATCCACCAAAATCAGCTCCAGACCCACCAGTGGGTCGCCACCCACAGGTTGGTAAACGCTGCCCTACAGTGTTTAACACTTATGTAAAACTTATTGAATAGAATCGCCTTGCAATGTAATTATATGAATGCAATGAGGTACACATTATGTACTCCATCAGGCAAAACTGTTTAGGCCACATGTGACAATATTGTGGACCATCCACTCGACTCATTTTCCTCCAGGCACGCCATCTCGTGCACACACCTCCCTACCAATGCAAGTCTAGAAAACTTCCTACCACTTTAAAGGTCACAACTGTCTTTAGTTTCTACTATATTTTTCAGTTTCCATATTGACCTTTTCCCTATAATTATAGGACTAACTATTACGTTTCCTAAATTGGCTTCGGTGGGAAGAGGTGAACATGGAAACAAGGAAACTGCAAGTGTTATATATTCGCTGAATACAAGTCATAGCGGCAGCTTTAAATAATTAATAAAACATATGATAAAAACTGCAGATCTTGCGTTAATGCCAATACACTCTTTCATTGAACTGAAAACAGAATTTGACTAGTATGAACTGCTGTTTTCAACTTTCAGTACATCTTCAAATGATTTTTCACTTAGAATGTTTTCCCAGTGGTCCTTTATTGATGTACAAAACACTTACAGTGCCTTGGGAAGACACACATTATTATGAGCCGCATAGTGTTTTTAGATATTCAAAAACAGCATGCCCAAGAAGAATTCCAGTGAGAATTATTTCATGAAAACAACTAAAAAGGCCGTCCCAGAACATAAATATACTACAATGCTTGGGTTTGAAGCCTCTCCCATGAGCTGGTGTCAAAAAAAGAGTTGAAAATATATTTGAAAATGTGTGTGACATTGAATATTTAAAAAAGCCATTTACCTTTTCTACTCTGAGAGTCACAAACTTAAAAGCTGTGGTTCAAGGTTGGACCAATAAATACATTTTTGATGTAGGGATGATCCTGCTCTGTAATGATTTTGAGTCATCTGTTTAACTAAATTATTCAAGACTTGCTATGTGCTCTGGGCAGGATAACTCTATTGCGATAGAATGGAAAGATAACATTTCTGCAATACAGAGCTTTCTGTTCAGAGCCTGTTTTTTGCATGTCTCTAAGAGAATACGAAAGCCAAATTCTAAACTGCTAATAAATGAAGGTATGTTTGAAAACCTAAAGGATATCGTTAGACCTGTCAGCCTTAGGGTGGTTTTGCCTCAAAGGTGTTGCCTACTTACCTCCATTTTTGTGCTGAAATCAGTTTTGTTGTCCTTAGGACTCTGTGCGCTTTACCACAGCTAACCAGTTCTAAAGTGCTTGTGCTCACCCTCTAAACATGGTTTGCTTAGCTTACTCCTGATATATACAGAGGGCCTGTAAATTAAATGCTAGTAGCAGGCCTCACCCACGTAGCTAGGGGGGGGGGCGAGGGGGCGGTCCTCCCCAGGCGGCACAATTGTGGGGCAGCCGCGCTGCACTCGAGGTCCGTTGCGGCGGCATTTATAATTTATTTGGGGATACTCAGTGACAGTAGTGTCAGTGTCCCCAAATAAATTATAAATGCCGCCGCAACCAGTGTTGCCAGATTGGGTTAGTTTTTCCCCGCACAAATGGGAATAATGTCGCCTATTTGTGCTGGGAAAAAAAACAAATTGTGGGCGGCTACTCTTTGGGCATTTATTGACCCGTTGTCACGTTGTGCTCATTTTTTGAAGCTGGGGCGGCGCCTCAGCAGTATCTAAATCATCCTTGGCAGCCAGCCCTGATTAGTGGTTGGACACGAAGTGCGCTGCCTGCGCAGCATAACTAAAGCCTCGAGTAGCCAGTGTGTGTAGCTACTGCATTGCGTGCACCGCCTGAGCTTATTTTAAAAGTTTTCTATACCTTCATGTTTGGTTGGATCTCGGGCGTCTGGCTGGGGGCAGGTCGTGTGCGAGTAATACTTTCCCTTTCGATTTCCCTTGTGGTTCGTGCAGATTGTTAAGAGATTCAAGTAACAGCAGGTAAGTTTCCCCCCTAGTTTATACACTATTTTGTGGAGGTGGCGGCACTTCTAAAAAGATAAAATGCGCGTCACTCTGGGGGTGAGGTTAGGGAAAGAAGGACACAGCCCCGAATAGAAGTCTTTTTTGTGTCATGTGAGAGACAGGGTGTTGCAGGGACACGGAGACAAACCTTTACAGCTACAGGGGAAGTGTTTTAAATGGGCCTGCACATATAAATATTCTTCTCTTCGTTAGGTAATGGAATGTTATTTTACAGTTTTGTAGCAGTGTAGTTCGCCACTCAGCCGGTTCTTGGATTCCCTGTGAACAAATTGTGAGAATATCACAGACTCCATGCGAGGGAGACCAGAGGCGGGCAGTAGACATTTGGTGAGTGTAAAGTGCCCCTGGGTGTATGGGCGCCCTTCCATAACAGGCCACAGGCGCAGGAGCATGGTCAGGCACTGGACACCGTGTCCAGTTACCTGCAGTTGACCACGAGCCTTGGTTTCACCTTTATTACCTCTGGACCGAGCAGAGGCAGTAACATCCATCAAAGTGTTCTAGTGGCGGACGGCTCACTAAAGTGAGAGTGTCAAGGCCAGCGAGGGACGTCTCGAGGACTGCGTCCAGCATGTCCGGGGTGGTTGAGAACGTCCCCTGTGGCTAGTGTCGAGTGCTCATGTCTGCTGCAGATGTACTGGATTCTAAAGAGGGGTGTAAAGGACAGTACACAATCAGCTGTCTGACTATGTCATGCCTTATTTATCTAAACTTCACAAGCAGTGCGTTATGCAAAACTGAAGAATTTTAAACAAGCACGTTGACAACCATTCCCAGCATCCCCTTCACAGCACACTCTTCACAGCATCCCCACGCACCCTTCGCAGCATCCCCTTCAATGCACCCCCTTCATCGCATCTTCTTCACAGCATCCCTTTCACAGCATCCCCTTCACAACACCCTCACTGATAGGGTGTTGAAAATGCACTCGAGAAAGTTAATTATCGTTAATTTCCAATGAATGCATGATGATGCATAAAGCACAATAATGTATGAGATTCCATACATCCTAGATGGTACCTTTGCTGTGAGAGAACTCATGTAGAGGCGTGCACGATATGCTGTACACGCCTATATATTTTTGTTCACACTTTGAGCATTATTGAGATATTGATCCATGCTTTTGCCTTGAAATTTAAGGAGCTCATTATAGTGCCCATTAGTGATCCATTGCAATGTCAGTTTTGTCCACCATAAGCGTGGAAGGGTATGCTCAGACATGAGTCCCTTGCTCACTGCACCATCAGGATTCAAGCAAGCCGGGAGGAAGACGGCTGTAATGCCAGAAACCGGTCCCCGGAAGCTTGTTTCCTTTCCAGTTAAAGAATTGGCTTGGTAGTTTGGTCTGCCCTGTTCCCATGATGCCCTGGGCCAGGGACAGACTAATTTGCATGTAGCCAGGTTCTGAGCTGGGATGGTGCAGTGAGATAAAAAACGGTGATGGATCAAGCCCTGATCTGTTGACTGGGTAGGAGTGTTCTGCTTAATTCAGATACTCTGTCCATCACCACCCCCTTTTCTGAATTGATGATGCATAAAGCACAATAATGAATGAGATTCCATACATCCTAGATGGTACCTCTGCTGTGAGAGAACTCATGTAGAGGCGTGCACGATATGCTGTACACGCCTATATATTTTTGTTCACGCCTTGAGCATTATTGAGATATTGATCCATGCTTTTGCCTTGAAATTTAAGGAGCTCATTATAGTGCCCATTAGTGATCCAGTGCAATGTCAGTTTTAGGAGCTGCTCTGCTTAAAGCCACGAGTGGCTGATAGATTTAAAGGCATTGCACAGCCTGAGATTTCACTGATCAATGGTGATATGAGAGCCTGACGGTGCGTATGATGAAGAACTATTTGCGGCGATACTACGTGTCTGTTGGACCTCTTTCAAGTGCTCGCCGTCCTTTTTCCCCAGCACCCCTCCACCCCAAGGGGCGGCAATCTGAGGGATAGCCCCGGGCGCCACAAGCTCTAGCTACGCCTCTGGCAGGCCTGGAGCACCTATTGTGCCATCCTCTTAAGTAGCATTTGAAAACATATCCCAGGCCTGCCATTGCAGTTTTAAACTGTATCCCTAAGAAACTGATCCGCGCCACACCTAGTATAATGAGATCTTAGTGATGGAAAGAAAACACTGTAAAACTCTATAAAGTACCTGGAGGCGTACCTACGACCCCATTGCTAAAAAGATCTACAGGCAGACCATTAAGCCTACCACAAACTTGTACAAAAGTCTAAAGCCGCATTCTACATCAATTTGATCACATCGATTCCTAACCCCTCCAAAATAGTTTTCTCTCAGCTAAATGACATGATAAAACCCCCGTCAGGAACTAATAATATCATATCTACCAACCTGCAATGCAAATCTCTGGCACGCTATTTCATCAATAAAGTAGAGTGCATTTACAATATACTCGACTCCAGAAGGTCCACCTCTAAATCGTGGCCGGCTAACTGCCCACTTGATCTTCCCTACTCTCTACAAGACTTTACCATCTATGTCCTGTAAAGACCTGGAAACTCTGGCAGCAAAGGTGAAATCGGGCTCTCCTGATGATCCAGTAAAACCAGACGCCTTTAGGAAATTCCAGGACTGTATTATAACTGAGGGTAGGGAACTGATCAATAGATCTCTCCAGTCGCAAGTAATTCCCAAATCTTGGAAACATGCCAAGGTTGTTTCTTTACTGAAAAAGACAGCACTGGATGCATCTTTGCCGGAGAATTCCTGGTCAATTTCTCTACTCTCTTACTTAGCCAAGGTTTAAGGAATCCCTTGTTAATATCATCCTGACCAAGTATTTGGAAGCCAATGAAATTTTGGACAGGTCACAAAATATGTTCGTGACCTAAGCATCGTACGGAATCTGCCCTGTTGGCAGTTACAGAGCAACTGAGGGCATCTCTGGATGTGGGCAACACCTCAGTACTGATCTTACTCGATCTGGGAGCGGCCTTCGACACGGTCTCCCAAGAGATTCTGCTCCAATGACGGTAAAGCCTGGGCCTGGTTTGCATCTTTTCTATTTGTTCGCTCCTTTAAGACCCATGCCCCTCCCTACCTGTCCAGCACCTATCCCAGCAGCAGTGGTGTCCCCCAAGGTTCTGCTCTGAGCCCCACGTTATTTAACGTGTAAGTCCGCCCCCTAGCCCACTTGGCCGAAGCCCAGAAGCTCAATATGATATCATACGCGGACAACACACAATTGATGTTCAATTTCACCAATAACCCACCCAAGGCTAACTGAAATTCCTTGAAGATGTCCTGGCCGTCTCAGATTGGATGACGGATAACTATCTTCAACTCAACTCCTCAAAAATGGAAATGCTTTTGATAGGCCGGGACTTCCATTAATAGGACTAACAGTGGTGGCCTGCTGCACTGTATTACGCTTTTTTGTTCAATTACTTAAAATCGTTACTATAAACTATCATTACAAGAATCCGTGAAAGGTAAAAGAGTTAAAAACCCACACAAATTGCTACAAATTATAAGGGGGTTAAAACATTAAAAACAATTATCCAAACTGGCAGTAAAGTGCAAGTGCATAAAGCTTAGTGGGGAGTATTGTCAAGGTCTCTCTTGCTCGCTAGTCGACTGGTTTCTTTTTGCAACTCAATTTTCTGTGACAGTGGGGCCCAGATTCATTCTGGAAATTTCCCTAGCCGTGCAACTGTTTGAGCTGGATATATGATGTTACAACGCGGACTGTAACAACGCATACCGTTACAACGCATCTTTTACAACGCGGATACTGTTACAACTCATGTATTTACAACACATTTTTTTACAACGCAGGTACCTTTACAACGCATACCATTACAACGTAAGTATTGGTAAGTATATATTAATATTAATATTATAATCGTAATTTAATTTTCTAAAATATAATTTAATGTAATTTAATTTAATTTAATTTCAATTAAATAATTTAATTTAAAATTAATTTTACTTTATTTTTACCCTGTACCCCTGTACCCCAAAAACTCAAAACTGACCCTCAACCCCAAAAATAAATTAAAGTAATTTAATTTAATGTAATTCCAATTAATTAATTTAATTAAATATTTTAATAAATTAAAATTCATTTTACTTTATTTTTACCCTGTACCCCTGTACCCCAAAAACTCAAAACTGACCCTCAACCCCAAAAATAATGTAATGTAATTTAATTTAATTTAATTTCAATTAATTAATTTAATTTAAAATTAATTTTAAATTATTTTTACCCTGTACCCCTGTACCCCAAAAACTAAAAACTGACCCTGAACCCTAAAAATACCCCTTTACCCAAAAACTAAAAACTGACCCTAAATCCTAAAAATACCCCTTTACCCAAAAACTAAAAACTGACCCTGAACCCTAAAAATACCCCTTTACCCAAAAACTGAAAACTGACCCTGAACCCTAAAAATACCCCTTTACCCAAAAACTGAAAACTGACCCTGAACCCTAAAAATACCCCTTTACCCAAAAACTGAAAACTGACCCTGAACCCTAAACATACCCCTTTACCCAAAAACTAAAAACTGACCCTGAACCCTAAAAATACCCCTTTACCCAAAAACTGAAAACTGACCCTGAACCCTAAAAATACCCCTTTACCCAAAAACTAAAAACTGACCCTGAACCCTAAAAATACCCCTTTACCCAAAAACTGAAAACTGACCCTGAACCCTAAAAATACCCCTTTACCCAAAAACTGAAAACTGACCCTGAACCCTAAAAATACCCCTTTACCCAAAAACTGAAAACTGACCCTGAACCCTAAAAATACCCCTTTACCCAAAAACTAAAAACTGACCCTGAACCCTAAAAATACCCCTTTACCCTAAAACCCAAAACTGACCCTAAACCCTAAAAATACCCCTTTACCCCAAACATATAACATTTAAATTATAATTATATACTTACCAATACTTACGTTGTAATGGTATGCGTTGTAAAGGTACCTGCGTTGTAAAAAAATGCGTTGTAAAAACATGAGTTGTAACAGTATCCGCGTTGTAATAGATGCGTTGTAACAGTATCGCGTTGTAAAAAATGCGTTGTAACAGGTGCATACCGTTTGAGCTGTTTTAGCAGAGAAACAGAGGTCCGAGGCTTCTCTGCATCGTACGAGGCTGTGAGACCTGCAGATGGGAAGTACCAGTCGGTGCCGCTTGCTAGCTAACTTTAGGCAGTAGCACAGCAGATGGAGCTAGGATTCACGAGGGTAACTACAAAGTCGACATACTGCTGAATTGTCCTTCTGGGCCCAGGCTTGGTTAAAGTCCGCAATGGGCAATGTAAGAAGTCTCATGTAGGTGATTTTTTTCCGGGCCGGGACTGTCAGTGCTTGCTCAAAGTAAGGCTGTGATTTTCCCACTATGTATAAAGTGTCCAGTGATGAGAGATTGGGTTGATGGTGTAAGCTTTCCAGGTCTCTTTCATAGGATATTTTCTTGACCAATGTGTTCACGGATCTTTTCTGATCTGGAATGTTTAAGTTATGCAAGTTTTTAGTGTCTATTTCTAGCGATTTTCTGGCTACTACCAGCTGAACCTGCCATGGAGATCCACCTTCTTCAAAACTTGTTTTAATTTGTGTTTTCAGAGAGGTTGCTGGAGCACGCAGGGTGCTAATATAGTATTTTAAAATATCCCCTGAGCAGATAATGTCCAGATGGGTGAGTCCCAGCTGTAACCTTACTCTTGCTTTCCTAGCCTGTCGTGGGAGTTCTAGGACCTTCTTGTAGGCAGGAATTTGGTGGTTTTTGAGGAACTTAATGAAGGCTCTGAGGAAGGCTAGGTGGCTGTAGTTAAGAGAAAGAACTGGGGGCGCTAGAGGGCGCCGGGCAAGATGGCCGCACGTAAGTGAGGCTCTGCCGAGATCATCTAAAATTCGCCCATTTATCCTGTTATCCCCAACACCTGCACCCTGAACTTCAGCTGAGCACACCCCGCTACCGTTGGGGGTTCGCTGAGGCGCTTTTCTTCTGGACAGCGGCTGTGCAGAGCGCACCCGGAACCGGACTACCCTGTTCCGGGATCCCGCCGACGGAACCTTCGCTCCTCGAGGAGGAGCCGTCCTGCTGCAGCCTGGGCTGTAAACTCCGCTGCTGCCTGCGGGTGTGGCACTGAAGACGCGGCGCCTGGTCCCTGCAGTGGCGGTGCGGCGGCGGTACCTGTGAAATCTCACCGGAGTGGCGCCAAGACATCGGACGGCCTGAACCCGGCCCTGCTGGTTTCGGTGAGTGGGGCGGGGCGCTACGCAAGCCCGGGGCTGCGGAGGTGGCGCCGGGCCGCGCTAGGCCACGCCGCGCGAGCTGAGGCTGGCGGGGGCAGGGGGAGGGGGCCTGCAGCGAGGCGGAGTGGCGGAGCTGTGGCTCTGAACAGAGCGGAAAGTTGGCCTGAGCTGCGTGGGTGCAATACCCTTGCTGTGGACATACTGCTGAGGTGCCTGTATACACTGGGTGTCTGTGGGCCTGCAGAGCGCCCGCCATTTTGTGGCTCCGATCCCCGGATCCTGTGGAGATTGAGTTCTAGTAGGTGGCACATACCCAGCGATCACAGTCTCAGACGTGGGTGTTGGCAGGAGGAGAATAACAGGGTTGTGGTCCTGGCGACATAGCCACTTGATTGCTTTGGGGACTATCAGATCACTGTTCTACGAGAGAGCTGTGAGGCTATTTCGAGATCGACTTGGCGCGCTTTTTGTCGCCGGGAGCGGTGGACCTGCCTGTCCTGCGTTGGGGGTAACTGCGGAGACCTGGGCCTGCCCCTTGGTGTGGGACAGCTGGTATATGCGCTGAGACTGATTGGGGCGCCGCGCCTGGTATATCTGCCCTACATTTCCGCACCTTCGCCTGGGTTGTATTACTCGCCGCCATGGGCAGGCCGGAGAGGAATCAACCGAAAATCACGTTTGAGGCAAAAAAAACTGCGCTCATGTCTTCCCAGGCGCCCACTGACTCTGACCAGGGGGGGGGCTGTTGGGGTTGCCCAGAATTTGGAGTCTACGCTGGTGGCTATGCAGAAGACTCTCCAATCCATTGAAGGCACCATGGAGTCAGTTAATCACCGCCTTGACCAAATGGCAACGCAATTCGACCGCCAAAACGAGCGGATGGGGGAGGTGGAGCAAAGAGTATCCGCCACGGAAGATGGACTAGCCACGGTCTCGTCTAAAGTCTTCAGTATGGAGAGGGTGTTGGCGGTCATACAAGCGAAGAACGAGGAGTTGGAAGGGAGGTCCAGAAGGAACAATGTGGGCGTCATGGGCCTGCCGGAATCCACGAATGTTGGACCAATGGAGGACTACATGAAACGCATGCTCATCGACATCTTTGGGGCTGACCAACTGTCTTGTGTCTTTATAGTGGAACGTGCCCATCGCTCTCTGGCTAAACGGCCTCCGCCCGGGGCGCCGCCGCGACCAATCGTGGCCAGGATCCTGAACTATAGGGACCGGGATACTATTCTACGACTTGCAAGGGAAAAGGGCTCCATAGAATACCAGGGTAACAAACTTGAGTTCTATCCTGACTTCACCATGGCGGTACAGACAGCTCGTAAAGAATTTGCCACGGTGAAACAGCTACTGAGAGCTGAAGACATTGCATATGCCATGTTGTATCCCGCACGCCTTCGGATTGGGCCCCCTTCGGATAATAAGATTTTTTCTTCCCCCAAGGCGGCCATGGACTACGCCAAAAAACTGAAAAAACGTGCTAGAGAGCCGAATGGACGTCGGGATGGCGAGGATGAGAGGCAGGATGAGGATGCCTGAACTGTTATGCGCTGTTAGCTGCGGCAGGGGCGCAACTGCGGAGTGCTGCACTAAGTCACTTCCACTGTTCTACACTTAATGGTCGTTGCCAGCTCCCGAGGCGCTTCAGTGCCTGGACTGCCTTGTACTGCTGCCATGTCTGCTAAGGGGGGAAGGACGCTCTGGCCAGTGGTGACTCTACAGATGATGATGTATTGCTGTTGCCTGGGCCATACCTCCTGTGGGCTCAGTGGGGGGCCTGGCTGGATGTATTTCGACCGGGGGAGACTTGCGTGTCTGCCGAGCTGATCACTACTGACATTATCAGCTACAGTTAATGCTCTATTGGTTGTGAACACATCAAGGGGTGCCCTATGCAATGTGCTGATATTTGACTGCTGATTATTTGTTGCCATGACCACAAGGCTGGGGTTGAAGGGTTGGGGATATTGATATTGAGAATGGTCTGCACTCTCGTCAGTTACTGGCGGGAGTAGTGTGCCGCTACGCCCCCTGACATGGGAGATCCCCACACACAGTTGTTTGCATTGTTGGGGGTTGCAAGGGGGGGGATACGGGATGGCTTTGGCAAATTGGGAGTGCTGAAGTGGGTGGGGGGATGGGGAAGGGCTTTTGGGGTTTGTTGGGGGGTTGTTCTTTTTCCTGGTCACAGATGGAGGATCTGAGATGTCTGTGGGATGTGTTCAGAGCTTCTGGTGGGGGATCGGTATTTGTTGCCAAGGAGCTCATGTCAATTCCAGGTCGATGGGTACGGAGGGTTGGACTATCGGGTGGGAGCTGGTGGGGGTCTATTGGCTTCTGGGTTGCTTGAAGGTTTGGCGATATGGATAGGGGGGGTAAACTCACGTGTGTCACATGGAATGTGTGGGGACTCAATAGGCCTCAAAAGACTCGACAAATGCTAGCCTTTTTGAATAGACATGGTGCACAGGTGGCGTTTCTTCAAGAAACACACCTTAAGTGTAAGGCGGCTGAAATGGTGGGCAAACAGTGGGCGGGGGTGCGACTGGCTACGGCATACTCTTCCTATGCCCGTGGGGTGATGATTCTGATAAAGAGGAATGTCCCGTTTGAAGTGATTCATGAGGAGATAGACCAAGATGGCAGATATATCATTGTACAGGGTACAGGGCACTCCTCTGTGGGGGGGATTGGAATGTCACGCTGGATTCCGAATTGGACAAGAAACACGACAGGCCCTATGTGCGCAAGAAAGCGGTGGATGCGGTATGTGAGGGTATGAGTGGGCTGCAACTGTTGGATGTCTGGAGATTGCGTAATCCAAGCAAGCGGGCAGGAACTTGTTACACATCGGCGCATGATACGTGGTCGAGATTGGATTACTGGCTAATGACTCGTGATGTGAGTGGTTGGGTGATGGGTGTTGAACATCTGCCTCGTACTATCTCAGACCATGCGCCTGTTACACTGGTGCTGCAGCTGCCAGCGCATGCTCCCGCTCCTTTCACTTGGCGACTCTCCCCTGGGGTGTTGACTGATCAGGTGTTGTGTGAGCGTCTGAGACAGATAATTGAGGAGTTTTTCGTGAACAATGTGGGGTCTGTTGACAATATGAGTACGGTGTGGGAGGCCTTCAAGGTGACGGTGAGAGGGGTGTGTATTGGACTAAGGTCGGGGGTGCTCACATCTATCAGGGACTCTATGTCCAGGCTTGAAAGAGAGTTGTTAGTTCTGGAGCGGCGACTGGAGGAGGATGCGGAGGTTACATTACTGGCTGACATTAGATCAAAAGTCACTGAATATAATGACTTGGCAGAGCAGGAGGTGAAATTCCTGTCCAAACAAGCTACAGCTAGGTATTATGGCGAAGGGGGTAGGCCAGGAAAGGGGCTTGCTGATTGGGTCAGAGACCCATGGGCACGCCACTGCACGGTACAAGAGATTGAGGATCAGGGGAATGTGGTGACTAGCACGGACGGTATACTCGCCTGCTTCTCGAAACATTATGCGCAGCTCTATGAGCACAGGGACACGGCGGACGAGGAGGACGTCAATCGGTATTTAGAGGACATCGCCTTGGTATGGCTATCCAGGGGTCAGCAGGAATTCCTAATGCATCATGTCACTGAGGCGGAGTTTAGGGACGCAATAGCAGCTCTCCCGAATGGGAAGGCGGCTGGCACGGATGGTTTGCCCTCCGAATTCTATAAAGCGTATGCGGATTTGCTGATCCCGCACTTGGCAATGGTCTTGGAGGAAGCGTTTGAGTGCGGACGGCTTCCGGCGACAATGAGAGAGGCGCTGTTGGTAGCGCTGCCTAAACCAGGGAAACCTCCAAACAAGTGCAATTCGTACCGTCCCCTTTCACTCATGAACACCGATGTTAAGATAATTGCCAAAGTTTTAGCCACGAGATTGCATTTACTTCTGCCAGTCATGGTACTGCCGGATCAATCGGGATTTGTTCCCCTCAGGTCTACTACTCACAATCTGAGGGCGCTGTTTGCTGTGCTACACCTGCTTAAACCAGAACTGGCTGCAGTGGCAGTCATGCTTGACGCTGCCAAGGCCTTCGATTCAGTGGCGTGGAAGTATATGTTGGCTGTCCTACACCGGATGGGGGTGCCTTTCTTTTTTACATCGCTGATTGCCCTCTTGTATACTGCGCCCACGGCAAGAGTTAGGGTCAACGGTCATGTTTCTTCCTCATTTCCAATCCATAGGGGGACGAGGCAGGGTTGCCCTCTCTCACCCTTGCTTTTTGCCATCATGATGGAACCATTGGCTTGTATCATGCGGCAGAGGTATGCGGAAGCGGCGTTAAAGTTCCCTCTTAGATCTTTGGCTGTATCAATGTATGCTGACGACATGTTAGGGACCCGGTGCTCCATCTAGAAAACATACTCCGTGAATTCATTAAGTTTGGTCGCCACTCCGGACTGACCATAAATTGGGATAAATCTGTAGTGTTACCTCTCACGGACGCAACTCACCAAATACCACTGGAATTCCCGCTGGAATGGGCGACAGAGTCGGTTCTATATCTAGGCATCTGGGTACATAGGGATTGTCAGGAAGTCATATGGGCTAACTATGGCGTTGCCGTCTCTAAGTTGGAAGATCAGGTAGCGCGATGGACTCGTCTCCCACTGACCCTGGCGGATCGAGTGTCCTTGATTAAAATGGTAGTGCTGCCGAAATTTCTTTATCTTTTTGTGAACATTCCTGTCCCGCTGAAATCGCATTTCTTTGCAAGATGCGGTCCCTTTTGATATCTCTCACCTGGGCCGGCAAGAAGCCACGTGTAACATGGGAGGTACTGATCAAGCCATATGAACTGGGAGGGTTCGCCCTACCAGACATGAGGCTTTATTATCTCTGCGCGCAGGCGCATTTCGCGAGTTACTGGTTGAATGCTCCACCGTATACCCCGCACGTGGCACTAGAGGCAAGTGCGGTTCTGCCGTATCCCCTGAGGGCCATGATTGTTAACGAACATTCGGTGTTTGAGAAGGGGGAGATTGATACTGTGCGAATCACAGCGACCGCCTGGGAGGGCCTGGGTAGACGGGCTGCCAGGTTGCCGTTATATGCGCCGGCTATGCCGCTACTTTACCACTCAGGTATTTCAGTATCGAGTGAGATCGGAGGATTACAGGTTCTGCGGGAAGCTGGACTACAAACAATGGGGGACCTCTTTCCCGGTGCATCGTTTCTCTCCTTACAGGCCATGACAGCCCGCTCAACTAATGCTGGTATGTCTACCTTTGTCTATGTTAGGCTTCGGGCTGCTGGGCGTGATTTGTATCCAACATACCCCGCGGAGCCGTTAGCACTCGGGGCTTTACAACTGCTTTACACGGCTAAGGACAGGACTAAATTGCTATCTAAACTGTATAAAGCTGCGCAGGAAGATGAGGGAGGGGGTGCAGTCCTAGCTAGGGTGCGGTGGGATAGGAGCCTCCCAGAACCACTGAGTGATGACGAATGGACCGAATGTTGTACCATGACCGGGGGGTATGTGATCAATGGCAATTTCCGCCTTCTGCATTACAAGTTTCTACATCAGTGGTATTACGCGGCGGTTCAGCTGGTTCGGTATGGTCTTCGGGCTACTGCTCAGTGTGTCCGGTGCGGTGCTGATGACGCTGACTTTGTGCACCTGGCCTGGGGATGCTCGCGTGTATATGACTTCTGGAAGGCGGTGACTGAGAAGCTGACTGTCATGACATCGACTGAAGTTAAGCTGGATGTGCGCCTCTGCCTTTTGGGACTCGCTTCTGGTGTGTCAGCGCAATCGCGACGGCTTGTGGTGCTGGCGCTTCAATTGGCTAAAAGGAGGGTTGCTATGGGATGGGGGGGGGAGAGCGCCTGATGTGCAGCTGTGGCTGAATGACTTGGCTTACTGCAGGGACCAACTGCACTGTTACTATGAGGGACTGCCAGCGAAGTCTCGCCCGCGGGACGTATGGGCTCCGTTTACGCTATATATGCTGTCCCTAGCTGACACTGATAGCGAGAGGAGTGCGACCGCCGACTTGTCAGAGGGAGACGGTGGATCTGCTTGAGTGATACCCGAGTGCGGGAGAGACGAATGTCCTGTGTAGTGTGTCTGCGCTGTGGAATTCATTGGGGGCTTCACGTGCGCTATGAAAGGTTGGCGTGGCCTAGCTGCCTTGCAGTACCCCGCCATGGTTTGTGCCCGGTTGGAGAGACCGATTAACGGTTGCCTACCCTGTTAATGACCTTCTTGCCATCTGTTAAGTAGATTGCCTCTTGGACACTGTGCCTATCGCACTTGGAATGCTCACTAAGACCAGGATCGGAAGGGTTGGGGGGGAGTTGGGGTTTGTTGTTGCTTGACTTTGTTTCTGCAAAACTTGAAAATGAGACCGAGATCACATAAGGGCGACGTGGCCACAATCTACCGGTGTGCTTTGAACATTGCATTTAGATCATCTGTGGTGCCTTCGTGAGCTATGCCTTTCCGGATCATGCACTTGTGCCAATGACGTATGATTTCAAGCTCGTCTATCTTGTATGGTACACTGATTGCGGCCGGCCCTGTCAGTGGGTTGTAGGCACACCGCTGTGTATATGTATAATGTGCAATAAAGGTCTTCCAAAAAAATAAAATAAATAAATAAATAAAATAAGAGAAAGAACTAGTTTTGCTTTTAATACTTTCAAGATGGGTTTAGCAGTCGGACTATGTAGTTGTCGATTGAGATTTCTCAAACTGTGTATGATGCCGGCCCCTTTACTTCTTAGATGTTTTAGATGGGCTGTGGGTTTGGCCCCTTCCGACAACCTGAGACCCAGATAGTTATAACTTCTGCATGTTCTGATTTGCAGATCACCTAGGCGCCATTGTGCTGTCTTTTTTCGGTGGTACTTACCGAAGATAATTATCCTGGTCTTCTCTTGGTTCACCAAGAGATTGTTCTTTTGGTTAAACCTATTCAGAGCTTCTAAGGCTTTCTGTAGGGCTGTCCTAGTTTGATCCATTAGGACTATGTCATCAGCGTATTGGAGAATTTGGAGCCGCACATTCCCCACTTGGTGTTAATAGATTTGCCCCCTCCAGGGCTTTTCCCAGGTTGGCTGTATAGAGATTAAAAAGTAGAGGGACGAAAACGCATCCTTGTTTAAGCCTGTTATTGGTTAGAACCTTGGTTGTTACAGTCGATTGACTGGTTTTGATATGAACCCAGGTCCCCTCATGAAGGGCAATTATTGCCTTTAACAGCTTTTGAGGAACGACCCAGGAGTCCAGTTTTTCCCACAGCTTCCCAAGGTCAACTCGGTCAAAGGCTGCACTGTAATCAAGGAAGGAGCAAAATAGAGGTAGTGATGGTCGCAAGGAGTGACAGGTGTCCCAGTGCTAAGATGTTATCTATGATAGAGCTTTGGGGCCTGAAACCGGATTGAAAGAAGGGAAGGATGTTATGATCTTTTGCCCAGTTTTCTAGTTCTTTTAACAGAATTCTGGGATATGCTTTCGCTTCTATGCCTTATAGGGCGATGAGCCGGTAGTTTTCAGGTTTCGCACAGTCCCCTTTTTATGAATGGGAAAAAGTATTGAGCCTTTCCACGACGATGGGACGGTAGAAGTGGCAAATGCATACGTGAAAAGTGATGTTAACTGTTCTGGCCAGAATCCGTGAGAGGCTTTAAACACTGCTGCAGGGACTCCGTTGGGACCTGGGGCACCACCTGTCCTAATTTTTTTAATCAGGTTGGCTATCTCGAACTTAGTGATGACAGGTGTCTTGATGCCTTTTTGTATTTCTTAGGGAGTTTGTTGTGTTTGGGTATAAGTCATATTCTGATGTGTTGTATACAGTTGCTTTGCGTATTTAACCCACTCCAAGGCTGCCAACCCATTTTCCTTATTCTTGACAATGTGGCTATGTTGCTCAATTTGTCTCCAAAAGTTGGAAGTGTCCCTTTTATTTTAGAAGATTAAATATTTTCAGCCACTCTGCCTTGATTTACTTTAGTCGTGTTTCCCATACATTCTTTCTGTGTTCTGTACAAAGTGCTGTTATTGCCGGTGTTTGTGGATTTGGGACTCCTTTTCATCTTGCCTTTAAGGCCTTTGAGAGACTATACTTGGTTTAAGCCAGGGCCCTTAGTTTTAATTTGTGATGGCAGGCATTGAGGATAGGAGACCTGTGCTTAAAGAATGTTTTTTAATTCAACTAGGAGTGCTTTCCAAAGCTCCAAGGGGAATACAGTGCTTCTGTCTGTAGAGCACGACTCTTTATGTATAATTCACCCCAGGAGTTTTGGACCTACATTTGAGGACCATTTTATTCTGCCCAGAACTTTGTGGTGCTCTTCTCCGGTTGAAACACTCAATAATTCCAGTTGTTTTGCGGGTTTCCTGTTTAGCTGAAGAAATACCCTCAGTGGTCTGTGGTCACTCTCGTCCCTATTTCCCACTTCAAAGTTGTTAAAGTATGCTACCAGGATATCCGAGATAAGGATGTATTTGATTGTGGACTTATTCCTGAAGGTGGGGAGAGGAAGCCAGAGAGGATCCGCAGCTTTTTTGATGGTGTGGGCAGAAACCATGTTTTTAGTGAAAAGGAGCCGCTGCAGGGGGGCTAATTCAGTCTGGGCAGGGGAGTGCAATTTTGAGTACCCCAACTCTCAGGTGTTCTAGTCCCCAACAATAATTGGAAAGTGTGAGACATATTTATGATGTGGTTCATTTTTGTTGTCAATATTTTTAGTACTTGCTTTCTTTGCTGGGAGGCGGGTAGCAGTTAATTAACAAGAGACAAATTGGATTGTTATTGCTTTTTAAACCGCAGATCAGTGCCGCTTGCAGATTGGCGGTGTTCGTTGTTAATAAGGTCGCCTCTATTTTGCATACTTTGTTAATAAAGATTGAGAGCCCACCAGATGCTCTCCCGAAGATGTTATGTTTTATAGCTGCAGAGTGAAATTCGTAAAAGCCAGGGAGAATTAGAGGTTCGGTAGTCCATGTCTCTTGTAAGCACACAATGTCATTTTCGCAAAGGTAATTGCTTACTGAATTGCACCCAAGCAATCTGTTTAGCCCAGCAACGTTCAAGGATAGGATGGACAGCTGTATGTTGTTTCCCAGTGTTCTGGTCATGTTCTGATGACGAGCAGCATTTATAGTGTTAGAAGTGCCGTCGTGGTGGCTGTCCTTCTGAACCAGTACGAGTGCCATGCGTGAAGGTATGCTTTGGCCCACTAATGTGGACTGCCCTGTGGTTAAGCGTACTTGTTATCCTGTAGGCGTTGTAAAGTCTTGACTCTTCACCTGAGCTTTTCACTGGTTGAATGCTCGCTGTCCCCCTTAGGACAGAATGGACTTCCTTCATTGGCGGTGACACTGCTAGTACATGTGAGTATTTCTCGGGTATAGGGAAAGCGATGCCAATACCCCATTTAGCCATTTGGGCTATTTTTTCTGGTGTTAGCCCCACCTGGGATTGACGACTCGGCCCAATCGAGGTTGATTCCCCGTGAGAGTCACTGGAGAGACACAGGAACTTAACCCAGGCGAGGTTGTCTGAGTGTGTTTCTGAGAGGGACGGAATATGCTTAAAAAGTCGAAATATGTTGCCCCTATTTAGAATGTCATGTTGGCCTTTAATGAAGAATCTGGGGGTGACGATTACCTCATGAGTTGTTTTGCTTTCTTGATTTGCTTTAGGCTGGATACTTAGACTTGCCTGTAAAATACTCAAATTAAGGCTTGGGTCTGGGTCTCGTTGGCGTTGCTCTGGTTGCTAGATGGGGTTTTGGAATGGCTGCACTGTTTGATCACAAGGCCTTTGGAAGTCCAGCAGTACTGAGCATAGTTGACTTCTCTGCTCTAACTTCTTGATGTTTGATGAGTGAGGTAGTTGAGTTGTTGTAGCCGGGCCTGATGGGCTGTGCAAGTCCCCGGTTCTGGGAATTGGCTGTAATGGCCCATCGGTCTTTTTTTTGGCTTCCAAAGGGGTTGGTGCTGTGGATGTTGAGTTGCTTAGGCGGTGCTTTTTAGTGAAGATTGAATAGAACCGTGTTTTGTCTTTGTAAATTTGTGAATTTCGAGTATGGGTTCGTAATAGGAAGGCAGCTTTTTTTCTGATGCCTTGGCCTTTTTCTCCTGTTTCTTTAATTTATTCTTGGCCCTCCTAGAGAGGGATTCTTCTTTCTTTGTCTGAATGGAGGTATTGCCTTCGTGGATCTTCCCTGGATTTAATATTCGGGAGCTAGAATTGAGACTGGGTGGACTGATGGAGAGTTGGTGGGTACAAAGAGACCTTGAGTGTCTGCCTTTGTTAAGGAGTTGCCCGAATTGTTTATGTGTAGTGTAGTTCCTATATCCCTGATAGGCTCTGTGCATTGGAATAATATACACTATAGATTTGTTATAGGACTGAGGTCAGTATGTCTCTATCGAGTACATTACACTTAATTGTGTGTGCCAGCTAACTCAGAGGTCACTAGAAACTTTCTTGAATGAACAAGAAGGGATTAGTCTCTGACAAACGCATAAACATGACAACTTTGTTTCCTTTGGAGTCGGAACAATATCCTCAGAGTCTTGGAAACAATAGATAACCATTTCACTCAGTCAATCGTGCATGCTTAATTTCTACAGCGTTGCACAGAAATAGAGAGACGGGCGTTTCAATAAAAAGGGTTTATTGAATAGTCTTCTTTCTCATGCAAGAGATATGAACTGCTACAATCGTAAGACAGAATGTGAAGTATAATGACTACAGCGTAAACAGTAATATAAAATAAAACTGTAATAGCATGGTCTGTTGCTATGACATATATAAAAATACATACATAAATAACACAGGCTAAAATACTCAACTGGTGCTTCTAAAATACGCCTACCCCAGTGTACCTAACCTAGGTCTAGTACGAGGGAAGAAGTGGGTGCTGGTTAAGCATAGGTTTAGTTTGCCAAAAATTGCCAAAGGTTTCTCTAGGTTCTAATCAGCTCCATACCTTAGAATGAAATAGGTTGGTATCTCTTTTCCAGGACTCGATTCTCTAACAACCCGCAAGGGGAGTCAGAAACACTGGAGCTGGATTCTCGCCAGGTGGATGACAGCTTCTGGTCAGTGCGTCAGCAGGGGAGTTGGCTTCCTTTAGTACTTGCTGTGGCGAGCTGCGTTGTGAAAGTAGGTAGTCGAACTGCACCGAACCACACTGTGCTTTGCCATAGCAAGTGAAAGTATATTTATACCTTGAAGGTGTTTAGGAATGACAGTATTGACATAAGAGTCTGGCATATGAACGTTATGAATGAACCTCTAAGGTATAGATGTTCATGCATAATAAATGAGTTCTTGCAGAAATGAATATCCAGGCAAGGGGAAGTCCCTAAAGCTTAAGAGTCTGGCTTTCCAAGAAATCGGTGTGACGTAGATGACGGGTGTAAGCAGACATGCTTGTATTTGGGTAGCATGGGTTATGCCTAAATAAGGACTGGATTTCTATCCCTATATAAGGGCAATGTGAATTGTACCTATATAAGGGCATGAATAGGGAAATTCATACGGAATCTAAATCATTCATAGCATATTTTCGACATTGTGAAATGCAACCACGAAAGAATCATAAAAATATACATTTATTAAATGGCTCGTAATACAGAAGAAAAAGAGCCGGAACCATTTCATGTCAGATTACATAAAATGGTTTGTTTGTGGACAAGGTCACTTATTGTCTCTGGAAGTATTCAAATAATTCTTGTTCTCTATGAATAGTTCTACTAAAATCAGATTACGTGTGTCAAAAAATGAAAAATGCAAATTTGGAGAAAAAAAATTAATCATAGGAAAAAGTTCTTTGTTTTAAAAAAACATGAAGTTCAAATTCAAAGTCTCTCAGAACACTGTGTGCCAAAATCAAAAGTCAGTGTTAGGGCTTGGAGAAAACATGAAATCTTCTATGTCTGTAGACAAAAAGTCATCTACCACTGTAGGCGAAAGTTGCATTACCTCGTTTAGAAGATTAACCGCACATAGAGGTGAAGCATCGGCTTCAGCATTGGTCGCATCAGCAATGTTCGAAGTGGATGGTACCTGCGTGCCTATTGTTTCCTCTCGTACAACAAGGAGAGCAGTTTTCCCTCAATGGCCACAATATATCAACAATTATATGTCTAATTTTAAACAAAGTGTTGGTGACAAATATGCAATAGTCTTGTTCATTTTCTTCAAAAGTGTAAAGTTTTATTTCATTTTATCAGCTTTTTTATTTAAATCTTTTTTCATAGTTATTCAGAAGTGGGAAAATGTCTTTTTTTCATAAAAAAACATTTTATTGATATTAAATTCATGGACAATTATATGGTCTATACAAAAGAAAAAGATCACAATGGAGTAAATAGATATATGACAATATATAAAAAATTCAATTCACCCAAATAGTCAAGCCCCTGGTAACTGACAGTCTGTCACAACATTCACACACAATCATACCCTCACTACATACATAGCCACAATATCTGAAAAAAAGGAAACTGAACAAATTAGCAGAGACAACCTGCCAATCTGTAGGTCTCAGAGCACAGTATGAGACCTCGCACTTGTTCGACGTGCGTTTCGGCGGCAAAAGGCCACCTTCTTCAGGACCTCTTCCAAGATAACACAACCCATATGACCAGAGGACATTAAAAACAAGAGATTACTAATCCTTGCCCAATGAGGGGAGTTTTCAACAATTAAATGGTGTATACTTCTAAGTATCCCAGATCAGAAGGATTCCACTGTGGCTCCCCACAAGGAGATATTTTGGTTGCGCTGGTATGGTAGATACCCTCTCGTACCTCAGCATCAGCATTTTGCGTCTTTGAGATCTCAATGAATGCCGTAATCAGAATTGGTAGCCGCTGGGGACAACACAGAGCATGGGCCGTTACGGGGTCCAGCAAAGTATCAACATCCGTTGGCATGACTGATGAAAGTGTCAGACAGGTGTCTAGCATGCATTCTTCTCCACATAGCATGCAGGGTAGAACAGGTAAGATGCAATCTTGCCAGATTGGTCTGAATGACAGAAACCATGTGGTATTTAATTCTCGTAGATGAGGTAACCCCAAGGTTTGAACGATGCGCTCATGACGCTTCATCACCAATAGAGTTGGCAGTCCACCAAACACAGAGTGCACGAAGTTGGGAAATAGTCCAAAGCACAGCTTGAAAAGGTGCTAACAGTCAGTAAAATATATTCTTAAATAGATGTACACTACCACTTGTGTCAGACATGTTTAAGATATGACTTAACATTTCTGAGAAATGTATAGGGCAGTTTGTATTCAAAAGGGCATGTATCTTGGCAGAAGTCCTTGCAACTTGTATATCATAGGTTTCTTTGGCCGAGGTCAGTGGCACAGTTTTTTGCAAAAGAATGGCTTTCATTCTGCTTAAAGTATCAATTTGTATAGAAGAGATGTTGAGTGAAGGACATAGAGGCGACTCCCTGACTGTCTTGGTTTTTGGAAACAATACTTGCATACAGCCATTGACCCTGGATGACACAATTACTAGATATGGTATACCTGGCAACATGCCACAGCAGCTGTGATCAAACAGCATGAGGTAGCTCCCATTCAAAAGTTGTCCAAAAATTGGATCAATCACAGCAGCTGGTGAACCTTGCAGGTGACAGGATAAGTTGTTAGAGGAACCATTACAGGCCCGTGTAAATTAATACCCTGACAAAGGAGAGAACCCCTTAGTGCGTTTTCACAGTTTGAACCACTAAGAAACACTTCACGCCCCCCCACTCCAACATCTGTGTGTGTATGATGATTCCCAGGATGTCTTGATGTATTCTTTACCCAACCTTTCATATTTGCCTGCTGGTATGTGTTTTATGATTTACAAAAGTTAGGAAGTCAGATTGCAATTTTCTCTATACAGACCCCAATTGACTTCAGTCCTGAAGATGGTTTCCGCAAATAATTCATAGGAAACCGAAACGTCAACATTTCATCTTATCCCTGTCTTGTTTTATTCAGTGTGATTTGGGATAGGTGTTTTTAGGTTCTGTTGAGTCACGTAATAATTTACTTATGTGTGTACCCACAGTCCTAATTTTCTGTTTGTTCACTTATCTGTATATGAAGTGATTTCTTTAAAAAAAATTTGGATAAAATTATATTTTTCTAATACACCTTGTGTTGTTTTTTGTATGTTGTGTCTTGTTGAAACAAATTGTTTAAACTGAATTGAAACTCCACAGTGTTTGATTGATTCTTAATAAGGATCACTAATCGATCCTTCCTAAAATTAGTCTAAATAATTAAGCACGCATAAAATAAATTCCCTTGAAGGCATCTTCACCCATTCATTTTCATTACCTAAGCCCTCAAGGGTATTCTTGGGTTGCTCACTTTTTGTAAATCATTCTTGCACAGACAGTTGTCTGTTGTGAGCCGCTTTAACCAGTGGTTGTTCGTGTAACTCCTCATAAATCAATGTCTGAGGCTGAAACTCTTTCATATTCTGATGAATATATCTTAAAAATCGCATCCGGCCCATCCCTATTAGGAAATAAAGGCCCGATTACTAACTTACCTTATGAGTCTGCTCTAAATCAGCTTGAAAGACTCAAAAAGAAACTGGTACGCACGGAACTGCATGCGAAATTCTTAACGGACTGTCTTAATGCCAACATCATTCCGGCGGGTCTACAAATACGTAACGTCCCAACCATGGGTATGTTTTTTAGGCAATACTGAAAATGGAAAATTGTAACAGGCAGAGTGATTGTTCCATGTATAATCGATTCAGTAGCTGGTTTGTCTGCCACTGTAAATGGTAATCTTTCCAGTTTTTCAATGCTCAGCACCGTATAGTCTGCTCCCCTTTGTGCCAATTTGATCTGTTTATTAGTGAGATTGAATTTTGAAAACAGTGACGTAGTATTGATTAAACCCCAAGGCACATAGCCTGAACGAAGGTTTTGTAACGTCCAGCCTAATAGCATGATAGACTGACCATGTTGCAACATGACCAAGTCCTGTTCCATGATGTCTATGGCAGACGACACTATGCTGTACAATGAATATATCCTGGACGACAGAGTGGATGACAGAGTCGTTAAACCATTGTCAACCACAGAGAGAGATTTCTCTAAATTAATACGATCAATTTTTCGTATTCGTTCTGCAGTTTCTGCTTGTGTAATCTTCCATATTTCGTTATATGCAACATATATACCGGCATATATGAAACGTTTTTGACGCAGTTTTCTTGGTCCCTAAGGTCTGCGCCACCTTCAAGTAAAGATAAGTGTTCCTTTACATCCTTAAGTGTAGATCTTTGTAGCCAATCGAGACAGAGCTTCCCTACACTGTATGTTGTTACTATTCCAGGATACTATCTTTGAACATATCTTGGGTCTGGCCTATTGATTTTAAACACTTGTGTTTTGTTCAGGAATCTGTTGTGACAGTTGTTTGTGTCTGTGGGCCAGATCAACCATGTATTCCTATCTGTTCTGTTGTGATGCAAAATAATATGTACATCGACCTCCCCCTCTGAAGTGTTTTCACTCTCTGCTGTAGGTGTATGTATGGACTGATTGTTCATATCTTTGATCTTGGCTAACCAAAGGCAAGACGTCTGTGGGCAGTGTCATTCAAAAACATCATTTGCTCAGGGATTATACAGGCTCTAAACATAGCTTCTACACCCTGTACCTGCCAATCTTTCGTACCCCAGACAGTTGTTGTCTCAATGTTGTCTTCCAAAAGTCGAAACCTAGTCTAGACAGTTGGGCAAAAAAGGCTGCAAAATGAATCTGTTTGGTATTGCTCAACATATTTTCCCTCCAGTTCTGTTCAAATTTCTGAAGAAAAATATTTCTGGATTGGATACATTGAACCCTGAACAGTATGGGGAAATTTCATAGCAAATGTTTTTGAGCTACCCTTTTGTGGTGTAGGACAATGTGCCCATTGGTTATACATTAATACATTTCTAAGATTTGCAGATTTGTGCAAGAAATGATGACCATAATGGTTATAACAATACATTTTTTCATAGTCTGAAGAACATTCCAAATATTCATGATTTGTGAATACTGCAGACATTTCTAAATCTGACTTCATATTTTTCTTGAAGTCCCAATCATCAGAAAAGGTACTAGATCAAAAAAAGTCACTCAATGAAATCTTGAATTGGTGTGGAATCTTCAACAGCTCCGATGGGCAAAAAATTTAATATTCTGTTTTGTCCCAGGCTTTATCATCAGGTATAGGAATGGCTGTGATGTTCACTGCTGACAAGTATCTTTGTTCACGATGGGATGATTTGTGTGGTTTGAGGAGTAAGTTGATTTTCTGACTTGCTGTGTCCATTCTTACATATCTTTCATTTATCAGCATACCCAGAGTTATTACTAGAGTTATCCAAAGTAGAAGCAAAAATATTCCCAAAACAATCCACAGTTCAATCCATGGTAAAACCAGATAAGTCTTTTCCGGGTGTTGAAAAAGTTCAGTTGCTTGTTCTTTGAAAGTTCTTTTTGCTGGCGTTGTTTCAGGTTCGCTGGGCTCCTCAGAAAATGTATCAAAGTTAATGAAATAGCCAGAGGCAGTTCTGTCAATGGTTGGAATTGCATCAGTATTCGTTGAAATTGCTGGAACCACTTGATCACTTGTTACTTGGTTGTAGATAGGTGTTTCATGACAAACTGTTATTTGGGTCTCAAGAGGTACAAGTTCCATAGCTTTGTTGCATAGTCTTTATTTTCTCACTGCAGATTCTTCACAGGTGATGAGTCTCTCAGTTTGAACCTCTTGGATTGCAGCTAGAGGAGTGCGTCTGCTACTTGGACGTAGTCCACTTGGCCTACTGCTTAGTATCGGCCAAATAGTGTGGTTTGATCAGGTCGATAGACACAAACCTGTTCTCCTTTTTACTAGCAAGAAGCGGCAGCAAAACTGTTCTTGATCCGTGGATTGCTAGGATAGGGACTGGTTGTATGTGAGAAGGCCCAAATTCCTTCTTGTCGCGATCTTTTCTCTGACTAGATCACCAAGCTTTGGGATCCAGACAGGCCTTGCTGGGATAGTTGGTTTTTCCCCAGTGGTGGTTGGCTGCAGGAACACATTGCTTTGTTTTGTTCTTAGTTCATTTATGTCCTGTAAAACAGCCAAACGATCTTTGCTATCAAATTTATTTTGTTCCACCACTGATGTGTGACAATCAAGGTCCAAGACCAACATTCTTGTCCCAAAAAGGACCTCATATGGAGTGATACCCATTAGAGAACTTCTTGGCAGGTTGTTAAGACTATGTTGGACACTTATTAGATGTGTGACCCACCCGTCACCCGAACCTAATACCCTAGCTGTTATAGATTGCTTTATGTCCTGGTTTTTTCTATCCACAACCGAGTTTCCCTCAGGATGGAATGGACTAGAATACCACAATGCAACGCCCAAACTGGCCATGGCCTCTTTGTATGCTCGAGAGCTAAACACAGGACCCTGGTCAGAATCTAGTGTGCCAATTGCGTATGTGCCGATAAAGACTCTCAATTCTTTTCTAACAGCACTGAGGCCACATCCAAAGAAACCTTGTCTTAACATTTGTGGAAGCGCATTTTTCCACAGGGACGTCCGCGTGTAGAAAGAGTAATGCTGTCTAACAATGGTGTCTGTACTGGGCTGACTATCCTGTCAGGTATCTGGTGGCGTTCTGTGCTGCGATCTCTATTGCAGTCTAAGCAGTTAATGACCAAAATGTGAATATGTGCATTCATCCCTGGCCACCAGTACATCTCTTTTAATGTTAATATTGTTTTAGAGATCCCCTGATGTTTCAGACCCTCTCGGAAATGTGCTTCGTAAATCAAAGCTGCTCTACGTTCCCTGTTTGGAATTACTCTGTCCCCCACTCCAGGGATTCAAGCAAATGGAACGCTATTTGCATCAATTATATATGAGTATTTGAGTGGAAACTTCTTAGGTAATGCTTCACCGCTGCCTTTGCATGTCGCATTGACAGCCAGCATTATTTCACTGTCTATTTTCGTTTTTGAACGAGTGATTGCAGCTATGGAAGCTGATTGCACAGCCCCCTTCGTGGCTTCATCAGCCAATGAATTCCCTTCAACGTGAATGCCATCACGTTGATGACTCAGCGTGCGTATCACGTGAGTGTTTTGTAGTCCTTCTCGTAACTGAACTACTTGTTCCTAAAGTTTTATGCTTGATTGTACCACCTTTTGCATCTTTGAAACCGTTCTGAAGCCAATTCTGTAAATATTACTTGTAAGATTGGACACAATAGAAAGAATCGCGCACTATGATTGTGGGGAATTCGCGATCCGTATTTTCAAGTGACATTTTGAATGCTTGTAGTTCAGCTCGCTGAGCTGTACAATCTCCCAGAGATTTCATTTTTGTGACCATAGGTCTGAATTTGCCATCGCACATACGACCTTTAACGATCGTGCATGTAGCACTATAAACTTGTTTACCTCCCGTAGCGGATTGTATTGATCCGTCAGTATAAATGATACATTCAGACTGGTCTAGAGGCAGGATTTCAGTAGGCAGAGGACATTCTTGTTCATATTGCAGGAATGCTTGTGTTTTCAAATAAGGATCAAAAACGTATTCAGAATCAGTTGCAGTAAGAGAATTAACCCATTGTATCCTTCTCGTATGTAAAGCTTTTGCATTTGGAATGCTCGCTTTTGTCACTGCCTCTAAGGCAGGTACAGGAATTATGACCTTAATGTGTTTCCCCTGTGCTAGGGCTCTTTATTTTGCTACAGCGGTTTGAACAGCTGTCAGAATTTTTTCTGCAGAAGTGAAATTCATTTCTGCTTCTGTGTACAAATGTGATTTGTATACTATTGATACCTTTTCACCTTCATTAAAAGTTAAATAGGTGAATCCGCATTGACCCGGAATTATTCGGATGACTAGATTGCATATGTTTACGTGTGTTTGTAAATGTTTAGTTGCTAACATGTCTTTTTGGAGCGAACGCAAAATTTCTGTGTATTCTTTTTTCCAATGAATGGTTTCAGGTTTGATTAATTCATAGAGAGGTTTAACCTTTTCTGCGTAGTTTAGAATGTAAGTTCTTCCGAAATTCAGGAAACCTAGAAACAACAGTACGATTTTCAGCATTTTTGGATGTTGGAGCAGCGCACACTTTTCTAAAAAGTTGGCTGCCAGGCTTTTGCCTTCACTTGATAGTTCATATCCTAGAAAGAGGACGTTGAGATGGGCAATTCTTGATTTTTAAAATTGAATTTGTACCCTTCAGAGGCGAAGCCCAGTATAATGGTGTTCACCCTGTTCAAGTGCCTATCCAGGTCATCGTCTATCAGATATATATCATCGACATATGACAATGCCTCATCATCATAAGTTTGTAGTAACTCTGTTACCCTTGCTGAAAATAACCCAGGACTATTCTTGAATCCTTGAGAGAGATGACAGAAGTGACGCTGTGTCCCCATTATTGAGAAAGAGGTCAAATACCTGGTTTCAGGTGCAATGTTTTGACAAAAGAAACCATTTGAAATATCTAATGTGGTTTTATATTTTTTACGCACAATGTTATTCATTAATGCTGTACTGTGTGCATTTTTCACTGCAAATGTTTTGAAACAGGAGGTTAGATGTCTGCAATCCAATACTAGACAATATGTATTGTCTGGTCTGGAGACAGGAAACAAAGTATTGTTAATTGATGAGGTGCATGTTTCAATCTCCCCTTGATATTCAAGTTGATCTAAGATCTCCCTGACCTGTTATTAGGTCCCGCTAGAGTCAGCACATGCGCTGTCTTGTGAGAAATTTAGTAAGGGGCTTTTCAAAGTGCTACCCAGGATGGCCCCCAGCTTGCAAGTACGCTCACAAGCACACGCGATGTGCACAGCTGCCATTTGCCACTCACCAGCCTGCTTTCACTTTTGCTATTGTGCGCGCGCGTGTCACTTACAGGGCCGTGCCAACAGTTGTTTACCTTGCTCTCCACCTCCCTGGCTCTTTCTTCCTTCTCCCGACTCAATACCCCAGCAGCCCCCAACTTTGTTTCTCCCGTAGCGGCCAAGGCTTGTTTTATTCTTCGTCTGGCCGTCAACATCACTGTTACACTGGAAGTTCAAGAACGCCACGTGCAGCGCGTGAACATCAGACAGCCATTGTTTAAAATATAGAAGAGGGCTAGGATTATTGTTAATTATTTATTTGAGCGCTGGACAAAGCAGAAGAGATGAACTGAAGATTCTCCGGTCCCTTTGCAGTCCGTAGAGGGCCCACAGAGTAACTAGTAAGTAGCGGCCAATGCTTATTTTATTCTTCGTCTGGCGCGCAAGCACCATCACTTACAAGGCCAAGCCAACAGTTGTTTACCTCACTCTCCACCTCCCCAGCTCTCTCTTCCTTCTCCCGACTCAATACCACTGCAGCCCCAACTTTGTTTCTCCCGTAGTGGCCAGTGCTTGTTTTATTCTTCGTCTGGCTGTCAACATCACTGTTACACCGGAAGTGTAGGAAACGCCTCTTGCAGAGCGTGAATATTAATTAGACAGCGATTGTTTAATCTGTATAAGAGGGCTCAGATTATTGTTAATTATTTATTTGAGCGCTGGACAAAGCAGAAGAGATGAACTGAAGGGTCTCTGGTCTCCTTGCAGTCGGTAGAGGGCCCGCAGAGTAACTAGTAAGAGTTAGCCCGTGTAACCTGTCCTTAGAGCTCCCCGTATCCTTATTCTGTCTGCCTCCCCCCTCTAAGCACTGCGACACAAGACACGGTAGGCACAATGCACTGTTCACTCACGTGTGACACAAAAGGGCCAATGTTTGTTTTATTCTTCATCTGATCGTCTACAGCACTGTTACACCTGAAGTGCTAGAACGCCACTCGCAGCGTGTGAACATTAGACAGCAACGATACCTTGGAAAAAATAACCCTAATGATTCAACCGTGTCACCTTCAGATCTGCAGCTCCTCATCCTGCTGAGCTATTTTAACTCTTTGCTAGTCGAAGTAATATGTTTTTCGAGCAATGTTGGCTGAAACAATGTCCGTTCAGCATGAAAGCTCATGTGCTGTAATTTCACTCACTAGTTTACCACCTGTGCTAGGAAAGCAACCAGTGCCTAGACACGCCTGCGTCGTATTCCGCTATAAAAGTGTTATCATTCTGCAATCATCTGTTGATTTGGCATGCACGTCTTACAGACAATCCACATATCTTGAGCGGAGCGTCTTTGTCAAGAGCGTTACGACATCTACTCTATCTGAACACTCATTACTTACCTGTGGGCCATCTGGCGGTCAAAAGTTTAAATTCAGGCAAAGCCAACCCAGCCTTACATACTCAAGCGGTTGGCTGAATGACTGACAGTAAAACAAGTGGTCAATTTCACATACTTACTTCAATTATTTTCACGTACTGTGATAAGTTTCAGGTACTGTGGCTAATTTTAAGAACTGTGGTCTGTTTTATGTTGTGTAGTTAGTTTGAAGGACTCAGTTGCTAGTGTTGCATTATTATTAGCAAGGACAACTGCTTAAACATTTATAATGCGAGACCTATTGCATTGCAAATGCTTGTTTAGCTTCTTGCTTAACTGGGTACTGCCTTTGTGCAGTTGGTTGATTTTCTAACTGAATTTTATGGTGAGGTGAGTCCTTATCCCATCCTACATGATTTTTATATAATGCCGGAGCTTGGGGAACTGCCCATTTCCTGGCATAAGTATATTTTAAATGTATTGGAATATGAATAGAGAAGGCTGGCATAATGATGCCTTCGCCACGTGGGCACTCCCTGACAAATTCTGGTGGCCAGTCTTGTTCAGCTAGAAGTATATCATAACCCTTGGCAAGTTGCTCCCAAAAGAGTGCTTTCACTTTTTTTGGTATGTCTCCCTCCATTCGAAATGTGTTATTTCACATAACCTATGTGGAGAGCTAACCCTGGTGTCTGCAGTTTCAACTTGAATGTCCTCATTCAAGTCCTCTGGCTCCAGAAGTCCCTTCAGGTCTGGCGAGCTATTGTTACTTCTGTTGCGCTGTGCAGCATTGTCTGAGCCCATTCTCCGTTCTTGAGTTGTGTCCTCAAGATCCTCGGCATGTCTTATTTTTAGACCTGCTACCTTCTTTTTGGTGAATTGAGGTTTTTTGTTTTTCTGAACGTGTTGATCGTCTTTGGACTTCACGTGTTCTTCCTTGTATTCTGACTGTCCTCTTCTTTCGGATTTCTGTGACAAAGTCTGAAAGGTACGAGAGGAACGTGTATCAGTATCTTGATACCTGTCAGGTTTTCTCAAATTATCCCTATTCCTGAGGTTATACCTCCTTTCAGATGGCTTATTTTAGGAGACCTACTTCGGAAATGAGAACGCTTTCCTTTGGAAGTTTGTTTGCTATTTTCCCACTTCTTTTTAGAAGATGTAGGATTGTTTTTAGAAAAGACCTTCGGACAGTTGTGGTTTTACTGTATAATTCTACTAATCTTTGTATATTACTAAGTAATTCATCATCTGACATTGCTTCAATGTCAGGGTCTGGTGTGTAGCCGGCTAAGCTCCTGGTGTTCCTAGTGGACCGAGCCTGGTAATGTGATTTAAATGTTTTAGGGTGCCATTAAACCAGAGCTCATGTTCCTGGTATGTGAGTGGAATTTCAATATCCTCGAAAGGAATATATTCCTCTGGTGTATCATCTTCTTTGTAGAAGTGAAACATACGTGTTACTGGATTTGCTTCAGTGATGACTATCCATGAATAGAATACCTCTGTCTGGTGATATTCATCTGCCTCTATCACAAACAAAAACTGCCCTACCACCTCTTGATGTTAGAAGGGGTTAGTCTCTGACAACCGCATAAACATGACATCTTTGTTTCCCTTAGAGTCAGAACAATATCTTCAGAGCCGTGGAAACAATAGATAACCGTTTCACGCAGTCAAACATGCATGCTTCGTTTCTACAGAGTTGCACAGAAATAGGGAGAAGGGCGTTTCAATAAAAAGGGTTTATTCAACAGTCTTCTTTCTCATGCAAGAGATATGAACTGCTAAAATCGTAAGACAGAATGTGAAGTATAATGAGTACAGCATAAACAGTAATATAAAATAATACTGTAATATAAACCCCAGTGTACCTAACCTAGGTCTAGTATGAGTGAAGAAGTAGGTGCTGGTTTAGCATAGGTTTAGTATTGCCAAGAATTGCCAAAGGTTTCTCTTGGTTCTAATCAGCTCCACCTTAGAATGAAAGAGGTTGGTATCTCTTACCCTGTACTCGATTCTCTAACACCCCGCAAGGGGAGTCAGAAACACTGGAGCTGGATTCTCGGTAGGAGGATGACAGCTTCTGGTCAGTGTGTCAGCTGGGGAGTTGGCTTCTTTCGGTACTTGCTGTGGCAAGCTGCGTCGTGCAAGTAGGTAGTCGAACTGCACCAAACCACACTGTGCTTTGCCATAGCAAGTGAAGGTATATTTATACCTTGAAGGTGTTTAGGAATGCCAGTATTGACGTAGGAGTCGGACATATGAATGTCATGAATGACAAACAATCAATTGGGGAAGTGTAGAGGAGATGATAGAATCACCCTCCTGAACTAGACTTGTAAACAATGGGATTCTATCAATGTGAGTGGTGACTAAGTTTATATGATTTTGTATATTCTCTAAACTCGTGGATACACTGCAATTTGAAAATAAGGCCTCTCTGCAAGTGGCAGAATGAGGGCACTGTGTTTTTAAAATACCCCTCACACACTATGAATCTCATAGTGTCATTCTCCCTTCTTTGGGGTCTTCCCGTCCCTCTACGGGGCGGGGCGTGTTTCGACCTACGAGTGACACGGGAGCACTTATATTTTTGACAATAGGCTATGTGATGTGATGAGGATAGTGATGTGTGTTGGGGAGTGTAAGGACCTATTTACGTGAATGGTAGTGTAAAAAAAGGGTAAAAATTCCCTGGCTAGTCGAAAAATTAACTTTAATGGCTTCGCAAGCTGGGAACATTAAAAAGGGGGTTAGTAAGTAGAATTACAAGTGTGGTCTACTTTGTCGACATGACATGTTTCTAATCTGGCTTTATTCCATACCCTTCAGCAGCTCCGTGGATGTGACCTCGGTCACATCCACGGAGCTGCTGAAGGAATAAAGCCAGATTAGGCATGCGGTCCTTAACCAGTCAACTAATCACCCTAAGACGCAGGCTCATGAGGATTTTGTATATTCTCTAAACTCGTGGATACACTGCAATTTGAAAATAAGGCCTCTCTGCAAGTGGCAGAATGAGGGCACTGTGTGTTTTTAAAATACCCCTCACACACTATGAATCCCATAGTGTCATTCTCCCTTCATTGGGGTCTTCCCGTCCCTCTACGGGGCGGGGCGTGCTTCGACCTACGAGTGACACGGGAGCACTTATATTTTTGACAATAGGCTATGTGATGTGATGAGGATAGTGATGTGTGTTGGGGAGTGTAGGGACCTATTTACGTGAATGGTAGTGTAAAAAAAGGGTAAAAATTCCCTGGCTAGTCGAAAAATTAACATTAATGGCTTCGCAAGCTGGGAACATTAAAAAGGGGGTTAGTAAGTAGAATTACAAGTGTGGTCTACTTTGTCGACATGACATGTTTCTAATCTGGCTTTATTCCATACCCTTCAGCAGCTCCGTGGATGTGACCTCGGTCACATCCACGGAGCTGCTGAAGGAATAAAGCCAGATTAGGCATGCGGTCACTAACCAGTCAACTAATCACCCTAAGACGCAGGCTCATGAGGCCCTATCACCACGCTTCAAATAGACCATATTAGGTCATTTTTCATGATAATGCCTCACTAAGGGCCAACTCAAGCCCCGAGGCTAAACCTAGCAGCCGATTTTTGCTGTTAAGTTTTAGGACTATAGGCATTTAACATTTAGTTTAGAATTGAGTTTTTTTGTAGGGATCAACAGAGGTCCTGATGAGTAGGCAGGAGGGGTCTGCCTATGAAACATGTCATGTCGACAAAGTAGACCACACTTGTAATTCGATTTACGAACCCCCTTTTTAATGTTCCCAGCTTGCGAAGCCATTAAAGTTAATTTTTTCGACTAGCCAGGGAATTTTTACCCTTTTTTTACATGTCATGAATGAACCTCTAAGGAATAGATGTTCATGCATAATAAATGAGTTCTTGGAGAAATCAATATCCAGGCAAGGGGAAGTCCCTCAAGCTTAAGAGTCTGGTTTTCCAAGAAATCGTTATGACGTGGATGAACAAATGTAAGTAGCCATACCTGTATTTGGGTAGCATGGGCTATGCCTAAATAAGGACTGGATTTCTATGCCTATATAAGGGCAATGTGAATTGTACTTATATTAGGGCATGAATAGGGAAATTCATACAGACTCTAAATCGATACACAACATATGGCTGAGATACCGTGAGGGTCGGCGAGGTTTGAGGTTGGTGCAGTACTACTGTTGTTCGTCGGGCCATGGTGCATCCTGTTTGAGATTTTAATGAGACTACCAGATCTGTTAACATTTTTGGAAGGGTTGACCATTTGTCCATGAGGTCTGCACATGAACAGGTGTTTCTGACTGACACTAAGCTTGTTCTCTATGAGGTCCACGTTGTTGCTCAGTTCCACTATCCAGTGAGCCATGGTGGATAGGAGGTCGATTTGCAGCTCCATTTTGTTCGATTGCCAGAGTAATACCCTGGCCATGGAGTGGACTGTTTCACTGGGTGAGGTTGATCCAGGGTCGTTAATGAAACTGCTATCGTGAAGACTATGGCTTTGAGAGCTTTGTGTAGGGGGAGTAAACCGGGTTACATTGGCCATTCTGAAGAGCTTTGGGGTGAGCTCCAATGTACTTTGTATCTTTTATTCCATGTTTTGAAGAAATAACGGTGATAGATACCCAAGGTTTTGTTGACGCTCTAAATCGTCAGTCTTAGTTGGTCCAGGTTGTATGGATACTGAGGGAGGTGGCTGAACATGAGACTGCAGAGTAAGTTGTTGCTGGCGATGTATTTGGGCTGTCTCAACCTGCACCTGGTTTCCTCGGGTTAGAGAAGTGGTGTCAATGAGTGGATCACTTGCATGTCTTTGTTTAATTTCTAGGGGGTGACACGGCCAATAGCAATATTGAGACCGGCATCTTCCGATGTGTATGCTTCAGCAATTTGTACTTTGTACTTGTATTGCAAGGAACTTGTTGTTAGTAAAGCTCCCTGTCCGTTGGTTCATTCCATTACTGGCTTTGGCCCTTCCTGATCGATCTCTCGGGGTGGGGGAGTTCTCATCGTTAGGGGGACATTTATATAAAAATTGAGTTTTGAGCCCTGCTGCTGGAGACTTTAAAAAGGACTTTTTGTCCGGAATTGCGTTCCGTGCACTCCTTAGGATTCTAGGTGATACTTGAGTCGGAGGGATTGACTTTACAAGGGTGTTTTCCTGGTGCTGAGAGGCTTTTTCTTTTTATTTGTCCTCCTTCAATAGGGGTGCTATATAATGCCAAAGTAGACTGAACTTTCTCCTTGGGGTTTAACGTTTGAACAAGGCAGATATCTATGCCCTGGATCCTAGCTGGAGGCTGAATGATCGTTGGGCTGTGTTTTCACCTGGTTACTCTCCCCGTGAGCCACTCCACCGCTAGCCACTCCACTGCCCAAGAAATTGGATGTCAGCTAGAGGTGCCTGAGCCCTGCTCTAGCCACTCCACTGTTTTAGGCTTTCAGCTTCAGCTCTGATCAGTTCTTGTCACACTTGCACCTGCTCCAGGCTCTCGGGCTCACCTCTCAATGCTGGCTCTGGTGGACAGTGTGCAGCATCTGCCACTGCCTGACTTTGCTGCCTCGTTTCAGCCTTTCACAGCCTCTCACAGCACAATGTTTCCCCACTGTTCCAGCACCCTGGGGGACTCACTCCTGCCACAGACTCGTCAGCAGTCAGCAGTCTGTTGTAGCAGGCTTGTGCAGCAGTCAGCAATTGGTTGCCCTCAGCATAGTCACAGTTGCGGTTCGTCCCGGGGCTGATCCTGGGACGTGTTGTACTGCTGCGGCTAGTTTTTTGGCCGGTTTCTATTTCGTTCTCGGCCAATACAAATTTTCCGGGTTTCTGTAGTTTGCGGTTCGTTGCTCCCGTGGCCCCTCCTCCTTGCGTCATGCATCAGAAGGGATGCTTGTCCACGTGAGTGATGTCAGCAGTGACATCCCACAAGCCTGCTGCACTGGGCATTCCACCCCAACCTAAAAGCGCAGTTAAGAATCTGGAAGTCTTGATTCACAACTCCCTCTCTTTCTAGCTTCTCGCCAAAAAAGTGGCAGGCACGTGCTTTGGCCACCTACGTGGTCTGAAACCCATCCTGGGGTTTTTCTACGCTTCCACCCGGCAAGTGATTATTGGTTCTGTCACGTCTCGACTACTGTAACGGACTGCTACTGGGGGTAAATACACGAAGAGACTTCAAAGGCCAAAGAATGCAGCTGCCCGCATTCTTTTTGCCCTCCTTAAGCACTGCCACACCTCCAATCTCCTGCACCATCTACACTGGCTGCCTATCGAACAGAACTCAGTTCAAAACTCTCTGCCCCATCCATAAGATCTTACACGGCCAGGGTCCCCAGATACTGCAGGGGCTCTGCACACTATATGTCCCAACATGAGCTCTAAGCTCCCCAGACCTGCATCTGGCCAGCACTCCCAGGATGCACAGGAGCAGAGCGAGGGGTGCTCTTTTAGGTCTCTGGCCCCAGCCCTATGGAACTCAATTACACTCATGGTGTGCAGCAGACAAGATCATTGGGCATTTTGAAAACAGATCAAAACCTGTCTGTTTTCATCCATCTACCACACGATGTGTGTGCATACTGCACTCCTGTGCCCTGGGCTTTTAGAAACAGACCATACCTGGCTGTCTTTCCATCTGGCAAGCATCACTTCCCTGGCCACCCGTCCGTGAGCCCTGGGACGCCACGATGTTGGGGTAGCCATGCGCTATACAAGCACTCATAACATAACATAACATAACATAACATAACATAACATAACATAACATAACATAACATAACATAACCTAACATAACATAAAATAACAATTGGACACTGCAATATAACCCCCTTGTCAAGGCTTAAACTCCCCTTTTATGGCATATAAGTCACCCCTATGGTAGGCCCTGGGTAGCCCATAGGGCAGGGTGCATTGTAATGAAAAGGTTGGCCATGCACGTTTAAGGTTTAGAGGCCCTGGTAGTGAAAAACACCTAAATTCAATCCATAGGAACATTGGGTTGCTTTATTTTATTTAATAAGTGCTAACTTTGGTTCGGAGCAGGTATCCAGTTCATGTTCTGTATTTTTAAAATTGTAATGAAAAAATCCTCTTTAATGTTAAAGTTGGATTTTTAATTACTGTTTTGAAAATCACAGTTTCAGAAAGTTATCATTTTACAGCTCTTAGCTCCTTTGTGCCTGCAGCCTCTCTTGGGTTGCATGACTGGGTGTAGCTGACATTTAGACTTTGTGTATTCTTCCAGGATGGACACACAATACAGGGATAAGGTGTGCCTGAATGAAAATTTAAAACATAGACAGAGCACAGCACAAATAAGTAAACAGCTGAATTTCCACAATCAGCAAGATTATTTAATAACAAAAATTCCTGTAAGTGATTAGTTCAGCAAGCGATCTTCGTCACAGTTGTTCAGTTGTTACAACATTGGTACAGCTACAGCTGATACGTGTTTCGTTGCTATTTGCAACTTTTTCAAGGCTTCATTTGTGGGTATAGTCAAGAAGTCGAAAATCATGTTTATCCTATGCGGATGAGGTCATGTGAGGTCTGGAAAGAAGTTGTCCAGATCATTAAAGAAGATCCTTCAAATATGGACTGGTACTGGAAAAAGCCATGTATGTGTGTCGGTTTTCTCAGTCCTTCGAAATAATGTAGTTTAGGTTTGCAGGATTGATAGCATTTTGCCCCCAACAGCGTGGACTCGAAGTTTCTTAATACGTAATTCCAGTACATTTGCTCTTGTGAGCATATTCATTCGTAGCAGGACATCTTCCGATCATTAATATATATGTTAATATAATATCGCCAAGTCTCCAACACTGTTGTTGTGATGTCTCAAGCTAGAAAAGTTGTTACTCTCCGGTCCACATCTACGGTCAGATTAAAGAAAATATTTTTTTTGTGCACCTGAATGGGCCATCTGCTGGAAGGTTGGGGGACGGATGTGAGCATAGTCCTACTTGCAAATGAAAAGGTGTGTTCTCCCTTCACACAAAGGACTTATCCCTTCTACATTGTCACTGCAGCCAGCTGGGAGCAAGGACAGGGAAGTCAGGAAATTCCATGCACATCAGAGAACATTTCTAGAAGCTTCTCTCAACAGAGGAAGGGCACCCGGATATTAAAATTAGACCTTCTGAACTGCGGAAGGCCTCGGCAGAGGCCTCCCTGCTGCTGTCACCTCTTATGCACTATGCAAGACTGTTTTGATGTACATGAAAGGGCTGCTTTGCTTCCTGGAACCTGTATTGCACCCTCAGAGGTCAGCCCTGCTGTTGAGCCCTACGTCTTTACTTGATCCCAGGACTACCAGAGTGGCTCCAAGGCTTAGTTTGCTTGCCTGCAGTTCAAAGGCACAGAGACACAAAAGGCTACCACCATACTGAACCAGTACCTGGACCCAGCCTCAGTGAGTGCTGAACCCCCAAGTTGTGTCCCGCCAGTCCTGGACCCTTGTTTGTGGTGCTAAAGGTGCCCTGAAGGCCAAATCCCAAAACTGAGGACTTCAACAATTTTTGGGCCAAAACTGCTCTGAGTACCAGGAGGAGACCTGGACCAACCTGCGCACCTATTCACCTCAGGTAAATTGCCAGTCGGATTGACTTTACAGCTTGTGCCACCACGTTCTTCCTCACAGCAGCAAATCTTGTGGAAAAGACTTAGGCTACATCCATTGGCCACATCCATCTGGAGATTTTTGAAATCCCAAAAAAGAGGCTAAGTCCAAAAGTAGAAATCCTCAACGCATTTTGGACCCAAGGCTCTCTGACGATGACATTCCCTCCTCGACACCTCCTGCAGCCTTGTCCTGCTGAACTTTAACTTTTCAGTTTGGCAGTAAGTGCCGACCAGGACCAATTGCCTTCTTGTATTTGAACAGCACTTCATTGTGGGCGGATACGACTTTGACCCAGTTTTGTATTACTAGATGGCCGTGGTTGGCACTTTGATCTTTTAGGCCCTATATTTTTTTACAAAAAACGTTCATTACTCTGGTTCTGCTGATTGGATTTTTGTTGTTTTGGTGCCAAATAATGTATTAAAATTGTACTTTATTTTTCTAATTTGAGGTGCGATTTTGCTTGTGTTGTGTTTTCTATTCATTACTGTTTGTGTACTGCATAATTAATTTGCACATTACCTCTAAGTTAAGCCTGATTGCCTTTGTGCCAAGCTACCCAGGGTTAAGCACAGGTTAATTAAGTGACTTTTTGTGGGTCAAGATTGTGGCTGTAGCTTGACCAGGGCTCACAACCCAGTCAACCAACAATCACATTTTTCACAAAGCGTTTTTGTTAAAAACAGAATAACAAAATCAACTAGATGTGTGTTTGTCCTAAGTCTCTGTGCCGATTTTTGCAGCATACTTGGATATATTATTTTCTAACATATTCATTATGTTCCTGCACATTACAATGATCATAGCCCTGGGGATTCTCGTTTAACCATCTACATTCTACTATGAACTATCCCTGATGTCTAGCCCTCTTCACTTTTCACAACATAGGCATTTCTTCAAATTAAAATAGGTAACTTGTACTAATATCTGGTCATAAAATACCGATCACAATTTGTGACCAGTAAATATTTTTATTAACTGACCTATGTTTGACCCTTTTTTAAACAAACTTTCATTTAACAATTACAAATGGGCAGAAGTCCCATTGGGATCCCTTCACGTTTGCGAACGCATTCCCACCTACTTTGAGGTATGTTTTGTAACTGCCTCTCAGTCACATAATGTTGATACATTAGGTACTGATTTTGAAAGGGATGCCTACAATACACCTCTTCTAGATACCGTAATGGTATCTACCATTATAGGAGTCGTGAAAACATTTCTGACACCAAAAATGTGACTAGCAACTAAGAAAAAGTATTTTGATGGTTGTAAACTCTGAAGTGGAGCATTTGTAACAATAACGATGCTCAGTACATCTGACCCTATAACCATTCAATGTTCTGTCTCTGTAATATAGCACAACATTGCACAGACTGTTGGGAACTGTGAGGTGTAGGATAACGCAAATGTTTTCTTTGCAATGTTGTGTCTGATTGCATTGTTATGTGCGCATCACTATTAACAATTATCATTTTGCAACTGTTCTGTAGTGTTTTTTATTGCTTCATTTACCCATAGTTCAAGTAAAGTGCCAGTGCATTCGTGCTCACAGTGATCTAAGTTTTGCTCCCTAACAATTTCTGGTCGAACTCAATGTGGCGCACAATCATTTTGGTTGGGCTTTTTTGTATTTGAGGACTCTGAATGACAGTCAAGGTATAAGTTGTTTTGTATGCAAGTTCCCTGTGTAAGGTTTCCTCTTATATATGTCTGCTCTATAACACATTACGGCTGGAGGGCAGATTACTGGAATCTATGGCTAGGTAAATTGGGCTGATCAAAGGAAGAGAGCCAGATCACAAATCAATATTATCTGGGCCTAATTCATGTAATTGCTGGTTTGCTGAGGCAGTTCTCGGTTCCAACACCTTTTAGTAGTGTATTATGAAAAATGGTAAATGTGTGAGAAGAACTATGTGTGGTATTTTGAGGTGTAGTCTTGTATTTTGTTGTGATGTTGAGGGGCTCTGTTGTTTTTAATGTTGCTGTGTTTTTTACTGCATTACGGTCATGGGATTTTGTTGTGTTGTTGTGCAGTTGTTGCATTCTGTTTTGACTGTTTTGATGTAATGCACAATTTTATATTCTAACTGTGTTGTTAGGTTGTTTAGTGTATGTTAATATACTATGGCCTGTTGCAACATCATTCTACCCCGGCACTCTAATCGTTATATACCTCCAAATATGGAACCCTAATAAGTTGATTTCAGCAAAACATATCTCCAATGTATCACAAGCAAACAACAGAGTTAAGTTTGTACAAAAAAACTTTCTTTTCTTTAATTTGTGCAAATATTTTTAAGACATAACAATTTCGGTCAAGACTGTGTTTTTCCCCCTATTTCTAGGCTAATACAAATGGGAAAATATTGCACAAGAAACTTGATACAACACGGTCTTGATCGGTGTGCACCAGAATGGCCGACACGTGTTTTGTTACATCTAGTGACTTCCTCAAGGCTTACTGAAATAGATTGATTACTCATAAAAGCGGCCAACCCTGCTTCTTCCTAAGTTGTGCAGGATGCGAATATGACGTCAGAATCCAACAGTGTTCTGTAAAAATGTATTTTCCATAGGATTTCCACTCTGTTAGACAAACAGAGGTTCAGGAGATCAGGCTCAGGTGCTATCCACCGATACTTTTATCGTGGATCCTGAATAAACCCAATTGCAAGATACGATATATTTAACAATCGTCCAGAGTGTAATAATTGCAAGGAGCCCAAGGCAATTTCAAAGGTATGTTAGTCCCAATGCAATAGTTGTAATTTCTATATTTGCATGCCAGGAAGACCGTATGACCTTAAAGTGCTATTCGCAGAATCACATGTATATTCGAAATGCTGTTAATCGGGCTATAATAGGCCCCTCATAATTGCACCAGCTGTCCGTGACTGCAAGCTTCCAATTCCGTGGTCAGCCAAAAGTCTGTGGTTCACTTTAGATTTGTCAACAGATGTTGTTACATTTCCTGCCCAAAGCTTGGCAATTAATGTGATAAGTAAGCATTTACTACGTCCTTAGGTGGCAGCCCAAAATTGTGGGAGAGACTGAGTCCTAACTTAGTGCTCCCATGGCTTGCTTTATGTGATATAGACCAAAGTGTTTATAAAATAACTACAGAATGAGGGTTCAGGGTAAACAGCCATCGGCCTGCATCCGTAATCCTGCATGCTGTTACAACGCAGTCGTAACAACGATCGCATTGTGGCAACGAATACTATTACCCTGCAAGTCGTTACAATGACTTGCTGAGGGGGGAGAAGGTGTTGGATTTAAAATACATCACCTTCCCTTCAGTCTGCACAGACTGGAGTTGGAATAGTACATTTTACTATTCCAAAATCCAGCGCCCCCCCTCTGCAAGTGGTTGTTATGACTTGCGGGGTAATGGAATGCATTGTTACAATGCGGTCGTTGTAACAACCGTGTTGTAACAACATACAGGGTACTGGTATGTGGGCTCAGACCCATATTTGGGTTCAGACTGGTTCCATCATCCCCGTAAACCTAAGGTGGGTGGGGGCTGATGGCTTTTTATCTGTCTTATTAAGAATATATCACCAAACTAGACATAGCTTATATCATATGTTATCAATAGGGCAGGATTTAGCAATTCAGTATGAGGCCCTGAGAAGGGAATGGCCCGATAAAAAGTAACCTGGCTGCTCACCCTTGTGATAGTCCTGTTTGGTGTGTATTTGGAAGAGCTGCATACAGAAAATGCATAGAAGGGACGTTTGGCCGAACGATTGTTCAGTTTTTGGTTAGGTCGGTGATAACTTTTACATTACATAACACATAGCTGAATAAGATAACATTAATAATAATAATCATAATAAATCCCTGGAATGAGACGTTTTTGGCAAATATTTTTATGTAAAGTGTTGCTCTAAATCAACACATTTGTAACATTGCCAGTGATTATGCTGATGACACAAAATGTGAAATTACAGTTCCATGGTACAATATTGTGAAAAACTATATCAACTAAGCAAAATATCATCAAAATAATATTGATTAAAAAAATATTGTTATCAATACTTAGCCAAAAGAAAACACAAATATCGATGACAAAAATTTCACTAAAAAAATATCTAACCGTAGCAATATCGAGCACCCAAATATTGAAACACAACATATTGTCACCTATTTAGACATATAGCCAATATCAAAAATATTGAAACCTACACTATCAAATGAAATAATAAGGAAAAAAGTATATTTCAAAACATAAACTCATTTTTAAAATTAAATAAATATACACATTAGTACTGAATAAACGACACAAACAAAATTAATAATTCATTGAAATAAACATAACATTATTCACAAATATAACCATATCTCTTCACAATACATTTTCCATTAAAAGTAAAGACATTTAAAAAAAAACATTATTACAAGAAAATAAATATTACAACAAACATTAAAAATAAATGCAACATTTAAAATATTTGAATAATACAACAATACAACTAATGGACATATGTAAAATTAAAACAGAAACACAAATTAGCATCCACCCAAGCAGGTTATAACTGAAAAATAATTAAAACTACATCCAATAGAAGAAGAAATACTTTATTGTTGATTAATAAAAATCATTACAAACAAGGATTAAAATATTTTAGATTGTGTCAGGAATTTGACTGTACCAATTTGATCTAATATATTATCTTTCAATGACAAAACACACATAATGCGTTGCATTGAAAATAATATCGAAGATACATTATAATTACGTCTTCCTATCAAAGGGGGCCCAAACTAAGTGGACAATTAATTTGGAATTGGGGTTTTACCAAATTTCTGTGGGCAATTAGAACCTTTGAAAACTTTGATTTCAGAGCCATACACTCAACTTCAAGATCAATTTATGGGATTACAATTTACATTCAGCATCTTTGAGACTAACAGCATTATCCAGTAAAACCAATCATTAATTATCTAGGTATGCCGCTAATGTCAGGTAACACACTCTGAGATTAACTTTTATTCTGCAATAAGAATGAACTTTACAAAACTGTGTAGTCGGGCGGGCCGAGTTCCCAAAGAGACAAGTTATGATAGCTTGTCGACATGTTCTCACGCTGAGTTCGTTAAAAGTAGATTTTTAATAAGGCTTTCCTCTCTTCTAACAGTTGAGATCAAGTGGATACAAGACACACAAGAGACTCATTATAAAACCACATAACCTACAGCTGTTTGAGGGCCAATTTAGTTCCCATGTTGTGGTTCCATCCTTTGTGGGGTATCTCCCAAATCATAGCGACATAAACCTGTCTCTTAAAGATGATTTTAAATGGGTTATGAGATACGATGGTGGTTCTAATTTGGTGAATGAGTTAATAACTGACCAGGAGTGTCTCTTTTCAGTGAACTCGTCCTTGTCCAAAAGAATCAATAGGAAATTAACTGATCTATTTAATGTCTAAACACCGCTTTGTTCCTAGCTACATCTTTAAAGGGCAGAGCCATGAAATTGTTTAGACTCTCCATTAAATAAGATCTCCAGCCCTTAGTGTGCTCATACCTCATTATCTCCTGCCAATATTGGTTCGCTTGGGTCTGACAGAAAAAAAATTGACGATTTTAAGAAAGCAGATTGTTTTATCAAAGTTTGTCTTTTCAGACCAAATTCCAATCAGACAGTGGCATGCCCGACATACTCTGGAACCCTAAAAACAGATTTGAAGACTTATTTGTAGGTTATCAAAAATTTCTGAGTCTTTACCTCAAAAAATCACTGAACTATAACCAGAGAGGGAATCAGCTTTGCTTTCATTTGATAGAGACCTAGTAGACATAAGTCCTACGTCACATCTATAGGATATATTATTCCAATGCTCAGAGCCTATTGGGAATATAGGAACTACACTACAGTCGTTGACTATCTACTGCGTGAATTACACCCAACTCACACCCATATTTAAAGACGAAAATGTGATAGACGTACTAGCATGCACTACCGACACACAGGAAAATCACAACACCCAGCGCCACCACTACCACAACAACCCCCTGGATCCCTCCCCCCTACTACCTCAGAGGCAGCGCAAAACAGGACAACTGACCTTCCTTAGATACCATATCCTCTCAAACGCACAATAGCTGAATGTTCAGAGATCTGGCAACCAACTATGTATAAGGGAGTAAATTCGCACTTCAACAATAATTTACGGAATCCCAAGTGTACCGATGATATGCTATACACAACTCATTATAGAAACAAAACACTTTTCCATGTGAAAATATAGTATTGATACCTGTAGTGTACTGCACAATGGACGCAACCATATTATCTCAGACTCTGGGGAATATCTCGGTCATGTAGCTGTGTTGTCTCCCCCCCTTGAAGCAGAAGCGGAGTGGGCTGTTCCAACATACGCAACTCCAGCGTAAGAGTATAAATATGTAGCCTACGCCTTGGGCGTGGTTCACGTCTGCAAAGAGAAAAGACTCTGCCACAGCGAAGGTTCTCACCCTGCCACATGACTGCCGCCATGACCACGTGCCTCCACGATACAGGTCCATTCTGAACTCAACGCCACTGCACCGAAGTCTTATGTCTGTATTGACTACTGCCTTCGATCTACACTGGGGACAGCAGGGTTTACAGCTTGAATTCAGCTTTGGATCTACACTACGGACAGCATTGAATCCAGCCTTGCTTTATTTAAGGCAGAGACAATTGTACTATATGTCTTCCGATTTTGTAAAAGGATGTCAAAAAAAGCATTTGTCTATAACTGTGCTGAGTACTGCCTTCGATCTACACTGTGGACAGCAGGGTTCACAACTTGAATTCAGCTTTGGATCTACACTACGGACAGCATTGAATCCAGCCTTGCTTTATTTAAGGCAGAGACAATTGTACTATATGTCTTTTGATTTTGTAAAGGATGTGACAAAAAGCATTTGTCTGTAACTGTGCTGACTACTGCCTTCGATCTACACTGCGGACAGCGTTGTTCACAACTTGAATTCAGCTTTGGATCTACACTACGGACAGCATTGAATCAAGTCTTGTTTTATTTAAGGTAAAGACAATTGTACTGTGTCCTCAGATTTTGTTAAAGTATGTGAAAAAAAGCATTCTTCGATGTTTGTGTCGACTACTGCCTTCGATCTACACTGCAGACAGCAGGGTTCACAACTTGAATTCAACTTTGCATCTTCACTACGGACATTAGGGAATTCACGCTTGATTTATTTAATGCAGAGACAATTGTACTGTATGTGTTCAGATTTTGTTAAAATAAGAGACGAAAATGATTCCTCCATATCTGTGCTGACTACTGCTTTTAATCTACAGTGTTTATAGCAGGGTTCACAGCTTGAATTCAGCTTTGGATGTACACTACATACAGCATGAAATTCAGCCTTGATTTATTTAAGGCTCAGATAATTGTACTCTATGTCTTCAGATTTTGTAAAAGGATACGACAAAAGGAATTTCATCATGTCTATGCTAACTACTGCCTTCGAACAAAAGTGAGGACAGCAGGGTTCACTACTTGAATTCAACTTTGGATATACACTACGGACAGCATGAAATTTAGCCTTGCTTTCTTTAAGGCAGAGACAATTGTACTTTATGTCCTCAGATTTTGTTCAAAGATGCGACAAAAAAAATTCCTCAATGTTTGTACTGACTACTGCCTTCGATTCAGGTGGAATGGCGATTGCACATGACACATTCCAATAGGCAAGAGACATTGTACCAGTGCGACCCGCCTGAACCACGAATCATCACAGGGTGCGCACACACTGAGTTCTTCTGGTACCACTAACTCACTGCACCACAAGTCATCTCCCTGTGGCCTTATTAAGACAGAATTCACTAGGCAAAAAACATTGCTCCCAGTGCGGCTGGCCCACACCACGCATCATCGCTGGCTGCATAGATGCTGAGAGCGACACCTACCACTAACTCTATATAGCTCAAGTCAATGCCACATGGCTGTGGGCACTTCTTGACACTGCCTCCAGTCTATACTGCGAACAGTAGGGCGCATAATTCAAGATTAGTACAGATGCAAATTGTGTAAGAGACTGTAATTGGTTAAAAAAACAAATGCTCCCAATCTGCAACATCGCCACCAGACATACGTACCCGTTTTGCGAAAGTTATAATGCACTGCATGAAGAGCAATTGTTTAATTTGTTGTGGGGAGCAATCAATAGACCTAGTTTGCAGAGCAGTTGATAACCATTGATGGTACTTCCCCCCCCTCAAAGTTCATGCAGTCCAGTATGCAACACTCTTAAGTACAGACCGCTCGAAATGTAAATGTAAATGTGTGTGTCTTGTAAAGCGCACTGCTACCCAGAGGTGTCCTGGCGCTATAGACCGCTGGGGAACCCGTCCTGGCTTTCCCTGTGAGATGTTCCCTCCTGGGTATCTCCAGGGTGAAACTAGGCATCCCCGGCGTTTGTGGGGGGCCGTTGTGGAGATGAGGCAAGCTAATGCCCAGAGTTGCCGAGTGTGATCCCTGGTTAGAGTAGGCACTGAGGCGAGAATTATCGAGTCCGCTGACCCTGGTTCACAACCCTGCCGCGTCGGGGATTGAACCCTGGTCCCGGGGCATCCTCTGCTTCCGGGTCTGCCGCCTCTAACCACTGAGCCACACCACTCCACTCGTCACGCATCTTCGCAGGGTGAGCACACTCTGAGCACCAGATGTACCACTAACTCAGTGCACCATAAATAATCACCACGTGGCCTAATTAAGGCAAAATTCAGTTGCCAGAAGACATTCTTACCAGTGCACCCTGCCTGAACCACGCATCATTGTAGGCTCCACACAAACCAATCCTACCTTAGTGCACCACAACTCATGAACCCTTTACAATAGAATCTTCTGTGTATTATTTCACAAATAGTGCTCCTACCTTTGTACAGCAGTAGTCATAAACCGTTTATGATTGAATATCTGTGTATGATATCATGATTACTATTCTCCTTGTTACCAACAGCAACGTAATAAAATGGAGTTGAGCACACGTGCCCGTACCCACTTCAACTATCTATCTGTGTCTGTGTTTGTAAAATGATGGTCCTGCGCCCTACCACATTATAGTGTGCTCTAAACAGCGTATGCAACAATCTTACCGCTGCCAATTACATAACATTTGATTATATAACTTTCTCCCACTCGTTCTACAAATCCAAACGTACAAAGTGGATCATTACAATACTGCAAAGAAACTGTATAGTCAATTTATAAATGTGTACTATTTCTTGTTGTTTTTTTTAGCATATTTATATAGCGCGAAGTCGACCCAAAACTATATCAATAATTTACATGACCACCGTATTTACAGTACATTTTCAGGCACACGTTGATTATGTCATTACTCTACAATAGCAGGATGTGGACGTGACTCCGAGCCTCGAACAATGATTTCCAGCACCAAGTTCAACAGTATACCTGAATGACCACATACGTATATATATTATCTGCCCTTCATGTGCCAAAAACTGCAACCTAAACCTTTTACAACCCTGTATTACTACAGCTACGACACTCCTCTGAATGTGCAATAAACATTCATATTTGCAGAAATGCGTCATGTCCACCATCTTTTATGTGTGCAACTATGGATGAATATAAAGTCAATGATACCCCGTACCTTCCATGTTAGCCATACTGTGGGACTTTACAGACATAATGACACATTTGTGTGTAAGACCCGGGTGACAGCAACACTACAACACGGACACTCACATCAGTTGATTTTTCATATAGCTCACGACGGAAACACGCCCATAGCTCCGTAGTCATCGTTCACAGCTCGCACAGCACTGGCATATGTTCGTCCAGCCCACTCCGCTTACACTTCCAGAAAAACACAACAACGCTACATGGCCCAGATTTCCATTGTAGTGATTTCTTACTTCCAAGTCTAGTTGTCAGAACAGCACACACACACTCCCTCATGGCTGGTATACACCCACACCACAGCCATCCAGCACATAAGTCACTACACACATGACCCTACCAATAAAAAAGATGGGGCGCATGTGCTCAACGCCATTTTAGAGTTGCTCCCATCGCAAGCTCTGTGATGGCCCGTCCTAGTGGTTCAGACGCCTCATGTAGGCCCGAACCACCAAACAGGGGGTCCCACTACTACATGTTTGGCCTCTTTGGTCACTGAGTTAGTGGTACCACAAGTACTGAGCAGGTGAGGAACCTGCGATGAAGATAGGTGCACGAGTATGTCCTTTGCCAAAGTGATATAAGGACTCATCACCATATGTGAGACTTCTTGGTGGCAGAGCGGGACTGCATGATGTAGAAGGTGCCCTGTCCACAAAAAGGTGAGCAGTGAGGCCTGGGTGTGCAGCGGAGGGAGTAGTTGGGGTGCAGCAGACTGCATACAAAAAGGTGGCGCAGCGATTTAGGCATACGCAGGCCTATATACCGTATCTTATTGCATTTGTATTTTTTTTTCCAATAGCAGGGAAGTTTTTATAATCGGTCAAATGTCCATCGCTCTCGATGATTGAAACCACGTGTATCACTGCACACCACTTGCTTTCAGAACTGGATGGAAAACATAACTGCTATACTAATTGTTCAAAAATCGAAGCCTATTAAACAAGTTGGCACTGTACAAATAGTTGTATTTTTGATGCGGGAGGGAAGGTGTGTGAAAGGGCGATGTAATTCTACTCCACATTAAGATACTAACAATTACCAATCATAACATCTTTCTTTTACTATCTTTTAGGTGTAGAGCTTCTGGGTGCATTATGTCCCGACACGTGGTGAAAGACACACCGGTGACAGAAAGGTGAGCTGCAAATATTCTATTCAGTCACTCTCTCATTTCCTCTCTCCTTTGATAACGAAATGAAGCACAATGTTTTCTTCCTTTTTATCTAACAGGATGTGTTTCACAAATTGGCGTCCCCCCCCAACTCCTCCAAAACTCAACGTTCGAGGACTCTGCGATGATGCATTGCCATCATAACAACGTCTGATAAGGCTGCTTCGACATGTGGTGCACCCTCTTTGAATCACGCCAATGGCACAAGGTGAGCAAAGAAACTTGTTTCGGAAGCTACCAGATGTCACCTGGGTGCGGAGAGAGTGGGTACTGTGCAGCAGCTTGACTGCGTAGGAATGTACAATTACCTCCGGGCAGTGACAATGGATACGTTGCAACAGTCTGAGTGCTCAAGAAAAGGCAATCGCCTCCGGACTCTCGGAGTTAATGGGGTGCAACAGTCAGGGTACACAGTAATGAAAACTCCCCGCTATGCATTGGGAGTGCATTGGGTATAGTACTCTGGGGAAAAAAGAGCGCACAGACACCACCTTGCAGTGAAAGTTGATGTAATACAGTATCCTGAATGTCCAAAGACATAAAGCAGAAATATACTTGTGCAGCTGTATGTACTCTGCTATTACTAACTCTATACTATCTTTCAGATCACTGAACTTGAGGGTGCACTATGAACCGGCACGTGCTTGGACACACAACACAGGCAAAAAGGTGACCTATGAAGATTTTCTCCAGTATTAACACTACCTCTCCTGCTCCATATATTACTTTCTCTCTCTCACACTTTTAATGACATTTTTTCTCTCTCTCACATTGTTTCTCTTTCTCTTTTAAAGTTATGGACGCTGCTGTCCACTCTGCCGATAAAAAAATCGAGGCTAAATTTAATACAATCTGCAGTGTAGAACCAAAGCAAAATTCAAGTTGTGAACTCTGTTCGCCACAGTGTTTACACAAGGTAAGCAGAGCGGCCTAGATACACAATGCCTCCAATAAAATGCGTTTGAAATAAACAATATTCTCCTGCATAATGAACAGATCTCTCACCTAATTCTGTGTCATCATTTTAAAGACCTGTTGGTCCCTACTGTAAATCTGACGCAGTAGGCACTTCCCTACAGACACCTCTTCAACGCGAGCCTATAAGAGAGGTGGAATGTATCAGGCACACTGCAGGCGTGCAAATAACCAAATATTGCCAAGTGTTACCTTATTTTGTAATCTTTGACCTCATTCAGTCACGTCAATCTAATTTTAAACACTTATTTTCATTTTTGTTTTGCAGGTTCCCTACCCTCCTTCCATTGGAGTCCATCTCACATTTTGTTTATTATATTGTTATGTTAAAATTATGTTTCTAGGTATTCATTGTATTGTTATCTTAAAGTTACGCTTCTAGTTATTTATAGTTGTTTTAATAAGTTATTAAATAAAAAAAGTTTATACGTCTTCTTTTTCTGACAACATTTCACTATTATTTAGTGTGATAATCATATGCTTAGAAAACATTATTTATTTTATTTATGGGCTTGTAACGCGCCGGCATCACACCCGAAGGTGTATCTCCGCGCGGAGCTGTGGAGAACAGTACAAACAGCACTCCAAACTAGAATAGAGTTGTTTTTAGGAGCTTCCTAAAGGCCAGATGGCTCGGGCACTCTCTAAGGGAAAGAGGGAGATTGTTCCATAGGCGGGGGCCCATAATGGAAAGGGCACGACCTCCCTGTCTGGTCTTGTAGTGTCTAGGAACCTGGTGTAACAGTTGGTTGCTGGACCTGAGATTGCGGCAGGGGCGGTGGTATACAAATTTCTCGGCCAAATTGTGTGGACCGAGGTTGTAAAGACTCTTGTGTACCACACAACAAATCTTGAATTCCACCCGTTTCCGGATGGGAAGCCAGTGGAGGGCCTTGAGAAGGGGCAGAGATGGAGTTCTAGGGGGGGCATTGGTCACCAGGCGGGCCGCGGTGTTCTGAACCACCTGCAGTTTATTAAGCACTCCTTCGTTAGCTCCCAAGAAAAGGCCATTACAGTAGTCCAGGCGGCTCAGAACGAGGGCCTGGACCAAGGTCTTTCTTGTGTAGTCTGGGAGAAGGGGGAACACCTTCCGCAGGAGGCTTATAATGTGGAAGCAGGATCCCGCCGTGGTGCTGGCATGGTGGGCAAGGGTGAGGTCGTGATCTAAACGAACCCCCAGGTTTTTCACCACCTGTTTAGGGGAGGGGGCCTGCCCCAGACTGGAGGGCCACCAGTCAGGAGTCCACAGGATTTTTGCCTCTCCGAATAACATGACCTCGGACTTTCCCACATTGCACTGGAGAAAGTTCGTGGCCATCCAGTTGGCGGTCGCAGTCATGCCGTTGGAGAAAGATTGTCTTATCTCCGGAGTAAATTTTTTAAAAGTGAACAGCAGCTGCGTGTCGTCAGCGTAAGAGATGGGCATAAACCCGAAGGACCTCATAATATTAGCCAACGGGGAGACATATACGTTAAACAACATAGGGCTAAGACAGGAGCCCTGCGGGACTCCTCTGGTGATGCTGGCCGAGGGGGAGCTGAAAGGGCCCATATTCACCTTCTGGGTACGCTCGGAGAGAAAGCTGGTAAACCACGCCAAGGCAGATCTATCAATACCAATCTCCTTTAATCTGGTAAGGAGGATGGCGTGGGATATGGTGTCGAATGCTGCGGACAAGTCCAACAGCACCAACACCACTGACATTCCTCTATCCAGGGACAGGCGTATAGCATCTGTGACGGAAAGAAGAGCCGTTTCGGTGCTATACCTAGGCCTGAACCCTGACTGAGAGTGGTCCAGACTGCTGGTTTGCTACAATTAAGAATAGAAATGATGGCTAACTCTTTACCAGGTCTTTACCAGAGTCTGTAGCTGCGATTAATGGTTCCTATGGAAATTTTTAAAAACTCCAGCACAGTAACTGTTTGGATTAGCAACATTTTGTGGTGAACTTGTAACCTGTGTGCTCACTTAAGTGTTCCATGAACTTTTACTATGGTAACAGGCAGTAAGCAGTTTGGGGTTAGGGCTGAAATGTACTTGCTGTACAGAAACCGTTATATTTACCCAGGATCCTCTGCATGACAGAGAGGAAAGCAAACTAAGGCAGAACACTGTGTAGCAGATTTACAAGTCCCTTGCGCCACTTTCCAGTCACTTTTCCCATGGTAAAAGTGATGCAATAGTGGCGCAGGGAACTTGGAAATCTGCCTCTGTGTCCATTACGAGCAAAAGAAGTACATAACTCTTCAAATTCTTTATCGATCACAATTAGACAGTGTTTCTTCACGATTCACAATGCACTTCACTAAATAATTTGTGCCTATTTAAATGGGAGGCGGGATTGTCGACATTACAAAACTTAGGGGCATATTTACAAGGACTGCGTTAACGGTAGCAAACTACAACTAAAATGGACATAATGGACTTCAAAATCCTTTGTTATCTTACCGGACGATTTTTTCAACATTGCTGTTTGCTATGGAAGAGTGAGAGCCGAGGCTCTTGCCCTGCCATAGCAAACTTGGGGGCATATTATCAAGGACAGTGTTAAAATGTTCAGGTGTAAACCTGGGATTCTATTGAAATTTTCACGAATTCTCAAAAGCATATTATTAAGCCATTATGGCCGCTTTTCCAACACTTTCGTAACGCTAAAGCGAAGATAATTTTAACACTGTCCTTGTAAATATGCCCCCAATATCGCGATAAATACAGAGATAATTTATGTTTGCAAGTGAAAAGCTTATTAATATAAGACTGTGGACTTAACATATCAATCCACCTCGCATATTAAACATGCTTAAGTCTACTTCAGCACAGATGTTAGGATCCAGCATAAACCGCAATTAGCAAGAGTATTCCTATCGGGCCTCAAATCCAGGGCCGCCTTGTAAATGCAATGCTATTGCCATACCTTCCTCTTCCTTATTAAATTCTCATAGAAACACCTACCTTGCCACTGAGAACACGTACATTGCAACTCATTGGAGATACAAGGCGAGCCCTTAGCAAACCTGCTGCTAACATGCATTAATGCATCTAGTCGTCACCTACTAAATAGGGCAATATAATTTTCACCGCATTTTTGGCTTTTTTTTTTTAATTGCGGCAAAATGGCACTTGTTAATATGCCCTCAAGTTTGCTATGACACAGCGGGAACCTCGACTCCCACTCTGCCACAGCAAACAGCAGTGTCCCGGGGGTAGACACCCCGAGATGCAGCAGGAGCCGATTCTGAGGAGTGGTGTTCCCCAAGGCTTTCGAATGCTCCGTAATGGAGACCATGCTGACCCCTCTCAAAATATAAAAAGCCCTGGAGGGTGGTAATCCTCAGGGCTTAGACGGACCTTTGAGCTCCCTCACCCATTTATTTTGTAGCACCGAGAAATGGCGGTCCCCGGGCTACAGGGCCCCTCTGGACCTCATCAAATGTAATATTTTAGACCACGGGATTTGGCCCTCCCAGGTAGCTAATTTTTAAACGAGCACAGGAGCCCCCGCTTCTTTTTTATTTTTATTACGGTGAATCCATGCACCCAAAGCACATTTCTCCATTTGTAAAAAAATATTATTTTTTGTGGAACCCTAGGGTCTTTGTGGGACCCCCTAAGCAAGTCTAGATGATCAAAATATTTCTTACATGCCTCCTTTATATGTGTTGAACACTTGTCCCAGTAATTTGTAGATGCTCTCTTCTATTGAGGCACAAAATGGCTGCCAACACTTCCTGGTTTCGAATTTTAATAACCACTTGACAGTCAATTAGCGCGTGATCGGGACGGTGTGCTTAGAGTGCGAGCAAGATGTGTGGATCCACCAAGGCCATAGATATATATGAACTTTTAATATTAATTTTCTCAGAAACTACTGAACAGATTTACACCATTTAAGCTAAAGGCACGAGTCTGAACCAAAGACTACCACTTTGCCAAGTTTGGTGTAATTTCGTTAAGCCATTCGGCCTGTAGCTGCGATGAACAGTTCCTATTGGAAAATTGCAAGGGGAAAACACATTTTGGTATCCCCCTTTTTTCTCCGCCCTTGCATAAATGCAATATTTTAGACCCCAGGATTTCTCCTTCCCACGTAGCTAATTTTTAAACAAGCACAGGAGCGGGCGTATCGTTTTTTTTTTTTTTTTACGGTGGTTCCATGCCTCCAGCACACATTTCTCAGTTAAAAAAAAATATATATATTTTTTGGGCCCTAGGGGTCTTTGTGGGACCCCCTAAGCAGGTCTAGAGGGTCAAAATATTTCTTACCTGCCCCCTTTATACGTTTTGATCACTTGTTCCACTAATTTCTAGATCCTTGCTTCTACCGAGGCACAAAATGGCTGCCAACACTTCCTGGTTTCGAATGTTGACAACCACTTGACAGCCAATCAGCATTCTGCGTGTGATCGGGACGGTGCACTTATAATCCGCGCAAGATGCACGGATCCACCGAGGTCATTGATATATCTGTACTTTTAATTGTAATTTTCTCAGGAACTACTGAACAGATTTCCACCATATAAGCAAAAGGCACGAGTCTGAACCAAGGACTACAACTTTGCCAAATTTGGTGTAATTCCGTTCAGCCTTTCGGGCTGTATCTGCGATGAACGGTACCTATGGAAAATTGCATGGGGAAAACATATTTTGGGACCCCCCTTTTTTCTCAGCCCTCACTTCACGAATCACCCCAAGACTTTCAGGATAGGAGCAGACCAGAGCGCTCCACCAGTTTTTAAAATTTTGCGAAGATTCGTCAACCGACGCCAAAGTTATTCCAAATAGAATGTTGTGGATTTCCTATGGAAAATAGGTCCTAACTATAACTACCTACTGTTGACCGCCAGTAGGTTATATATATATATATATATATATATATATATATATATATATATATATATATATATATATATATATATATATACATATACATATATATATATATATATATATATATATATATATATATATATATATATATATATATATATATATATATATATATATATATATATATATATATATATATATATATATATATATATATATAGCAAGAGATGAGGATCAAATTGAAATTTCTGGAAGCCCAAGCGACATGGAAACCTGGGACATAATCACGGACAGGGCAGCACAAACAGGTTTTAGGCCCAAATCAGTATTTTACCCTATTCTCTCGCATGATAACCTGGACACGTTTCAAGAGGTAGTTACAAACTCACTGCTTGAGTGCAAACACAAATCATCCAAAGGTAACCATAAGGGTTTTAATCTAACTATGAAACAAAGAAATATCATATCAGCCCTCGCCACAGATAGGAACCTAATAATACGCCCTGCTGACAAGGGGGGGGGAATGTGGTTATTCAAGACAGAGAAATGTACGTAAAAGAAGCGATGAGGCAATTGAGTAATGAGGTGTTTTATAGTAAAAGCAACACCAAGACATACAACGAAAAATTGTAAACATGTGGAGGAATCTAACTATATGGCAGGAAAATTGAGTCATCACGTGGGAGGAATAGCTCTATCTTAAAAAAGATTATACCAAACTGCCTATAATTTACTTTTTACCAAAGGTCCATAAGAACCCACAAACGCCACCAGGGAGGCCGATCGTATCATCCATTGGGAGTGTGTATGAGAATGTATCGAAATATGTGGACCTTTTCTTACAGGGATATGTTATGCACCTCCCGTCGTATGTAAGAAATACCAAAGACTAAGCATGGGCGAATTTTGCGAATTTGCGATCCGCGAATATGCGGATTTGCGAATCCGCAAAATTTGCAAATTCGCAGATTTTTTATTTTTGCGTGTTTGCGGGTGTTCGCGGGGAACTTTAACTCACGGGGCACTTTGCATGTTCGCGGGTTTTTTTTTGCCTGGTTAATCACTGCCACCCTCTTGTTTTTTATGCCCTTCTGCCCTCTGTACCACTTGTTTTTGTGCCTTTCTGCCCTCTGCCCCACTCTTGTTTGTGCCCTTTTGCCCTCTGCCCCACTGGTTTCTGTGCCCTTCTGCCCTCTACCTAACTCATGCCCTCTGTCCCACTTTGTGCCCTTCTGCCATCAGCCATAAGTCAGCTTCAACAGGAAGCACTAATAGATAAAGTATAGCAGGTGCTTGAGTTGAAAATCAAATTAAGTTACACAGTCATTAATCACCCCAAGTTTGGGGTGATTAATGATTGTGTAACTGAATTTGATATTCAACTCTAGCACCTGCTTTACTTTATCTATTAGTGCTTCCTGTTGAAGCTGACTTTTTGTAACTATTTTAGAAGCTCGGGCTGCTTGCCGGCGCCATTCTAAAATAGTTACAAAAAGTCTGCTTGAACTTTTGACCCAATCCGTTCCGCTCGCGGATTTTGCTGGAAATTCGCGAATCTCGCGGATTGCGAATTTACCAAAAATCTGCAAAATCCGCGAGGGAACGGATTTTCCGCCCATGCTTACCAAAGACTTCTTGAAAAAAAATAGAGAATATAGCATGGAAACATGAGTATAGGTTCTTAACATTGGATGTATGCTCACTCTACACGATCATTGAGAACAAACAGGGCATTAGAGCATGCATGCACTATCTAGCAGAAAGAAACAAAATGTATCTGGAACACATGAGAATGTTAGCAAACATGATAGATATATGCCTCCAAAACAATGTTTTCATGTTTAATGGTGAGCTATACAAAAAGACCACTGGAACATGTATGGGTACGAGCTTCGTGCCGAGTTTTACAAACCTGTTCTTGGGTCTGTGGGAGAAGGAGATACACAGAGATGCTAAATATGATGTACATTTAACCAAAGTGATAAAATGGTTGCGCTATATAGATGACCTTTTTATTGTATGGCATGATAGTGAACCACCTGCGCTGGTGACAGAACCGTTCCGTCAAGGCTCGCGGGTGAGCTGTGCTTGTGACGGAACGATTCCGTCACGGCCCCGCCCGCTTAATGAGACCCGCCGCGCAGGCGTGAAATCAGCGCCGCGCAGGCCCGGCGGCCGGGCCGTGACGGAACCGTTCCGTCATGAGCACAGCCCACCCGAGGGGCGTGACGGAACGGTTCCGTCAGTAGCGTCGAACGGGTTAATCCTGTTAACAACACAAACAAAGGACCATACGTGAAATCACAGTAAGCCTTCACGATCTAATAGAGGGAGCGCATCTTAGAGTGTCATGAACTGCTCAAATGTGTGGCTCAAGCTTTCATCGTGTCCAGCACCACACATCCCAGATACTTAAATAACCATATCCAACGAATCGAACATGCTCCTTAGCGAATGGTGTCTGCCAAATACATAAAAGGCACACGATAAAATCGTACCCAGCCCGAGACATGCCCCCTCAGTTAATAAATAATGTTGATAATTACGGGAAAAGACTACCCAGCAGGGATAATATACAGGGACAGCAGTATATACAATACATACATATTTACACAAACTAAATGAAGAGCATCCGTGTACACAGTAAGACTAAAAAGATCTACCCTATCAGTGTCTCAAATAGAAGATCAAACTAATACAATGCATCTGATTCTGTTCTCTCCCAAAACACCCTATGCTGTTCATAATTCTATAGTGAGAAAAACAGACATCAGAACACAATCAAATGTGGTAAGGCAAACAAAATAAAACAAAACAAAACTACACATCATCATCCTTACAGTACTATATACATTACTGTTAGAGACAAGTCCATCATTTTCCCAGATGTACCACCAGTTCCTCACTGCTTCTGAGGCCCTGGGGTGACTTCGTCTGGAGGTCGATTATGAAGCGGGATTCCAAACGCCTTAACCTCAAGATCCTATCCCCACCTCGTGGGTTGATTGGCACATGATAACTAAGCAAATCCCTGTTGCCTTGATGCCTCTTATCAAAATGACGTGCATCTGGGTATCGCCCGCATGTGTTCCAAAATCCTGACATTAGTAGGATGAATCGTGCTGCCTATATAATGTAGGCCACATGGACAGGTAAGGCAGTACACTGTGTAGGAGGTAGAGCAAGTCAGGAATTTTCTGATACTCTTACGGTTATCTATTGATGGAATACCATAGGAAAGAACCCTCTTACTGCCTTTGCAGGCCTTACATTTCCCACATGGGAAAAACCCATTCAATGCTCCAAAGGCAGATTTAGGAGTATCATTAGTAAGATGACTATGCACAAGATCATTTTCCAATGATCTCGCCTTCTTGAAAGTGACAAGGGGGTTAGATGGTAAATCCCTCCCTATTATATTATCTGTCTTTAGAATGTGCCAGTTCTTCCTCAAAATTCTGTTGAGGTCACTAGCATTTTTAGAATAGGTGGTTATAAGGCGGAATTTATCTTCCACCATTTTAGGATCCCTATCTTGCTTGTCCTTGTTCAATAAAAGCTCCTCTCTAGCCAGAGAGTTAGCTCTCTTGAACGCCTCATCCAGGACTTTCTAACTATATCCTCGTATCTTGAAACGTCTGATGCTATCTTGGGCGGCTTCCTGGAATTCCCTTTCACTTAAGCTATTCCTCTTTATTCTTAATAGTTCCCCGTAGGGGATACTGTTAACAAGGTAGACAGGGTGGCTACTCGAGGCATGCAAGAAGGAATTGCCTGTGGTGGCCTAAGGATAAAGCCTAGTGTTCAGTCGCCCCTCTTCTACATAGATGTTCAAAGTTAGATAGTTCATGGATTCAGAACTCACTTCTACAGTGAACTCTAGATTAACCCCATTCCAGTTCAGGACATTACGGAAGTCAAAAGCTGTTTCTGATGACCCATTCCAAACAATGAACAGGTCATCAATATAGCGGTACCATATGACCACTCGATCGGTCCATTCTTTGTTTGTCTCGGCCCAGGCCACCTGCTCCTCCCACCAGCCCACTAACAAATTTGTGTAGCTGGGGCGAAGCAGGTGCCCATGGCCGTTCCCGAGAAAAATCTGAACATCTTTGTTTGAAAGAGAAAAATATTATTGTGGAGACAAAACCTTGCAAATTCCAACATCAAAGTACTACGTTCCATAAGCTTCACGGGACGCATGTCCAGGAAATATTTCATAGCCACCAAGTTATCCTCATGGGCAATAGAAGTATACAGGCTCTTAATATTAAGCACCATCAGCTTAAAACCTTCTTCCCAGTGTACAGATGCAATATGTCCCAAGAAATCTTTCGTGTCCTTGATATAGGATTTCAGATTCTTGACATGAGATAAAAGAAAAAAGTCTACATACATTAACATGTGCTCGGTCAAACTCCCTTGTGAAGCCACAATTGGCATCCCAGGTGGTTCATGCTTATTGTTGTGCACTTTAGGGAGGTGGTAAAAGGTAGGGATAGTGTGATTTAGTCGTCTCAGAAACAAAAATTCATCCATTTCCAATAGACCTTTACTGTGCAACATGGATATCAATTCATGATGATCCGTGACACTCTGGTGGTATTCCTTCTCAGAGATGCCAACATAGTTCCGTTGATCAGAAAGTTGTCGAATAGCCTTCTTATTATAATTCTCTTTCGTCTGGAGAACAATGGTCCTGCCCTTATCTGAGGGCTTGCACACAATCGCCATGTCCTCATTCAATCCCTAAAACATTAGTTGTTGCTTGAGAGAAATTGCCTTTACTCCTACTCATATTCAAGTATTTCTGTTTACATCATAGCCGCGTCAAATCTTTGTTCACAGAATCCGCAAATGTTTCAATCGCATCCAGAGGCATCTGCGGTAAGAATTGAGAGACAGGCCTAAAAGGAGTAAGGCCTCCACTTTGTTTAATCCCTATCACTGCAATCTGCTGTGAAAGACTAGTAGACGTCAGAGTACATTCAGGCGTTTCCGTCCTCAATTTCTCTAATATCATAAGGGTCTTGAGATCTTTCCCTGTCAGGGTATCAGTGTCTCTCCAAATGCTCTCCTTCTGTTTTGATCTAATGAAGGCAGGCTTGGTCTTAAAGTATTTAGCTTCAACTTTCGCGTGAATTTGAAGAGATCAATTTGTGTCTGTGTGAACTCAATGCTCCTTTGAGGGCAAAAGGTAAGCCCCAACTTGAGAACTGATTCTTCAGCATTCGTTAACTTTCTGTCTGTGAGATTAATGAGTCTAAGATTATCTCGTATCATTGTCTTTCCTGTTGTATACCTTCTTGCTCCGCATTGCTGATGGGGACAGATTGCTTTTTGCAGCCTCCCCGCCCCCTCCTCGTCTTCCTCTGGCTGCCCGTTCCGGTGATTTGCCTCTGCCACCTCTTTGCCAGGACTGGCAGATACGTTTAAACTCCTCGCAAAAAGGAGTAAGGGTCAAACCAGTTCTCAAACTGCTGAGATACTCCTCCCCAGAGGACTCATTCTCTCTTACATCAGATTCTCCGATGTTCTCGGTGTCTCCACCACCGTTTGCACCTGTGCCTTCTTATTATCCTGTAGTTCCTTTCTTGGATGGCCGTATTTTCTTGAGAAGGTCAAGACCCTCCCCAGAGCATAGTCATTTTCGTCCCGGTCAAATTTGCTTTGTTTGCGTAGTTTTATTTTTTCCTGATAAGATTTTAGTCTTTCTTTCATCTGTTCTTTAAAGTCTTGTAATTTTGTTTGATCTTCTTCCTTCTTTAACATCTCGTTTCCTCAATGTCATGAAGGGCCTTATCTCGGTTGCTCCAGGCAAATTTCACCAGGATTTGTAGCGCTGTGCAGTATGTTCCACCCATTCATTGAGTAACAGAGGATCTGGGGATTCGTAGGCTGGTACCGTATACATTCTGAGGCCTCTGGGAACCCTATTCACATCAATAGGATTGTGTAGGGATGCCCCCTCCCACTATTTCCTTATCTCAAGCTCGAACAGCATTCGAGTCATCTTGCTCTCTACGTTCCTCCCCTCATTCTTCTTTTCTTTTGAACATATTGGAAGCTGCCTCCCGGCGCGACGATTCACAAAACATCATGTGTCAAATTTTTTTTTTTTTTAATTCTTTATTGTCAGGAGTTCAGGAAAGATATTCATACTGTCATTCGGTAGTTGCAGTTACATATCATCAGTACGTGCCCCCACGAGAGCAAAGACTTAACACATTTTACATCAGCAACTATCAGTTTCGGCAACGGCCTAGTAGTAGAACAGTGAATAAAATAGGCATATGCACATTACGGCCCCGCTTTGCCCCCCGTCCACGACGAATACCCCGATAATGCAATTTTGATACAGTTGTCAGGCATCAACTATATGAGGCCTCAGAGAAAACAAAAAAGAAAATGAAAGAAAATGAAAAGAAAACCAACATTAAACCCAACAATGGTCATCGTTGTGCAATTGGGTGTGTTCATCTACATACAGTGTCATACAGGCTCAGTCATTTAGTACGTCATCTATGTTAGCGGCGTGCACCCGCCGCTTCCCGGCCCCCCTCTTCAGCATGCTGGCATCTCCACTGCCACTAGTCCTCATCCTCTTCTGATTCCGAGTCCTCACCCTCTGGCAAAGCCTCACACGGTTCGCCCCTATATTTGTGCCAATGCGTCCATACCTGATTCCATTTGCGGGGGCAAGCTCTTAACACATACACTGCTCTTTCCTTCACCATGAGGAGGTCCATGTTTCTTATCCACCCTGCCACCGTCGGCAATTCCGGGGCGCCCCACCTCTGTGCAATGTCCCGTTTGGCCACTGTCACTGCTAGTGTGACCCACAGCTGTCCATACCTGTTTAGGTCTGATGGGTCCCAGATGTTTAGCAGGCACTTACGAGGTTCCGGCAGGACAGACACATTGATGGCCTGTGAGACTGTACGCATAATCTGCCTCCATATTTCCCTGATCTGTGGACATTCCCATAACGTGTGGATGAGAGTCCCCTCCTCCCCGCATCCCCTGAGGCAGTATGGGTGTGGTGCCCTCTGTATTTTGTGTAGTAGAGTGCGGGTGTAGTAGGTGCGATGTAACACCTTGAGCTGTACCAGGCGGAATCTAGCCGATATCCCTACTTCCCGTGGCGAGGCCAGTGCCTCGTTCTGTTCCGTTTCGTCCATGTCACCTAATTCTCCCACCCATTTCTCTTTAAGTTTTTGTGCGGGATCTGGCAGGTTATTAATCAGTTTTTTGTACGTGAGTGAGGTCGCTTTCTGCTCCATGAATTCGGTGAGCAGTCTGTCCTCTAGTGGCGATGATTCTGGGGGTGTGGTGTCTGTTGGGATTGCTTGCAGTAGAGCATGCCTGATTTGTACATATCGGTATGTTTCAGTGGGGCTCAGGCCGTATTGTTGTTGGAGCTGTGGGAAAGGAATAACCGTGCCTTTGTCCCAGAGGTCCCCCACCACCGAGATCCCTATATCATCCCACCTTGCAAACCCCTTACAAGCCCGCAGGTTACCCAGTGTTTTAGTGTCCCATAACGGGGTGAGCCTGGTGATTTTACCCTTCCATCCTAGGCGTGTTTGTGCCGCGTGCCAAAGTGTCGCCGTGTGGAGCGTTGGGCCAATTAGGGCTTTCACTTGCGGGTAATTGTACAGCACCGAAAGCATGCCCTCGGTCCCCAGCTGTGACCAATCCGCCTTGTATGCAGGGTCTTCCCGTGTGACGTGTATCCAACAATTAATAACCTTAAGCTGCGATGCCCAGTAATATAGTTGGAGATTGGGTAATGCAATCCCCCCCTCGTACCAGCTCTTTACCAATTTAGTCTGCGCTATTCGTGCTGGACCATTACTCCATAACAGATTGGAGACCAATGCCGCTACCTGTCGAAAGTACTGTGGGTTAACCACATACGGGGAGTTTTCGAGCACATAAAGAAATCTAGGGAGAGCCATCATTTTATAGAGCGCCGCTCGCCCTAGGAGGGTCAGCGGCAGTGCAGCCCAATATTTGACATCAGCACGCAATCTTTGCAGAGGTGGCTGCAAGTTTTCGGTATAGAACTGTTTAGCATCGGTCGTCACAAAAATACCCAGGTACTTAAATGAGGAGGTGGTTATTTTGAGTGGACAGTCAGCCGGCAGCACCGGACCCGGGCCCTTGAGGACATAGAGTACAGACTTGGACCAGTTCAAGGTATAGCCCGAGGCCTTGCCATGTTCATCGCAGACTGCCAACAGGGCGGGGACCCCTTCATTCGGACCGGTCATGTAGATCAGCATGTCGTCTGCGTATAGGGAGACCTTGTCCTCCCACCCGTCCCCCCAAGTGATGCCCCGGAATAGCGGCGTCTCTCTGAGCAGGATTGCCAGTGGTTCTAGCACTATCGCAAAAAGGAGGGGCGATAGCGGGCATCCTTGTCTCCTTCCCCTCCCCAGTGGAAAGGGTGGCGATATGCGGCCATTCGCAACCACCTGCGCCATCGGGAGGGTGTAGAGTAGTCGCACCCACGCTAGATAATGGGGGCCGAAACCCATCCGAGTTAGGACAGCAAACAGGTATTCCCACTCCACCAGATCAAACGCCATTTTAGCATCTAGGGAGAGTATCGCTGCCTGTTCCGTGAGAAGGTGTGCCCTCGCCAGCACTCCATTCACCCTTCGCAGGTTCAGCGCTGTACTCCTGTGTGGCATGAAGCCCGATTGGTCAGGGTGTATCAGGGTACTCAGATGCTTGGTCAGACGACTGGCCAGGAGTTTCGCCAGGACTTTCACTTCTGTGTTGAGTAGGGAAATGGGTCGATACGAGGCGCATTCTGACGGTGGCTTGGCTGGCTTGGGGATGGCTACGATAGTGGCCGTGCGTTGGTCGAGTGGAAGCAGTGCCTTTTGTGCGCTGTCTTTATACATGTCTAATAGGGGCTTGGCCAGCACCGAGTCCACCGCCTTGTACCACTCCACAGGAATCCCGTTGGGGCCAAGGGCCTTGCCGGACTGCAGCGCCTGTATCGCCAACTGGACCTCCCCCTCTGTCAGGTCAGCATCAAGTTCCTGCCGTGCTTCAGGCGTGAGCACAGGGATGGAAATGTGACTGAGTGACGCTACTGCCTCCTGCTCAGTGACCGGCTGTTTCGGTGTGTAGATCCCCCGAAAGTGGTGTGCTAGTGCATTGACTATCTGTTCCGGGTGAGTCTGTAGTTGGCCCATCGCATCGTATAGTCGTTGTATTCCCCTGTTACTGCCGCCCCGCTTGTCTAGCCATGCCAGCATTCTCCCTGCCTTATCACCCACATCGTAGATGCGGTGCGCGGTGTTTGCAAGGTGTCCTTTAGTGATTGTAGTGAGGTGTGCCTGGTGCTGCTGCTGACGGAGCTGTAGCTCATGAGCCGTGTCAGGGGTGGGGTCCGCCATGTGCGCGCTGTTCGCCGTGTGTAATGCCAATTCCAAATTAGCCAGTTCAGCTCTGGATTCCCTCTTAAACCCAGTGATGGCCGATATGGATGCTCCTCGCAGGACCGCTTTGTAAGCTTCCCACAGCACTGAGGGTGAGGTGACTGAACCCGTGTTCTCATTGAAATAGTGTGTCGTGGTCAACTTAAGTTTCTTCCTGATGCCAGGTATCTGTAGATAATTAGGATAGATCGGGTACAGCCTAGCTCGCTTACGTTCTTTAGTAGAAAGGTGAAGGGAGATCGGGGAGTGGTCAGAAATGCCTCTTGGCAGGATTTCAAGTCCATCCACTGAGCCCAGCCCTACCCCTAAAAAGAAGAAGTAATCAATACGTGAGAGGCTATCGTGGGGTGCTGAGTAGTGTGTGTACTGCTTCGCCGTGGGGTTCAAGTGACGCCATACGTCCGTGAGGCCCATGGCCGTCAAGAATCCAGGAAGTGTGGCAGCCCCTCTCTGACGATCCCGTATAGGAAAGGTGTCTAGTAAGGGGTCTGTTATAGCATTGAAGTCCCCCCCAAGTATCATATCACCCTCCGGGAGATCGATAAGAAATTGGCCAAGTGCTGGTAGCGCTGTAGAATGAAGTGCTGGGGGGATGTATACAGACACCACATTTAGGGCCCTCCCCTCCCACTGGCCTGAGAGTGCCGCAAACCGCCCCTGATCGTCTGTCTTGTGGCTAGTGACTAAAAAGGATGAGTTGTTTTTGAGGAGTATTCCGGTGCCTCTGGAGCCTGAGGTGAATTCGGAGTGTACTGCCATGGTGTAACCACGCCTATTCAGTGCTTTGCAAGTGGTCCCTGCTAGATGTGTTTCCTGCAGCAGCACTAGGTCAGATTTATGTTGTTTAATAGTTTGCAGCACCAGACCACGCTTAATTTTGTCCCCCAACCCCCTGACATTCCATGTAAGGAGCTTCAGTGGGGGCACCAGTGTCGTCACAGGGGTACCCTCAGCGGGTGCTGCTCGGTTTTGGTGTGCCATTCGGGCTCACGACCCATGTTATCAATGTGTAGCAATATGGTGAAGCCAGTGTGCGGATGCGACGCCTGACGCTGTTGGCTAGTAATGGAACTGTGCCTTGTAGAATCGCAATGACGATGACCAATAAACTTAACTTTAACTTTACCCCCACAACTCCCATCTCCCCACCCCCTCCCTGCTCCCCTGCACCACGGACGAAAACCCGCCCGCATCCCCAACTTGGCAGAGTGCTTTTGTCCCCCCCCTGTCTAGCTTACTTGCTTGTGGGGTGGTGAGTCCCCTACAGGCACCGGCCATAACCCGCCCTACTCAGTTCCATCGGCCCGAAGTCCCAAGGGCTGTGGTCAGATCGTGTTGCATCCAGTTCAGGCAATCAACCCCTGCTAGGCTGACCAGAATCAAACGGGTCCCTCTCAAGATCAGAGTCTACTCCCCCGGCTGCGCCCTGTTCTGTAGCCGGGCTGGCCGGACGGTGGTCCGTTGTCCTCTCACTGCGGCGGTCCTGGCGATCCTTGTGCGGGCGTTGGGGTTTGCCCACCGGTCTCCAGCCATCCAGCCATTCTCTTGCCACCTCGGGGGTGTCGAAAAACCATGTCTTTCCCTCTGCCACAATCCACAGTTTGGCGGGGAAGAGCATTGAGTAGGGCAGGCCCCTGTCACGTAGTGTCTTCTTGACTTCAGTGAAGGATTTCCGACGTCTGGCCACCTCGGCCGTGTAGTCTGGAAAGAATGCCAGAGTAGAGTTTTGAATTTTCACCGGTGGTGCCACCCTGGCTGCTTGCAGGATGGCGTCTCTGTCCCTATAGTTGAAGAGTCTAGCCAGCACCGGCCGCGGTGAGGCTCCTGGTTTGGCCGCACCCCCCGGGACGCGGTGCGCTCTCTCGATGGAGAAGAAATTGGACAGGCCTTTAGGTTGCAGTTTTGTCTTGATGAGGTCCTCGATGTATAGGTCCATGGCCCCCTTCCCCTCCGATTCCGGAAGGCCTAGGATGCGGACGTTATTCCTTCTGGAGCGCCCTTCTTGGTCGTCCAGTTTTTCTTGTAGTTGCTTGGTGGTCTTCTCCAGTCTCTCCATCGCCACCTGTAGATCTGAGGTGTCTTCAATGAGGGACTTTGTGACTACCTCCACTTGAGACACTCTCTCTGACATTTTTTTGAAATCAGCTCTCAGCAGGTTCACCTCGGTGGAAATGGTGCCCACTGTTGCCTGGACTTCGGTGAGGGTTCTCATAATGGCTTCCAGAGTAACTTTCCCAGTCCCATTTGCATCAGAGGAGGCACCGGTGGAATGACGTCCAGGCCCCTGCGAGTGGCCGCCTTGGGAATAGGCAAATTTATCAAGCTTCGCTTGCGTCGTCGTCGTGCTCCTCGTGTTCTTGCCTGCCATTATGCTAAGTTTAGGACCGCACTGTCCGGTCTGTTCCGTTGTCCCTGGCCGTCAAAGCAGATGGGAAAGGTCTGGATCGTAGCGCACCGCAGCCCCTTGACGCCAGGTCCGAGTCGCACTCCGCTCGGAGGTCAGTCTGTTGCTCCAGCCACTTGCGAGGTCCTCGCCTCTGTGGTCACTGCAGTCGGAGTCAATAGCAGGTCTCGCTGTGTCGCTGGCGGCGTCCGCCCCAAGTGCACTTCGCAGGTTCTCTCGCTTAGGGCGGTGCCCCCTTCTCGTGGATTACACTGCCGCCCCCCAGGCCCTCTATGGGTGGTTTGGTGGCTGGCGCCGCTAATCTGCCAGCGTCCCTTCTTCCCAACGTTATCTCGAACCAAAGTTCAGAGCTGCGGGGGGGGGGGGCTGCGCCGACCATGCGCCTTCGGCCCACCTTGTCGTGTGTGTGGGGCGCCCGCCCGGCAGTGCTGTCTTCGGATGGTTCCTCCGCTGCGCAGGGATTCCTCCGCCCTCGAGGACAGGTGTTGCGTTTCTCAGAGGGACCGGTGGCTGATCTCAGGCGCAGCGCTATTCAAGCGCTGTGTTGAAGCCTGGCGTCTGGCGGCGCGACGTGGGCGCCGGCTGGAATCGACTTCTTCCGGCCGAGTAGGGTGAACTTCCGGTCGGGCACTCCCTGCACTGCAGGCCGGTGCTGCTGGGCTGTTGGAGGCCTCACCTCGCCGGCGCCGAACGGAGCACTTCTCAGCTTCGGATTTTCACCGGGGGCGGCTCGATGTGCGCCGCTTGGTTCCTGGAGCCGATTTCACCCCTTCAGGCGGGTCAGTATACGGATGGGCATTCGGATTCTTTCGCGGGCCGGTCTGCCTTGCGGAGCTCCCGGGTTAAGCTGCCGCCATGTTCGGCAGTTGGCCACGCCCCCCATGTGTCAAATTTTTGTTTCTTATTTGCAACCGATCAATGTGCCTTATTTTCCCTCGCCCTGTTGGGGTGATCTGAATAAGTAAAGTGTGCCAGCCGGCACCTTACCCCGACTCCACATGCTTTGATACCACTCACAGGATTGTGAAAACATGTAACAAGCAAAGACCGTATTGTCCAAAGCCACAGCGACGGTGCATCAAGAATCCAAATTCTCGCTCCTAGAACACCCGCTTGGTGCACTCACAGACGGGTGCTGCTCAAATGCGGTGGTGCACCCGCATATCAATTAAAGCTTCAACTCTCCTCCAACTCCAGGGAAATCCCAAAGGAAGACAGCACTCGTGGGGGCAGGTTCTGCAAGTTTTATTCACACAGAACACTGGCACTTTAACAGACTCGTTTTGTCAACAGCCTTCTTCTATGTTTATCGAAGACGCCAGTATCCCTGTTTTTAAACCACATTAATCCCTTTAACAACACAAAGGACCATACGTGAAATCCAGCCGCGGTCGGTAGGGGAGTACCTGCCGGGGCTGTGACGTGTGGAGGGGGAGGGGCAGGGTGGGGGTTAGTAATGTATGGATAATGGAGGTTTGCAGGTAAGTAAACATTTACATAAATCAAACGAATTTCGTTGCGTGCACTGCATCTCCAAATGCAATGCAGTGCGCGCAACGAAATTCGTTTGATTTATGTAAATGTTTACTTACCTGCAAACCTCCATTATCCATACATTACTAACCCCCACCCTGCCCCTCCCCCTCCCCACGTCACCGCCCCGGCAGGTACTCCCCTACCGACCGCGGCTGGTTGGGCAAGACAGACCACAAATCCCAAAATGTAATTTCAAACAAATACTCTGCACTCCCCGAGGCTTCAAATCTGCATTTAATAAAGCAGTACTTTATGTATAATATAACATTTTAAAAATATACAAATAATAACAGATATATTTAATCAATATTAAGAAAAGTGTTCAACTCTGGGAATAATACATACACTAGTTCAACTTCATTTTATGCAACAATAGTGAAAGCATAGGCTTTCGAAGGGGTTATAGTTAATATTCCCACTCCAAACAGATCAACATTAGGGAAAGTGTTGGACTTAGGACGAGCAAGATTTACTATTCCACCTTCAGTCTGTGAAACAGTAGGGAAAGTGGTAGACTTTGGAGGGGTAAGATTTACTATTCCACCTCCAGTCTAAGCAACAGTAGGGAAAGTACTTTACTTTAGACACATTACATATTTGAAACTCTATTAATTTAAAACAAATGCAAAACTCTTAATACATGCACTGTTAATTAACCTAAACAAAAATCATATATATAAAAAATAAAAAACTATTTACATGATTATTAAACAATGTAATATATCAATTAAAACAATGGTAATTTAATACTTAATTTACTTTAAACACTATACCCCCGACAAACCTAGTAGCCCAAACTTAAAATATAACTAAAATAAATAAGTATAAAACAATTTACATAACTGATAATCAAATAACTAATTAATTAACCAATGATAACTATTTGCTAATTAATTATTATCTCATTAATGTCCCACCCTATACTTCTACACACCCAGCAGCCTACATCTAAAATATAACTAAAAGTATAAAAGGCCTCATTATAATGTGGACGGATTGAAGTCCGTCCACCATCGTCTCGGATTGGGGAGGACCGCACACGAGACAGCCTCCCCACACTACGAATTACAATGCGACCACTACCACAGCAGTGGCATTGCCTATATTTTGTATTGCTACCGGGATGCGTTCAGCAGCCCCCGCTGCAATACAAAAAATAGGGTGTTTACATATCTGTGCTCTACGCGGCAAGCACCATGCAGTGCCTGCCACATGGTACAGGGTTATGTAGGGGGGTACCATAGATGCCACACAGGGCCCATGTATCAGCCCCATCGGGTAAGAGGGCCTGCTAGGGGCGCCCAAATTTGTTTCAGCCAGCTGTTTCTTGGTGAGTTGACAGCCTCAGAACAACCTGTCGAAAGGGATATTGTAATCCTCACCGACACCGCCGCTATTCTGGGTATGCAGGGCGATCCGCCAGGCAGTCGGAATGCTTCCGACTGTCGGGACCTTTTCAGTCGGTCTTTCCGACCGTCGAAATGTGGCAGGCAGTGATTCAGTCACCAATGGCAGGGAGACTGCTACCGACAGCCTGTCGGTGGCGGTCTCCGTGCCATCGTAATCAGCCCCATAATTATTACTCAATTTACATAATTACTACTCAATTAAATTAACAATGATATATTAACAATTAATTGTTAACTAATTATTACTAAATTAACTTCTCAATCTATAACCCCACAAACCTAGCAACCCTCTACAACACCACACATTACTATTAGATATTAAATAGATATTAAATAAAATTAAAATAAAAATTGCCATTGCAAACTATATTTTAAAATAGTAATAAAAACTCTACAAACAATAGCACATCAAATTATTATATGAACTCCTCCTATTTTTTTACAACTATATTATTGAAAACCATATTAACAACAACAACAATGATATTCTTAATAATGGTATCACTTACCTAGAAATATTCAATATTCTTGACAACAATATTTCTGAATCACAATATTTTTGTGTCATGATTTTTCCCCCAATATTTCTGTATCCCGATATTTATAACTTGATATTTTGTTCAAATAACACACATACATCAAGATTTAAAAGAGGCAAGCACTAGTCCCCTGCTCACAACTAACATTTTAAACGACATTCTCTAAAGTACCTGAGCACATAAGAGGTTAGCTACAAGCAATTCCTACTTTAAAACACCTAATAGCACATACTAAAAAAAACCCAAGTCAAACCCCAGCAAAGCGAGAAATGGTATGGAAAGACAGTTCGGGTAACAAGTGTAGTGAAGCAGAGAGAATGATAGAAAGTGGTGAAGGATAGAAAGATGAGCTGTAAAGAGGAGAGTGGAGGAGTATCGGGACATATGAGCAGGAGAGGATAGTTTATTGCAGAGGGAAAATAATGCTTTGTAGAAGGAGATGCAAAGAGAAACGAGAGAGAGACAGAGGGTGTATTTAAAAAAAAAACGTTATTGACTTTTGCAAATTCATTCAAAAATAGTTTGCAAATAGATTTGCTTTTAGGATATATACAGTGCGATGTACTGTGTTATTAATATGAGCAATACAAATATAATGACTGAAGACACAGTGGAAAGACCTTCCACCCACACCCAAAATGTTATCAAAGAGACAGAGGGTGTAATGGCTGAGAAAAATCAGAGGAGTCAGAGAAAGGCAATGAGGAGGGTAGTGAGAGTTGATGTAAATGTAACAGGTAGAAGGAGTAATATGGATGTGAACAGTGACGTAGTAAAATGGTAATGTAAATTCGGTGGTTAGGCGGTTAGAGTAAGGTAAGGACCGAAGAGATGGAGAGACATGAGGTAGCGAAAGATGTGCAATAGAGAAATGAGGCAGAGGGCTTAGAAAGAGCCAAAGTGTAAAATGAAGAGAGAAATAGCGAGGTTTACAAAAGAGATGAGGCTGAGAGAGCCAAACAACATATAGGAGCGATACAGGGATGTGAGACAGAAACAGTGCAGTGAAGTATGGAGAGAAAGTGCTGAGAGATAGAGTGGAGATACAGAGAGATGGAGACAGGTAGGAAGGTGAGGCAGGGAGAGAATGAGAGTAGAAATTGAGATATTGTGGAAGGAACATACAGCCTGATTCATGTACGGGCAGTTTTGCGTGTCCCTAATAGCGAATCATAGCGATTCGCTATTGAGGACACGCAAAACGGCATTCATGTAGGAATTGCTACTTAAATAGCGATTCCTACATGTTCTTTATTTGCGAGTAGCAATTTGCTACTCGCAAATACTCCCCATTCATTCCTAAGGGCCAAGAGGCCCATTGGAATGAATGGGGATTTGCGAGTAGCAATTTGCTACTCGCAACTGAGATAGCGATTTTAAGGGTGACAGGGGTGTCCAAAGGACGCCCTGTAGCACCCCTAAAATGCACTTTTGGACAGGTGTTGCGCACACACATGTCCAAAGGACATGTGTGTGTGCTACATGCAACTTTGAAAAATGCTTTTAAAAGCATTTTTCTGAGTTTTTGCTATTTACCGACAGGTCTGACCTGTCGGTAAATAGCGGCCCCAAAAGTCCAATATCGCTATTTTGTTGTGTGTCATGAATAGCATTTAAGGAATCTCTATTAGAGATTCCTTAAATGCCATTCCACGCAAATATGCAAATTCTTAAATAGCGATTTTTGCATTTGGTATCATGAATACCAAATGCAAAAATTGCGCTCGCAAAGGGCCAGATTCTGAGAATCTGGCCCTTTGCGAGTGCAATTTAGCTACATGAATCAGGCTGATAGAGTGGTACAGAGGAAGTCATTAAAGAGGTAGAAAAAGTTGAGACAATGGGGGGCAGATATATAAGGTGTAGTAGGCAAGGATATGTGAACTAAGAACAAAGACATGAGGCAGAAAGATACCTTTTAATTTAATTTCCACCAACCTCCTTAGAGTGGAAGATTTACTTTTAAGCAGGCCACAAATGGCCAGCTGTCAACTTTGAAAAGAATCTGTCTTTACGGACATTGATATTACTGTGAGAATTATGACAGGCCCAATCGCTTTACCGGGTGTGCCCTTGAGTGGTGGGAGCCCTGGGTAATTGCCCAGTTTGCCAATAATACGGCTTTGGCTGCACCCCAGTTATAGCTGTCTTTCACTATCCATGGGTGAATTAGTTGGTGTAGAAGGCGCCATTTTCCTTAGGCACATAAGTTTCCATTGTAACTTTGCTATGCAACTGAGCCCTCCTGAGGGCTGCAGGTGTGTGATCCTGTTAATACCAGTATGAAAGCTAGAGCAGACCTGCAGTCGCGCAATGTAATTCCACTACTTGTAATAAAGTACTGTAGATGAGTAGTGATTTTTTTCTTATTACAATTATGCTCTGATTTCAGAACTTTGTAATAAGAAAATAATTAATATGCCTTGATAGGGATATTTGTGCATCACTCGCATAACTTATGTTACAGGAAGCTATGAATTGCCTCCCTTCTTAGTTTTACCATTTAATATTTGCGCGGGATTTGGAGATCCGAAGACTGCTGAAATTGATGGTATTGTTTTCTTTTTTCACCAGCTCTATGCAGATATCATTTGTTTGAACGTGTTTGTTTTATACACGTGTGAACTATTTATGTTTTGAATCCGTTTTACATTTTTAACAAAATGGCGAATAAATTGTGACCTTTCATTCGCAAACAAATGTGTGTTTACATTCACTAAGCAACAAAACATTGCTTGACAACATTGTGAGTAATAATGGGGCGTGCTGTAGCCTTAAACCTTGTAGTAGATCCCGTTCAATGGCTCAGGGATTTGCGTTTGGCCTCACAACATGTAAAACAAGGATATGCAAAACGGCAGAGAGTACTAAAAGGACAGTGTTATTTCTTATAGCCGGCAGCCACCGCTGCCATGCAAACCAAAAACCACCCGCGTAGCACTCCAAATGTGACTAAACAACGCACACTTGTGGCAGAATGAGCAGCATTTCATCTACGCTACACTCCTAAGGTTCTTTCATTATTGTTGGCATTAGGAAACAGGGTCGGGATACAGATTGTCGGTGAAGTTGATAGGCCCCTAAGTAGCTTGTGGTTTCTGTGGTTAAACCCAACCAACACAAAACAGGAAGCCCATTGGTTTTGTGACAACCCCAGTATCATAACTGCTAGATATGAAAACGGGTCAATGTCTACAATTGTGAAGGAAATTACTTAATACCAATTGGCCTGTCTCTCATAACTCACCCATATTTTCTAACCCATATTAATAGTTTTTTGAGCTCCCGACTATTAGGACCAAACCCTCAACTACGGCGGCTACACTATTATATACCTGGAGCAGTGTCCTTTTAAGGATTTTTTGGACAGCAGGCAAGACTTATTTTGGAGGACCCTGTTAGTAACAACTTGGATTTTATTACCCATTTTCACCTAATTGATGGGCCTAATTGACTTTGGCAATAGAGGTCACACGAAAAGAGTTGAAGTATATCTTCCATGGGGTCTAAAAAATCCTTAAGACAACAGAGGGCAAAGAGAGACAGAGTCAGAGGTTGATGTAGGAAAAGAGAAGAAGAGAGGTTAAGAAATAGAAATACACAGAGGTGAGCTAGAGTGCGAGAAAGTTTATTTTCCCTGGGGCCCCTTGGACAGTGGAGGGCCTGTGCAATTGCTCACTTTGCCCATTCCTTAAAAAGTCTCTGGCCCTCTAAAATACACTGAATGGGTATAAATAATTTTAATGTTAGCTTTCAGATCTCATTTTCACTTATCTTTAATGGTAAAAAAATCATAATTTCAGTCACTCATAACCTCTAGTAGAATGATGTAATCATTAGCATTCGGAGTTGCCCCGGGGACAATGTGCAAGAACTGGGTTTACCACAACAGGCGCATGAGATGATCTTTGACTGGCTATTGATAAATAGTTTCACCCCAGAAATTTAGGCCACACCAGATCTTGATACTGAGCTCTCCTCATATGAAGATCCAGTTTTCTTTAGTATCGATTTGGGAACCTAGGGGTTCATGAATTCCGTCCTACTATGGGATAGCCCCAACTCTGACTAAGACAGTAATCCTATCGCTAGTGGTGATCGTCTGCTTGCAGGCATGTATAGAATTACTTGCTTAAATGGTACCAGTCAACGAGGGGTGTGTGAAATTCACATGCGTTACTTTTGCATAATATTGTGAAATTTCAGACCATTACAGCAAATGCTGGCATTTCACGCTGTATTTTAGCATGAAATGAGTCCTCATGTGCACTTAGGACATAATGATTCTATTTGTGCTAAAAGAAATAGAACTAAAAACAAAAGCACTGCAAAAAGAGTCGCTTGCATTGTCATTGGCGTCATTCCCATGCATTCATGGTAGTTTCATGTTGTGAATGCCGTGTAATTAAGTGATGTGTCATAATACCACAATGTTAGGGTTTTCTAACATTAGTAACACGAAATCAATGAAATTGTACAACATGTTGCCTTGGTATACAGTCAGTGAGCCATATCAGTTTTGAGTCTCTTCATAAGGTTTAGAAACCTGCATCAATGGTAAAGACAGCCATACAGAATTGAAATCTAAAAGCAAATGATATAAAATGTCTAATCTTCAAGAAAAAAGACTGTAATCAGTGCACCAAGACCAAAAAGTAATTCAAGCATATTTTTAAATACCTAACAACACACAGGCAGCACCCAATACACATTATGCCTTCAAGGGAGGGAGAAACTGCTCATACCTCTGCAACATAGTATCTGTGCCTCCTCAAGACTGGGGATAAGGCTGGTCTCCACTCCTCGACTTGCAGCGTAGGACTACCCAGGATAACGCTGCTACCTGATCCTGATTGTCCCTACCTTGCACTGCGGCTTCACGTAAGTGGTATACAGGATCCTCTGTATGCACCACAGGTGCCTCACAGCCAATACAAATTGGGAGACACACACTGAGAAGCTCCACAGTTGGCTACTCCTCCTGTAGGCAATGTACGGCCACTCTGAATATGCACATGGTAAGTCAGACACACTAGAAGCAGAGGATCAGGACATAGTACCCCAATAGCGAAACTTGACTTGATCCTTCAACCAATTGCAGAAACGAGTTTAGCCATGGAGGACAAGGTTCACACAATAGCTGCAGAACTGGGACTATTGCGTGATGAGCTGCGAAAATAATCAGAGCAAGTGAGCAATAATGAAGCAACCCTCAACGACCTCCAACCACAGAAAACTAAACTCATCATACAGGTGGAGGACCTTACGAACAAATTTGCTTTCTGGAGAGTAAGGTGAAGGTTACAGAGGGATGCTCCTGGTGAATGAACATCCGTCTAATTGGGCTGCCAGAGAGCTCTGAGGGCACTAACCACATAACATTCATAGAGAACTGAATCTCTAATCATATAGCAGCACAAGCCTACCCTCCCTCAACTGTTGAGCTTGCTCATAAAGTACCTGCTCAGCGCCCCCCAACCGGGCCCCCTAGACCTCTAGTTGCTAAAATCCTAAACTTCAAAGATAAAGTCGTGATACTATGGGCAGCCTGGCAAGCAGGCCAGTTGTCGTATGAGAACACTCATATTATGATTTTTCTTGGCTATTCAATTACAGTGCAGCGTCAACATGCTTCCTCTCTGGGCGTGGAACGTAAGCTAAAGGAAGCTGGACACACATATTCTCTGCTTTTGCCTGCAGAACTAAACGTCTTGACAAATCAGCACACATACTTCTTCATGGAACAAGTGGGCATTTGAGATTGAGTAGAGCAGTGCCAAATTGCACCTGTAGATAGCAGTAACACTGCTCATGCCTGGAACTGTCAGCCTGTGTACAGCACCGTACGTGCGTGCGGCAGGCTTTCATCTAGCTGGTCTGTCACCAGTTCCCCCCAGGGCTGAGTCAAAATGCATCTCTTGTTGAGTCTATATTACGTTGGTGGAGGATGCAGGAGCTTTGACGCTATGGAAGGAACAGAGATGTAATTCTCTTCTTTCATTATTGGTGTGGAGAAGCCTGAAAATGCTTATCCTTTGTGTAATAAACAAGGTAAATTGACTACGAGTGAATCAAAAGCCGAGAACAGTTCCTCAACCTCACAAAAAATACCAGTTGCAAGCTCAATGAAGTGGTTGTTTGTGGGACCTTTAAAGGAATATGCAAATTATTACTCTGCAAGTGTGTCTGGGAATTCTATCCCTGAGTGCATACAGAGAGAATTATACTCTGATAGCACCAGAGAATGCAAGGAAGCCTTTAAGAGCCTGATTCACAATGGTGAATGTACACTTTTGTATACGTTTATAATTTTGTGCAATTCACCAAGAAATGTTATTAGTAGTATCTTTACGCCTGACTATCTTTTTATGTGCTGAGTCTCCACTACAAACACAGAGACCCTGCAATCATAAAAATACTACTCACACAAAAACGTGATCTTACACAAAAGTTTAGTTTTTCCTTTGTGAAACAGGCCCTACGTGTAGAGTTCTGGGGGACACATGAGAAGACCAATTTAAAGCTTTATATATGCATTTCGGATAACATGGATTGTGATTCCCCAGGGCACATGTTAAAAGTGACTTACCAAACACAGGGAATCCTGAGAGGTGCATTTGTTAGGATGCAAGTGAAGAAACAGTTGATAACAGTACAAGAGAAATAATCAGTTTTTGTTTTATTTGTGAGTTTAGGGAAATCTCGTTTCATTTTCTGTTGGCCGATAAGAGAAGTATAGCAGCCTGAAGATTGCATAGCAGCCTGAAAAAACACTTGAACACAGCATCACCTGAACCACATGTCAGTAACAATCCCCAACTACGCTAGAAGATCAACATAGGACTGAATTAGGTTCTCCTTGAATAAGAGTGCAGTAACTCAGATGGTGGCTGAAGTACAATGTAAATACCTCTACCAAAGGTAAAAAGAACTGTTGGCCCTCTTCAGCTGCAGAAACTCCCATTTCAAGGGTGTTAAATGTCTCTCACAGACCATCATCCGTACAGGTAAGACAGATGCGTCCCATAGTATGCAGGGAGCACTGGAGCATAAGACATTACACAAGGTGAGTTTCAGAGGTCACTAAACAGGTGAAAGTAACAGCTTCAGTAACATTACGAACTTAGAATTGGGCACATTGCATGTCATTAGTGAACGTGCATTGTCCGAATTAAACTATTGGGACACATTCCAGAGAACCTCTTGTCTTTTTCAATCAATCAATCAGTGACACTTATAAAGCGCGCTACATACCCGTGGGGTCTCAAGGCGCTGGGGGGGGGGGGAGCCGCTACTGCTCGAACAGCCAGGTCTTCAGCTTCTTCCTGAAGGAGAGGTGGTCTTGGGTCAGGCGCAGGTCGGTCGGGAGGGAGTTCCAGGTCTTGGCGGCCAGGTGGGAGAAGGACCTTCCTCCTGTAGTCGCTCTTCGGATGCGGGGGACGGCGGCGAGGGCGTGGTTGGCTGATCGGAGGTGGCGTTTGGGAGCGTAGAAGTTGACTCGGCTGTTGAGGTAGCTCGGGCCTTGGTCGTGTAGGGCTTTGTGTGCGTGGGTGAGGAGGCGGAAGGTGATTCTTTTGTTGACGGGGAGCCAGTGAAGGTCTCGCAGATGTCCGGAGATGTGGCTGGTTCGTGGGATGTCGAGGATGAGTCTGGCTGAGGCGTTCTGGATCCGCTGGAGTCTCTTCTGGAGCTTGGCGGTGGTCCCGGCGTAGAGGGCGTTGCCGTAGTCCAGTCGGCTGGTGACGAGGGCCTGGGTGACGGTCTTCCTGGTCTCGGTGGGGATCCACCAGAAGATCTTCCGTAGCATGCGTAGGATGTTGAAGCATGCCGAGGAGACGTTGTTGACTTGCCTGGTCATGGAGAGGGAGGAGTCCAGGATGAAGCCCAGGTTGCGTGCATGGTCTGTCGGTTTGGGTGCGGTGCCCAGGGCGGGAGGCCACCAGGAGTCGTCCCAGGCGGAGGGAGAGGAGCCCAGGATGAGGACCTCCGTCTTGTCCGAGTTCAGTTTCAGGCGGCTGGTCGTCATCCACTCGGCTACCTCTTTCATCCCTTCGTGCAGGTTGGCTCTGGCGGCGGCGGGGTCGTTGGTCAGGGAGAGGATCAGCTGGGTGTCGTCGGCGTAGGAGATTATGCTGAGGTTGTGTTTGCGTACGATGGCCGCGAGGGGGCTCATGTAGACGTTGAAGAGGGTGGGGCTCAGAGATGATCCTTGGGGGACGCCGCAGATGACTTCGGTGGCCTCTGACTTGTACGGTGGTAGGCGGACTCTCTGTGTTCTCCCGTCGAGGAAGGAGGTGATCCACTCCAGCGCCTTGTCCTGGATTCCGACGTTGCTGAGGCGCCGTACTAGGGTGCGGTGGCAGACCGTGTCGAATGCCGCGGAGAGGTCTAGGAGGATGAGGGCCGCTGTTTCTCCATTGTCCATCAGGGCTCGGATGTCGTCGGTGGCGGCGATGAGGGCGGTCTCGGTGCTGTGGTTGGCTCGGAAGCCGGACTGTGAGGGGTCGAGGGATCCGTTCGTCTCGAGGAAAGCGGCCATCTGCTTGTTGACGGTCTTCTCGATGACTTTGGCTGGAAACGGGAGGAGCGAGATGGGGCGGTAATTCTTGAGGTCGGTGGGGTCCGCTGTTGGTTTCTTGAGTAGGGCGCTGAGTTCGGCGTGTTTCCAGCTCTCGGGGAAGATGGTGGTGTCGAGGGATGTGTTGATGATGTCTCGCAGGTGGGGTGCGATGACAGCGTCGGCTTTGTTGAAGACGTGGTGAGGGCAGGGGTCGGTCGGTGATCCGGAGTGGATGGAGTTCATCGTGCGGATGGTGTCTTCGGTGCTGATCGGGGTCCAGGCGCGGAGGGTGGTGGTGGGGGGTGGTTGTTCCGTCATGGTGTGCGTTGGTTGGTTGTTGAAGCTGTTGTGTATGTCCGCGATCTTGTTGTGGAAGTATGAAGCCAGGGAGTTGCAGAGGTCTTGCGATGGGGTGATGTCGTTGTTTCCTGCGCTGGGGTTGGAAAGCTCTTTGACGATGTTGAAGAGTTCCTTGCAGTTGTGTGCGTTGTTGTCCAACCGGTCCTTGAATGCTGTTTTCTTGGCGGCGCGGATCAGCTGGTGGTGTTTCCGGGTGGCAAGTTTGAAGGAGGTCCTGTTGTCCGGTGTCGGTTCCCTTCTCCAGACTTTCTCGAGGGCTCGGCTCTTTTTAAGTCTGTTGTCGAGATACCTCTAGCAGTCTCATCAGCCTCATGTAATCAACGAATACATACGTACATTCTGGGGCCTGGCAAAGCCCTCTTCATCCATGAGACTGTTCAACTTCCATTCACATGTTGCTCCTGCCCACTGCAACATACAGAATGGAAGAAGGGTCAACCCACAGCAGTCATTGGTTCATATGCAGATGTGGGACAGCATTTTGTCTCATCACTTGTCGGCAGCTGCCTATTAAATGCAGCACTCCAGTGCCAGGGCTGGAAAGCCAATACTTTACTTTTCAATTCTATTCTTTTCTTACTTTCTGCTTATTCCAGGGTCCTAATATTTCTTTTCAATCCCTTTTAATTGTTTAACTTGCTGTTGCCAGACCTGTTGGTTTTGTCAATGCTTGTTTGCGTTTCCTAAAATTCATCTCATCAGAGGAATAGGTGTAGCTATCTTTATATGTTTTGCTGAATGGGCCACCCTAAAATGAACATATTTGTTATTTTCTTAATTCAAGAGAGCAATATCTTTGAAGGAAGCTCCTGCTCATATTGTATCAAAGACCAGTAAATATTGAAATCTGAGCCATATTTTCCTCCAGGCATGGGACTTTCTCGCCTCAGGCTGTAATGTAAACAAAGTTGCCATTTACAGGAATATCTGTATTAAAGCACACAGTACATAGCATGGGTCCAACTCATGCTACAGATATGCCACTGGACTGTTATGGGGTAAACTGGTTTATTATTCATTAGTGATTTGACCAGAGGCAAACCAGCCTTCTTTTTTTCAAGTAACACTTCTCAATGCATACCCCAAAATTTATATCACTATTTCAATAGTCAGGTCACATTGTTCAGCCACTTTTCAATATTGCGGTTATCACATTTCTATGAGCAATTTATTTTTAGTAAAATTTTAAATATCAGCTACCATGATTGATTTTCATGCTCTTCGGGTTTCTGTGCAATACAACGCTAAATTTGCACTTGCCTGAGATAAATCTTAGTTGCCACTCCCCACATAACATTTGCAGATGTTTTTTTAGGTTCCAAACAAATGAAATAAATACTGAAGGAAATTTAAAACATTGCAACTTGCTACCTAATTTTGCCTTTGGAGTCGTGCATTTGTCATACTTTCCTGTTTCATCTACTACTCTGTATGACCTTGAAAATGCAATTTTACTACTGATATGAACGGTCCGCTCACACCTACACAGCTGTGATTTTACAGAAAAATCAGAAAACTGCTATTCCAATCACTGGTGTAACCATGTCGCTTTGATTTTGATAATCGGGCCTTGATTACTGGCTTCATCATAATTCTGACTCCTGTCGGCATGCATTTTGCTGGTATATTTTTCAAAGGTTTTTCCACGCATGAGGTCTGGTAGCTTGAAAAATCTAGAACCTTTGCGTGCTGTGCCAGACATATAGAGCTGTAATGTGCTCCGATTAGTTGAAAGTACATCCATTAAAGCTGATCAAGGGTTTATTACAATCAACATCAATGCTTTACCCTGGAGGATCACCAAGACATTGACCTTTCTCAAAGGATCAGAGAGAGGTTATCTGTAATAATCCTCCTGACGTCATTCAAAGAAGGGAAACATTCTGGAGTGTTCTTCTTTGCCATTCGTTCAGAACATTTCCCACCTGGGCGCCACTGAACCTTATCAACTGCTTCACGATTTTTGTGATCTTCTTGGAAGAGCAAGGATCATAGGAAATAATTGTTTCCTGTTCCACTGTCTTTGAAAGAATGGATTAATTGAATCTGGTAATCCATACCCTTTGAGCTGAATGGGTTTCGGGAGCCTACTATTGGAATCATTCAATACATCTTCGAGTCATTGAGAGAACATCACAAAGCAACACATACATCACTCTTGTCAAGAATTAGCAGCATTTATGCGTGTGTAACATAGAGAAGATATTCTACTTTGTTTTAATAATGGGACATGAGTTTAAAATGTGTTTGAAAAGCAGAAGGTGGAAAACACCATCTACAGTCCATCAGGTATATTTTTCTATTCCATAAAGGGACCAAATATCCCAATTTTGTAGCTGGTAAACTTTTACCGACTCCTTAAATATGATTGCAACCCCATACCTTTTGGGTATTTGGAAGGTGCATGTTGTAGGGAATCTTACAAATAGTGATTCGGCATGCAATCTTTGCAACCAAAATCTGGTCACTAAACATTGAAAAATTAGTGAGTCCTACGTTTGTTGCGGTCTAAGCAGTGGCCCAACCATAAAAAAGGGAAATCAACTTTTTTTCAAATGATGCCCCATTTCACTTAAGAAAAAAACGGACTGCATTTATTAAAATATATACCTTATTGCAACACAATCACAGACATGGATGGCTGCTGATGTAGAAGGCCAGAATTCCTGAAATGGTCTCCAAGCAGAGTTGTATTTTGCGAACCTATCTCTTTATATTCGTAAGGTACGTTGGATTTCAATCCACTACAAAATGGAATTGAACAAACCGAACTATTAGTACATTGGTTGCTATGTAAAATTCTTTACTGGTTGAAACAATATTAGTCACAAATTCCGACAAGAGTTTTGCGCCAGTAAATTATGTATCTGGCACTTCATGCCATTATGATGTACTACACATGAGAGGGGCCCACTGTAGACTATGCAGCATATGGTCTATAATTTGCAGTCTCACGCCATTTCGGCGATCTTTTGCACTGGGAAGGAAAGGTTCCATTGACTTTCAAGTAGCCCCATTAGAGTACTGAAGTTTCAATCAGCACAGCCCTTCATGCAACATAGGGCACCGATCCACACCTGAGCTATGAATTTACAGGTATATTTCGTTTGGGTGTTTTTTTGGCACCGCCGCACCCCTGCACTTGTCTATTAAGGGGGTGCTACAAGAGGGTGGTATCAGGGTTCCTTAAGCTCTTCTCAATAGGTTTATCCCAGAGGCACACTATCACAGATGTGCAGATCAGAAAATAATTTTTGAGGGTGTGCAGGTAGCTCCGGCAATTGAGAATACAGTACGAAACTGTGAGGACATTATAAGTGTGACATTGTGACCCTGCATGAGGTGAGCACACGTTTAGCACTGTGACTCTGCTGGCCAAGTGAAAACAATACATTCTAAACACCAACTTCTCTACTTTAGTAACGTTTTATGAAAACTGTAATGAGAAACAAATGTTTATGTTTAAATTACAAGGCTAATCGGTGTCCATTTTGGCTCTAAATATTTAAATTCTGTTTTAATTTATTTTCGTGGCATTTTACGTTATGCAGGATTACGTCGACAGAATACCTGTCAGCATTACCATTTTCTCCAACTTTTAATTCAGGTGCAGACAAATACATCTGTTAATAAGGAACAGTATTAAACAGATCTACAGACGGCGTTACACAGGTCAAGAGGCCAAGATGTGGTCGACATTGGGGGCACAGAAAATGAAAAGCCTGGGAGCACAAGAGAAACCAATGGGGTTTGATCGATTTATGAGAACGGTCAATCTATCTTGACCAGCCAGTAAAACTTGGGGTTTCATTCCTATTTCTTGTAGGTGAGGTGCCAACATATTTTGCTGCTTTCGTACTGGATTGTGACAGAAAATAGGGCTTTGGATGTTCAGCACATTGATTTACAGTAATCAACAGAATATATTGTGTGGAGAAGTGTGGCTCACGGTGTAGAGCAGGCAGACCCGGAAGCTGAGGTCAGACCCGGGACCAGGGTTCAATTCCCAACGCGGCAGGGTCTTGAGCTCAAATGTCCACGGACTCGATAATTCTCGCTTCGGTGCCCGCTCTAATCATGGGTTCTCACTCTGCAACTCTGGGCATTAAGCTTGCTTAATCTCCACAACGGCCCCCCTGCGGCGGGATGCCTGGCCTTCACCTTGGGGATGCCCTGTAGGGGCTATCTCACAGGGAAAAGCCAGGATGGGTTCCCAAGGCAAGCGCCGGGAAACCTCCGGGTAGCTGTGCGCTCAATAAATGCAATAATAATAATAATAATAATAATAATTGGACACCAGTAAAGGATTTGATTAAGCACTATGGGACATATTCACAAGGAGCTAGAGCCGAATTGACAGCACTTTATCACAGCCAAAGTCATGATAAATGTACCTCCCCATTTACAAGCTGGTGTCAACAGCCCACAGCACCAGTTTACCCTCGATAGCAGTCGCAAATAACAGCGCCACAGAGGACCCCCGCAACTATCGCTAATGAGATGCAGAGTAGGCATTCCCGGTCAAAAAGCCACGACAACACGACACCACAACATTCTCAATGACCAGCCAAATCAGCGATAAGAACCCAAAACAGGCGATAAGGCGCGTTAGCAGCAGGAAATTAACACCTGGTCTGACCTGGTGGGAAGTCAGACTGCAGCCTGCACCACAAAAGGGAGCCCAGCCCAGGGCGTCATCGGAAGGGCAACAGATGCCATGGAGCCACTCATCATGCACCCCGGACACCCAAGAGGGCCACAACACCCACCTCCACCACCCCAGGACCTCAACCCCAACCCGGAGCACTCCCCCTCCGGACCACCACAGAGGCAGCGCAGACAAAGACAGCGGCCCCTAGGAAACGCACCTGCCTCACAGACCCAACATCTGACAATGTCACTGTCCACTACAGGCTTAAAGGGACAACCATCCTACGCATCCTGACCATCATTGCCTAACAGGCCTACGGCACCAACACAGCGGAGAACCAACCTCTCATCCCACACCAAGCTGCTGGCTGTGCTGCACCAGTTGGCCCCTGGCACACCCCAACCAACACCCGCCTGAGCCGGATGAGTCTCACAGCCAGCCCCATCCAAGTCCCCCACACCTGTCCTGGACATCACCATCACCCTGGCCCCCCAGTCCCCATACGTCCAACACAATGCGCAGGATCTGCTGGAGACCAAGCAATGATCATACACTGTAGCTGGATGCACGCATGTGTTGGGGGCAATCCACAGCACCCATGTCCTACCTGTGCCCCCTGGTAACACAGCACACAATCACCGCAACAGGATGCACACATCACACATCAATGTGCAGCCAACATCAGAACACCATGGGACCTACACCAATGTTGCCTCCAAATACACAGCCAGTTGCATGATTCCTTCATCCTCCGGCAGTCCATCAGCAACCAGCGTTCCTAGGATGGCACCAAGGGAAATGCACAGCACATTGGCAAGTTCCAAATTAACACCCCACTCTCCTCAACTCCACAACCATGCAATTCACAACTCTGCCAATGCACACGTCACAAAATTACAACCAACATGCACAACAACATGCTTACCCTCCAGACACGACAGAACAACTTATAATCGCAACCTGGACAAGCCGTGAACATTAGCCATCCAGGGCATGGCACCTTAGCCACATAATAGCCGTATGTGAGGAGAGGTGGCAACCAGGCATGTGTGAAGGATGCAGTAATCATGATTGGTAAAGTACACAATGCCAAGAATGGCAGCGATGTGCTGGGCAGACCGCAGTATGCAGAAGACACAAATATCCACGGCGACATACACCTCTGGTGTATGGAGTGTAGTGGACGCAACCATGTCACCCCAGCCAGTGAGGCTCCTCGTGGAAATGTTCCCTGTTAAGTCCCCCCATACGCGTGAGCAGAGTAGGATGGCTCGGTGTATGCCAGACTATCATTGGGTTGTGAATAAAAAGCACGTAGCCCTGGGCGTTGTCCTCTTCTGGAAAGTCCAACGGCTCTGCGAGGGTGGCGCCCTCCTCATGAGCTGAGTTGCCTGCGTTCCTGTACGCCTGCCTTACACCGGCCTGCTGGTCACGAACCTGTCAGACCCACCGCTGGACAACCTGGCCACACTGGTCACCTGCAGACACCTGCGTGTGTCAAGGAGGGCCCACCCCATGCCTGTATAAGCTCCGAGCCCAAGGCCCGCGACCCTGCCAGCCTCTCAGACCATGGCTGACCCTCCAACGCTGGCCCACATTACCCCTTCCTCATTAACATACTCCTCTGTGGCCCAATAGGTCCCATATGTGAACCTGTGTCCTGGGTCCTGAATGGACGTGACCCCAAATACGGGCCAGTGGCCACAGCACCAAACCCCTGATAAGTGAGGCATAGTTCCACATGGGCATCTTGTGACACGTGATGCCACTAACCCTGTTCAACGACAGCCGGCGACACCTGGTGCCACAAACCATGTTCAACGCCAGCCAGGGACATGTGGCGCCACAAACCCTGTTCAATGCCAGCCAGCGACACGTGGTGCCCCAAACCCTGTTCAATGCCAGCCGGTATCACGTGGCGCCACAAACCCTGTTCAGTGCCAGCCAGTGACACGTGGTGCCACAAATCCTTTTCAACGCCAGCCGGTGACACGTGGTGCCACAAACCCAGTTCAATGCTAGCCAGCGATACTTGGATTAGGGATCAGGACTAACCTGTGGACCAGTAGGTCTCACATCCAGCACCTAGTGGCAAATCACGAATGGCAGAGTCCACACAAGTGGTCGCACAGAGACAAGTAAGAGGAAGATGCGGCTCAGTCTGGACGAAAGCCAGGTCACAGTCACGGAGGAACCGAACACGTGGTGCCACTGAACTTGAACTATGCCGGCCAGTGGGGCCACCCCTCGCCTGCAAACTCATGGGGCGATGACAATTATTGAGATAAGTATGTATTGATTTCTCTGACAAAGGCTCTGTTTTTCACTGATACCCTGACCAATTGTTATGAAAATATTGCGAAGGAGGTCCCCCCCTTTCCCCTTTCAATTGCTTGTTCGTTGGAAATGCATGGAGTCATGATTGTCGGTGTGTGTGATGAGATGATAGTGGAACCCATAGTGTGAAGCCACTATATGTCTCTAACGACAGACAGCTGATGTCGAGAGACACATAACACCTACATGTTGATTCTCATGTAGGAATACAATCGCTTTCAGATATACAATGCGGTTTTTTCCAATAATGTGGTATATAATTGTCTGTCTGCATCATCATTCAGATTAGAATGCTTATTTACGCATTTATGTTGGCTTTTCTCTTCCCTTTTCTTTTACAGAGACCACATCAGGTCAATTTCTTTTTTTTTTTTTTATTTATTTTTTTTTTTTTTTTCTGCTTCACCTGGGCCAACTCATGCCCCGAAGCCCAAACAACCAGCTGATTTTTGCTGGTTGTTTGTAGGACAGTAGGCACAACCTCATAGAACTGAGTAGTAACCAGTAGGGATCGCTATATGGTCCTGATGAGTAAGCAGTAGGGGACTGCTTACGAAACATGTCGACTAGGTAGTAGCTAATGCTCTACCACACAACCCCTTCTTAATGTTCCCAGCTAGAGAAGTTAATAAATCTGTTTTTTTCTACTGAGCCAGGGAATTTTTAAACTTTTTTCATTCATTTTTTCACTTTTTGCACACTCACTAGTGTTAGGTCCCTACACTCTCACTGATACCCATGCACCTACACATAGCCTCTGTCACATCTTAAGTGCTCCCGCGTATTTCGTCTGGTCGTAGCACGCCCCGTCCCGTTATAGGGGCGGGAAGACCCCTATGATGAAGCATGACACTAACGGTTTTTTAGTGTGTGAGGGGTATTTTAACAAGCACATTGTGCTCCCATCTTTCCATGCGTAAGAGAGAGCCTAGCACCACTTCAAAAACAGCTAAAAATTTAAAAAACATCACCTATTCACTTTTTTGATAGAATCTCTTTGGTTAAACAAGTCTCGCTTTGGAGGGTGATTCTGTCAGTACCTCTACGCTTCTCCTTTTGGTTTGGAGCCACCAACCTATGCCAGCGACACTTGGTGAATGGCTCGTGCTGACCGCTGCCTCCGACCTACACTGCAGTCCAGTAGGTCACAGAGTCCTAATTTATCAATGGCGGAGTTCATAACAGTGTACCTGCATCATCGCAGACTGCATCCCCTCTCAGCCCCGGTGCCACTAAGTTTGTTCCCCGACATTCATGGACACTCACTGGTCATACATTGGTGGCGTCTGAGTCTACGGACTAGGGGCTAGTTTTCATCCTCATGTAGCTGATACCGAATTGGTCGTGATAAAGAGGCTTGCGCTTCCACCCCACAATTTGCAGCTTCCGCATCATGCCCTGGAGCCCAGTCCCCCGCAACCCTCCGCAACATACACCTCGGACATTGATGAGGACCCGCAAGTCACCGTTCAGTGGCTGGGTGCCTGTGCCGGCCGCAGTGCATCAGGGGCCACTAACTCTATACTGGTCCGGGCCGAGATCCCTTCTTCTGAGATATTGGATGACCCATGAAGCATTGGCCTTGGGGTCATCAACGCCATTTCTCTGTGGCCTTGTGCTGTACGCATCCTTTGGGCCCAAATGAGTCCCACCAGGGCTCACGCACCAAAGCGAGTCCAGACCGACCCGGACATCGCATCACCACAGGAGGCACCCGCCACCACCGCAAGTACCACCTCCAACCGCCATCTGGCAGAGTCGAAATGGTGGTACTGACAGACTTACAGAGTTACTCAGACCTGTCTGGAAGTCATCATCGGTCTGATACCCTATCAGCACTCCAGGTGCCAGTGACTCAGTGCACCGCAGGCCATTGTCCGTTGTTGATTGTGTTTTGTGCTGTGGAGCGGTTGTGCAGCTACGCCACCTCAAACAGTGTGGGGGCCCTGAGATGTTGATTTGGAAGATGATGTAGGTCTAACACACCCAACTGCATCTGCATCAGGAATATATCGGAGGTACACAATCCAATACTTTTTCTTCACATGAGCTCACTTATCTCTAGTGTCCCAACCCCAGTGCACTGCATCTCACAGACACTTCTGTTTGCATGTTAGCTGTCCTTTGGACTTTGACCGGCTCACTCCATGTTGCTCAGCAGTTGACTCTGTTATGCATGTGGAGAAGTGTGGCTCACTGGTTAGAGGAGGCAGACCTGGACGCAGAAGTCAGCCCGGGACCAGGGTTCAATTCCCGGCTCGGTGGGGTCTTGAGTCCTAAAATGTCCATGGACTCCACAATTTTCGCTCCGGTGCCTACTCAATTCATGGGTTCACACTCTGCGACTCTGGGCAATAGCTTGCTTAATCTCCACAACGGCCCCTTGCGGCGGGATGCCTGGCTTTCACCTTGCGGGTACCCTGCCGGGGATATCTTGCAGGGGAATACCAGGACGGGTTTCCTAAGCAAGCGCTTAGAAACCAGTGGTGATTTGCGCTATATAAATACATGTACATTTATATTTATGTGTTTTCTTTTTACGTTGCACTGGTGTTCAATGTTTAAGTGGTTGCCAGCAACAGACATTCCGTGTGCAATGGCTTCCATTCGCCCCACACACATTCAGCAGAGGCATCACTGTACATGTGGCCCTGCCAATAAACGGGCCAGGCACATGTACCGGTAGCCAGTTTAACATGATATATGCATGTGTTCCTGTGGTCTTGTTGTATGCATGTGGGCCCTGGGCCCCACAACATTACATTGTGCTGTGTACTTCAGATGCAGACATATTACCGCAGGTAGTGGTTTTGATCTTGGACATGTAGCTTTGTCGTCACCCACTCATTTCGTAAGGGGAGTGGCCAGAGCCGTCATACGCAGAGCCAACATGGGTGTGGCTACTATTTTAGCGCCCCTGGTCATGGTTCTGTACTCTGAATGTGCATCTGCATGTGTCTCTATGGCAGTGTGGGTCTCCTTAGTGGGGTGTGGGTGGTCCCTGAAGGGTGTATGTTGCGGCATTGTGTTAGTTTGCATGCAGACTGTAGGCAATGTACATTGTGACTGTTTGGGAGGTGCTGTTTTTTTCTGCGGGACAGTGTACATTTGGACTACATGACAGATGTGAGGTCGTACGCGTACATTTCCATTTCTCAGTTTCCGGCTCCGTCCGATGTAGTAGGCATGTTTCTAAGCATGTGTGGCACCAGTTGTGTCCTTTGTTCTGCTGTGTCGGCTATGCGCATTGTACCACTTTGTCGTCAATGTGGGTGTGCTGTTCTTGCTATGTGAGTGTGCTGCAGTGTGCCAAGGGGATCTGGGACATGAGCCTGGGTAATTGTAGGTGTGCAATGTGCTACACCTCGTTGTTCCTGTGTGCCATTGTTCCTATCTCCCCCGTCCCCCAGTCCCTGTTCGTTGCACTCCCTGCTGAAGTTGTGTCAGGTCCCCTCGAGCTGTGTTCATACTCCCCACTCTTTGCAATGTCTCCACATTGATGACTGTGGCCTGGGTTTCCTCCAGCTCCTCCGGTTGTGCTGGACTGCCACCTTCTGTCACCGTTGCTGCCTTCCTGTTGGCAGCAGGTTTGTGCCAGGTTCAGGTTGTAACATCATGCCTGAGCCTATTGGTTTCCTCGATTGGCCTCCTCGGCACTCCAACTGCATTCCAGGTGGCCTGCTTGTGGGTCAGCTGCTGGTAGTGTTCTGTCACCTCCGTGACGCTGGTCTTGTTTTCCTGCGGTCTGCACCCCGTCTTCCTCTCCCTCTTCTCCTTGGCCTTCCCATACCCCGTTGTTCCTTGCTGGTGGTCTGTGGGGGTTGTGGGGTTCGAGTTGGCCTCTGTACTGGGTCAGGGTGCATCCATGTTGCTATGTGCTTTGGCTTGTTTCTGGTGTGCTGTTTCTGTGTTTTTTTATGGTGCATTGTCCTGCCAGACGCGTGGGATTTTCAGGCCGGTCGCTGGTTTTCGCTACTTTTTGTACCGCTTTTGGCATCATCGCAGGTTTCGGGAAACCGAGCGCAGGACGGACGCTCACGCCGCCGCGCTTGATGTTTAAGGGCATTATCCTGCCTTTTCTCGATCTCTAGAGTTGCTGTTTGCCATACGGAGTCTTTGAAAGGAAATTCCCGCTACAATGCGATTTAACCATTCTTTCCTGCGAGACCAAACAAACAACAAGATTTTATCGTTTTTTTTTGCCTAATCGTTGCGTGAGGACTATCAGCTTTAAAGCAACCCAAGAGCACCCCAAAGATAAACTTATAAGGAACATATTCTGTTTGATGACCTCTATACCCATCGATTATTCAAGAGATTTATCGCTGCCTCAGTTTATACAGCTTGGGCCCTGAAGAGGGCGTCTTTACGCCGAAAAGCGCTTCGAGTTGCACTCGCCACAGTTTGATTTTGATAAATTTAATGATACTGATTTCATATGTATGTTTATAAAATAATGAAACGTATTTTTTTAAGCTTTATGTTCATATTGTATGATTATGATTATGTCATGTATGTATATGATTTTTAACTGTTTACATTAAAGTTTTGATTACTTTTTTAAAAAAAACCTGAGGAGGAGGAGGTACGCGGGCACCCAAGACGGTCGCGTGAGCAGAGAGCTCCCGAGACCCACACCGCCCTATTGATCTATCCTTCTGAAATCCTGGTCACTTCGATGGGCTTTTGAAGTGCTACTCTCTCTGATGCTGCTGCACTTTCGGGGGCCGAGATCGGACTTCGGGAACCATATTTACGTCGTCCTAAGCTTTCTGGCCTAGCTCCGGACTCTGCTGCTTTGGATGGCCGAGCAGTAATGCAACAACAACGGCTGCCTGGCATCTGCTCACCCGATGGTGTGTCACTTTCACTTTTGGTTTCTCTTCCATCCTTGAACTGACTGCCTATGACTCGATCTGCACTCCTGGTTTTGGTGGTCTAACCAGCTGCATGCCTTCACCACAGCGCCGGCTCGATGGTCTGTGATTTTTGTGAGGCTGCAAATTTCGAAGTCCGGAAGGTCGTTGCCATCCTATCGCACCCGGGAGGACCCAACGGGGTGCTGATTCCAACATGGCGACGAAACCCGAGCTGGAGAAGCGCAGGAAAGTCACAAATCGTGGGGGATCGGTCCAGTCTAATGTGATAGATCGCTATACTCAGCCAAGAGGATCCCCCAGTGCTGCCAGCCGCAGTTTAGAGGACCCAAGGACAGACATGACGGCCTCACTTCAAGACCTACTGGCCGCCATTGCCGGACTCAAGGCTGATATGGGTCAGCAATACGAGGCCATCGTGTCCAAGATAGACACGGTGGCGGTTGATGTTACCCTTATTCGAGCCGACTTGGCTAAGACTAACGAGAGGGTCAAGGCACTGGACCTTAAAGCTACTAGTCTGGTGACGGACATGGCGGAAGCGCAGTCTGAGATTGGGAATCTGCGGTCATCGCAGGATCTGCTGGCCAGACGTATGGAGGAGTACGATAACAGGGCCCGACGGAACAACATCCGCCTGGTCGGGGTACCGGAGGACAGTGGTGCTGTCTCGATCGATTTACTCGTCGAGGAAATAATTGTGGCCAAACTTGCTCCCGCAGGCCTTAGTAAGTTTTTTGCGGTCGAGCGTGCATACCGCTTCCCGGGTGGACAGGTTAAGCCGGGGGGACCCCCGAGGCCTATTATTGCTAGGCTGTTTCACTTTCGGGACAGAGACGCCATTCTTCAGGCCTCTCGCAAGCACGGCCCGCTGAAGTTCGAGAACAGCTCCATCTCTATCTACCCTGACTTTACTCCTCAAGTACAGCGGCAGCGATCCGGATTCCTGGGAGTGAAACGTCGCCTGAGAGATTTGGGACTTAAATATGCAATGCTGTTCCCCGCTCGCCTACGTATCAAATACAGGGAACGTGCTTTCTTCTTCGATCAACCGGACAGTGCCAGTGACTGGTTGGACTCATTGCCAAAGGATGACGCCGGTAGCGGGGGCCCCGGAGGCGCGACGGCGCAGGAATGACTTTGGGTCCTGGGTCCGATTTTGGATTGTAACTTTTGCAGAGTAATTTTTACTATATGCTTTCATCTTTAGGCCCAGGGGTGGGGCGGGTTGGGGTAGTCTCCCCCTTCCTCCTCAGGGGTTCTTTGTGTAGATTCGGATGGGGCGACAGACACACTGCAGTTTGGGGTGGCTTATTAGTCAGCAGGGGTGCAGGGTGGGGGTGTTGTAACGGGTTCTTGGTTGGGGGGTCGGAGGTGGGGACTCGGGTATGTTTTGTGTTCTATGTTTTCTTTTTCACATGGTACCGTATCGCTTGTGTGCATCCTTGCTCTGAGGTTCCGGGAGGGGGTGGTTTGGGAATCTTGCTGGAATGGGGGGGGGGGGGTGACGTGAAGGTTCTATCCTGGAACGTTAATGGTTTGGGAGACAGGATCAAACGTGGTATTGTGTTGCAATTTATAAGACGTCATTCCCCTGATGTTGTTTTACTCCAGGAAACCCACTTGATTGGCAATGCTTGAAAAGCTCTTGACCGCCGTGGTTATCGACTTGTGGCTCATGCTGGTTTAACATCCGGCTCCCGAGGGGTTGGTATAATAGTGAAATACTCCTTAGCCCTTGAAATAGACAATGTCACCCTCGACGATCGGGGTCGTTATGCTGCTGTCTCGGGGAGATGGGAGGGGAAGCTGATTGTAATTGTTGCTGTTTATGTTCCCCCGGGACTGCAGGCTACCACTTATGCTGACCTTGGTAGGACTCTTCTAGGGCTTCCAGATGGTCTCCTGATCATAGGTGGGGATTTCAATTCGGTAATGTCGGGCGAGTGTGACCGGCTGCCCCCTAGAGTTCTGCCGTTGTCACAGATGTGGCTGACTGACCTGACGGAAACCTTCGGGTTGGTAGATGTTTGGCGGATGTTGCACCCCTCACAAACTCAGTACCCTTTTCACTCTGGTGCTCATGGCAGCCTCTCAAGGATTGATTATTTGTTGATGCTAACTGCTAATTTATCCTTGGTACGTGAAATCCGACATCTCCCCAGGGGTATTTCTGACCATTCCCCCTTGTTACTCGAGGTTTCGGTGGGAGGTCTTTCCGGAAGCAGAGTTCCCCCTGTTCCACCCTGGCACTTCAGGAACCCTCAGTTCCGCGCGGATTTGGTTAAGGCGATCGATTGTTACTTTGATGAGAATGTGGGTTCGGTTGCTTCCCCTACGATTTTGTGGGAGGCCTTTAAAACTGTTATACGGGGTTCCGCGCTGTCCCTTATTGCAGTTGATAGGAAGGCTAGGAGGGAGGCTGTGTCGGCCCTTGAGACCGAAATAACTACGCTCGAAAATAGGTTGGGTGGAGATGATACGCCCGCACTCCTACACTCCTTAGAACTGAAACAAGCAGATTATAGAACCCTTGTGACTGATGCTGCTAAGGTGATACGTATGAATCAGCTAGGCCGTCTGTATGATGTGGGTGACAAGGCTAGCAAACTCCTGGCGTGGCTGGACAAGGCTGAGAGATTGAACCGCGTGGTGCCCGTTATCACCCGTGAGAATGGTGAATGTGTGACTGATCCGGGGGAGATTGTTGAATGTTTCGTGGATCATTTCCGAACAGTGTACAGTTCAGTGAGTGACCGTGATGAGGCCGACTCCCGTTTACTTTTGCGTGACATTGCACTACCCTGTGTCTAGGAGGAGGATAGATTGGCTCTGGAGGCTCCTATTACAGTGGACGAGATCGCTCTTGCCATTAGGTCCTTGCAATCGGGCAAAGCGATGGGGCTCAATGGTTTGCCTATCGAGCTCTATAAACTCCGACCGGACAAAATGGCTGCTCACTTGCGCACCATGTTTCTTGATGCATTTGAGGCGGGCGTCCTTCCGTTTGAACAGCGCTTGGCTACCATAGTGGTCATCTATAAGGATGGCAAGCTCGAGACCGCTGCACCTCTTATCGCCCCATCTCGTTGCTCAACGCCAAGCCTAAAATTCTGGCCAAAGTCCTGGCTAATCGTCTATTGTCTGTAATTTGCGACTTGATCCATCCGGATCAGTCCGGTTTCATTCCCCATCGAAACACAGCTCTTAATCTTCGCAGACTCCACAGTGTTCTCGCGAGAGCTGAAACTCTCACTGAGCCTGCAGTGGTGGCCTCCCTGGATGCTACAATGGCCTTCGACACCATAGAGTGGCCATATTTGTGGGCGGCCCTTTTCCAAGTTCGGGTTTGGCCCTAGTTTCATTGCTTGGGTGCGGCTCCTATATGAACAACCGTTAGCCCAAGTTGTGGTGAACGGCAGAGGCTCTGATTCGTTTCCATTGGGACGTGGCATCCGTCAGGGGTGCCCGCTCTCCCCACTTCTCTTTGCATTGGCATTGGAACCCCTTGCAGCGTGGCTTCGATGGGAGCCTTCGATTAAAGGGATCCGGTGGGCACCGGATCTGGAGGATCGCGTCTCGCTTTACGCGGACGATATCCTTCTCTATTTCACCTCACCCCAGAAGTCTTTAAATGTGCTCTTTGATGTTCTCACCTCCTTTAGTAAGAACTCTGGGCTTGTTATTAACTGGACCAAGTTGTGTGTCTATGTTATAGCAGGGGTGTTGCCTCCGCTGCCTCGTAGGTTCCCTATCCAGGTGGCAGAGGATGGTTTTAAATATTTGGGGATTTTTATTTCCATGGACTCTTCAGTGCGATATGATCGTAATCTTTACGCCCCTCTTCGTCGCCTCAAGCAGGATGTACAACGGTAGCGTGAACTGCCCTTGTCTCCATTGGGTCGAGCGGCACTTTTTAAAATGATGTCGCTTCCCCGGTTCTTATATGCCTTACAGAACTTTTTCGATCCTGTCCCCGCTCGCTATTTCCATGAGGTTGAAGGCCTACAAAGGCAGTTGATTTGGGACGGACGAGCCCGTATCGCCCTATCAAAACTTACGCTTCCCTGGTATGATGGCGGTATTGCTCTGCCTGACATCAGACGATATTACTGGGCCTCACAGTTAAGTGCAATTAACCATGTGACGTATTCTCCAGGACCCGCTCCCGCTTTCGCTTTGGATAAATTCCTGTTGCCGGGTGGCAACTTCAATAGAGCTCTATACTTGAAGTCACCACTCCGTCTCTTGACTGGTCCCACGAAGTGTGCAGTGCGTGCCTGGAAGGATGCGAATGTGGCTACAGGTTGGGGCGATAAATTGACGCGCAGGACTCCGCTGTATGATTCTGAATGGCTGGGTAACCTGTGGCGGACGAAAGGGTTTGATAGATGGGATATGATTGGGATTAGCAAGGTGGAGGATCTTTGGGCCGGAGGAACAGTTAAATCCTTTGAGGCCCTAAAGGTAGAGTATCAACTGGATGACAAGGAGTATTTTCGTTATCTTCAGGTGCGGCATGCCCTGTTCTCTGCCTTTCCCCCCGGGACTGACATCCCCCAGTCGTCCCCGTTGGAAGATCGTATTCTTGACGGCCATGTCCCGGACAGTACGATTTCCTTAATATATAAAAAACTTATTAACAATAGGGCTGACCTTCTGGTGAAGCTTCGGGCCTCCTGGGTGGCGGATGGGCTCGAACTGGATGACGAAGACTGGCAAATGGCTATTTCTTCCCCTAAGGAGGTGGCTATTCCGGCTCGGCTCCGTTTTGTGCAACTGAAGATCCTCCATCGCGTTTATGTGACTGGTATGCGTCTGGTACGAATGGGGCTGGCGACAGATGGATTGTGTAGGCGTGGCTGTGGTATGAATGGTACTTTTCTTCATATTTTGTGGGAATGCCCGGTTATTTCTGCTTTCTGGTCTAGGATCCACGATGTGATGGGACGTGTTACTGGGGTCCCCCTCCTTCCTGAGGCGAGGCGCTGCCTGCTTAATGTGTGGGAGCCTACGGACTGTACGGCCGCTCAGACCTTCTGGATCACCCTGGGCAACATGGTTGCCAAAAGGGACATAGCACAGCTCTGGGGCTCCCATAGACCGCCTCGACTCAGTGCCTGGAAAGATAACATGGATTGGTGCATGTTTCGGGAGAAGACGGTGTATGAGGCTCGGGGTCGTCCTAGGAAGTGGGGTAGAGTCTGGGCGCAATGGAATGAATACCGGGGTGACATTTGTACCCCGCCACTTGATTACGCCGACGCCACTCCCTCCTCCCCATAGTTGACGTTCCTTTCATCAGCTTCCATTCTTAACCCCCTTTCATCGTTCCCCTCCCCTGGTAGACTTGCCTCCATTCTTATATACTGTTTCCCGCTTTTCCTCCTCCGCCGTGAACTTGCCATCGCTTTACCATGTGTTTTTCTTTGTTGTTTGTTTAACTTCGACAAAATTACAAAATTGAACCTTCAGTATCCTCTATTTGTTGATTTATGCACTACACCATAATGATGCGCTATGCGGCCTTCTCCGTAGTATAATGTGATGTCTTCTTTGATCTCTTGTCATAGCGGCCGGCCCGAAGGGGTTGTAGGCAGACGCTGTGTACTGTGCATTTAATAAATAAAGGTTTTAAAAAATAAAAATAAAAAAAACTTTTCTTTACCTTTAGTTTTTACTGTCAATTGATAATACTTGTTTTGCCACTGCCTTGACTGCCTAGGGTATTTGCTCATACTTTATTGTCCCTGCCCTAGGAGCTCACTGATATCAGTGTCCAGGGGGTCCTTGTTTCTTGCAATCCGTTAATTTTCACGTGGACATTTGACGCGTTATCTGGTGTCTATCGCATGCTACCGCGCGCAGTGAATTCCACGTTGACAGCGTTATTTTCCCACAATAGACTGCGATGTTGAAAGTTGCGTTACGCTACTCTTGCAGTAGTTATCACACGTTCTTGTGAATATGCCCTAAAGTGTGGCTGGAGAAACGTATACCTTAGGTAGATTTGTGCAATACAAAAACCACATATGCACACTTTTTACATTAAATTATTCACAAAATCATCAGGTAAATGCTGCTCTAAGCAGTTATTGCCTATGAGATCGAAAGTTTACTTACATACATGTTCAATATACATACACCATCAATTTCTGTTCATAATATTTCTAGTGCTGCCTGTGTGTAATTTTCACTTTGTTGAAAATTAACATGTGTATGATTAGAAAATTTGACAATGAATTGCGTGTTATCCCTAGAGCTTCAGGAGCCACGTACTGTGAGCTCCTTGAATTGCTATGTGCCTGTTTTAGGTTTTGCCTAGAGACAGTTTCAAATGTCTTCTGAGCTTCAGTTAAGCAAACAAATTCATAATAAAAAATGCACACATGAATACATACACAGAGGTGCATGGAGCAGCCCTTTCCACTCACCAGTCGGTTTAAGTGTATTCACATTTTGGTTCTGCCCAACAAGGATTTCAGCATGGGAAAATAGGTCAGCCCGCTTAAGTCATTGGCTATTTTCTACTGCAAGTAACAGCTTTTTTCCCCATCACATGTGGCCACATTCCTGAAAAGAAGTGCACTTCAATTCAAAGTTTGATGTGCCAGGGCTAATGGACAAATCCATTTTTTGCATTCTAATCTTTGCATTCGTTATTTATTTGTTTGTAATATTGCCTGACAACTTACGTTTTTATACCACATGCAACTATCTTGGAATGTTATTCAAGATACTCTATCATGGTTTTCCTGTTGTCGGATGGCACTGTGAAAAATAAAACCATGATATGGTATGCTGAATGGTATTCCAACATGGTTAAATAGAGAACACCATTGACTTAATACATATAAAACACACAAAAGTGACATCGAAATGCACTGCCTTAAATTACAAACCTTATTCACATATATGGATCAAGTAATTTACTTCATTGTAAATGGCAAAATATATATTGGTTTCATGATCAAAAAGCTTCAAAACCATGATATAATCATACTTGCTACGTTGTTGCATTAGAGCTTTTCAACAGCGGGTGAAAGAGAAAAAGGAAACATGCCTGTACCTTATTACTTTCATAGACTATACAGTTTATTGATGCTATGTTGTTTCTGTGTCAGCCGGGAGACTGCAGTAATGTTGCACCAAAACATTCATATATCTCATGAAGTTCAGAAGTGAGGATTTCTGGCACTCAGTAAACTAAGAAATGGCATAGTAGGAATGTAATTGTTACTAAGAACGTCTGCCATAGCATATTTGGCATTAATGAGCAAAGACAAAATGCTGCTCTCTTTTTAATCTAATGCATACAAGGTGATTGTAAGTTACAACAATTGTTTTAGTATATGACAAATCTACCGCAAAGCACATACAACTACTTAAACAACCCTCATCAAAACAACATTTATTATTTAAAAAAAATATATAACATGAGGAAACATGGGTTTTGAAAGAAATATTATCCAAAGAGGAGTACTCTTACTTGCAGTTAAGAAATATATTAAATGAGAGCGCAGGGCACTACTACACCCTGGTTGATAATTGCCCCCCTTGGACAACATTATTATACATATGATCCTTATTATAAATATGATTCTCGAAAATTTGAATGTATGTGATTGTATTTTCTCAATAGGAGGCGCTGAATAAACATGTTTGATCAAACCATTTCATAAAACATAAATGTGGCATGATATTTGCCCTGCCTATTGGCTTTGCCAGTGCTTGCTCAATCTTTGACTTTAGAGGAGTAGAGACTTTGAAGAGTAAAAGCTTACCAAATCCTCCACATCACTCTATTAGGTTCAATTGTAATTTGTTTTTATTTCTATCACTTTTTAGGCGTGAAATGGAAAAATACAATAACAGAGAACTACATTTCAAATAATCAATGACAATTTTCATAGTACAATGATCTAAGCCAAAATGTGCTGGGTCACCACGATACATAGGTATGGACAAGGTGGCGTATGGAATAGCAAGGACAATCCAGTATACTCACCTATTCTCCTTGCACTCCCCAGGGTAAGAGCAGAACAACAATTGAGGATAAGCTACTTCAGTGGTCATTACATGACTCTGCATCAGTCTTCCCTAATCCTGCTGTGAGAGCAGCAGCCTGACCTGCTATGGCTGTTGGGACACTGTGGACGCACACACGGCCCAGCAGATCTGTGTGTTCTGCTAATGGAGCAGTACAAAGATGTGAAGGCTGCCAGATGAAAACATGCCAGATTTAGCAGAAATATGAACAAAATGGATAAGCGACAAAACTGGCCATAGAGTGCAAAGACTTTCCCCAAAGTGTCCATTGATTTTTGGGATTATTTTTGTTTCAACACAGCAGTGTAAAAGGCAGTCACAATGTTATCAGTCTCACTAGCACATTCTAGGGGCTGTGTATACCGTGTTTGTTCAACCATAGCAGCTTTTTTAGGGGTATATTCACAAGAACGTGTGATAACTACCGCAAGAGTAGCGTAACACAACTTTCAACATCGCAGACCATCACGGTAAAATAACCCTGTGTCAACGTGGAATTCACAACAATGCAGAAACATGCGATAGTCATCAGATAATGCGTCAAAAATCAGTTAGAAAATCAACACCACTTGGCAAAAATGTGAAACGCAAACACAAAAAACATGCGATGAGGCCAATCACGGTACAAAAATCAGAGAAAACCAGCCCCAGGCCTGCAAATCCCACGTGTCTGGTAGGAAAATGCACTATAAAAGAAAAAAAAAATTCAAACTGCGTAGCACCATGGATGCATGCACCTGGACTGAGTGCAGAGGAGAAGATGAACCCCACAAGCCCCACAGAGGACTAGGATGGAACCCCGTGTTAGGGCAAGGGCAAGGACAAGAGGAAGAGGAAGACGGAGTTCAGTCCGCAGAAACACCGGATATTCGTCACGGAGGTCATAGGACACTACCAACAACTGTCTGTCACCTCCACTGCTGCACTGGAAACCCAAACGGAAATATGGAGGCCATCGTCAACAACGTCAATGAAGTCGGAGTGGTGAGGAGGTCACTAGAGGAGGTCAAGAGGCGCTGGCATGAAGTGCACAGCCAAACCAAGGAGAAGCTCTCCTCCAACAGGAAGGCAGCAAGGGCGACTAGAGGTGGGAGTCCTGCAACACAGGAGGTGATTGATGAGCTGGAGGAAATGGTAGCCACAGTCAGCAGTGTGGAGACAGTGGCAGGAACTGGGGGCCTGGAGCCAGCATGATATGACCTCACCCAACATCAACAGGGTGAGTAGCAACCAGGGACGGGGGACAGGGGGTGATGGGCACAATGGCACACATGCGCATATATGTGTAGCACACGGCACACCCACAATGATCCTGTATCATGTCACTGAGAGCCTTGGCACACTGCAGCACACATAGAAATGCCAAGTAGGCCCATGTCCACAATGTGCACAAAAGGGTCCCCTCCAGACCACTAATAACACAACCGACCCATTCACATGTGCTGAATCCAGCAAAGCAGCGACTCTGTGACCCACACTGACTATGCATGTAACACTGCATGTCCGATAGCATAGCAGCAGCCCAAAAACATAAGATAGCCCACGAATCGACATGAAGGTAGCCCAGTGCGGATCACATCCGTAAAGGAGCAGGTCACACTCTGACATGTCCATGTACACACACAACCAATGACGTACAATACATGCAGCAGACGAACAATGCACCAGGCCTCAAAATCTGTCAGACAGCACATATGACCCAAGTTAAAAACAAATCAGGACTCGAAAAGCACACAATTCAAAGGCACACAGCCTCAGAGGGAGAAGGCTGCACAAAATCAGAGCTGCAGGGGCAAAGCCCCCACAATGCAGCACACACACATAGCAATCACAGAACATCAGCAATGATGGCAATGAGGTACAAAGTGCAACATCCGCACCATAGGACACAAGTCACAACATGTCCGGGACATGCATAGTAACTGTCCACTCAGATCAGGCAGTGCCTGACACTGCGTGATGATAATGCACGGGTACTACCAGACATCAGTCATGCAGTAAAAAAACACACTGACTGCCATCAAATTGTCAGCTTTGCCAAAACTGTGACAATGTACATTGGCATGCAGTCTGAATGGAAACATCTGCAAATCTCCAACATACATGTACAACTCTGTTAACCTGCATCACCCCTTTCACATTGCAGAGGGACAAACAAAACCACCTGCAGAGCAGACCAGACATATCTTCAGTGATGATGAAGAGGACCCCCTGGTCATCTGCATCAACACCTTCCAACAAATCGTAAATCACCTCCGTACCCCATCCCCAGAAGCAGGGCAGGCCAGCTGCCCCGAGGTGAGCCCACCACCTGCACAGCGACACAGCAGGAAACACACATCACCACAGCTGACTCCCAACACCCCCAACCATTTCATGGAGTTCCAACAACGTATGTGGAGTTGCCAGGTGGAGTTGGATGACCAGCTGTGGGTGGGGTTTTGAACTTGTGGCAGCCAAACTCGATACCATATGTGGGTATCTGAGTCCCATCAGGGACCACGTACAGTCCCTATCGGACACTCCATGTATGCACCAAGCTTCACCACAGACCTTGTTTGACCTCACTGGGGCAATTAATCTAATATAAGGACTGTGTGTCCAGAAAGGCACCTGCGATCAGAACACAGAGTGGACACAGATTCAGAGGTCATTGGAGACCATGGAGCAGATGCAGGCTGGAAGTCTGTCTACCATGGCTGGACACCAGCGAGTAGTAACTGGGAACCTCAATGCCCTGCAGTACTACATCTTGCCATTGCAACCACTGAGCTGGTCCCAGATGACTGCAGCGGGAACAGTGGGACACACAACTCCGAGCCCGGCTCTGTCCGTGGCACACAGTGATGCTGCACCATCACCTTCGCAGTCTGTTGAGTCAGTGGCACACAGTGATGCAGCCATCACCCCGCCACACAAACCTGACACACCGGACGCAGAACGCATATCAGGGGAGTAAGAAGGGGACGAGAATTACTTTGTGAGGAAGGAGGCAGTAGCATCCATCAGTGCCATATGCCGGGTCCCTGCCTGTTATGACCTATGCATCATGCTCTGGGAAACACCTCATACTGACACCCGAAACACTCTGCAACATGCACCCTGACCTCGACACGGACTGCCATTTCATCACTACTGGCCAATTACACCACAATCCTGCTGTGGACTACACTCTCCCACTTCCTAATCACTTCTCAATCCCCAAAGTACTGTGTTTGGCCCACCACTGGGCTTCCATGGGATGTATGCTTGGATGGCCATGTATAGCACCAGCTCTGTCACTCACCTGAATGTGAATAAAACATTCTAAATCACACAAATGTGTCATTACTATGTTCACTAACGTATGGAAGCATGGCTGGATGTAGGGACAATGATTGCACATGAAGGTACACCATGGTAACTTACATCTATGCGCATGTGTATCCCAGAGACACATAGCTAATTGGATGACTGTGAAGGTGAGTGCTAGTTGTGCCCCCATTGCACATCAACAATAATCTCACGGCCCCCCAAGCTAGGCACACGTCCATGTGTTGAATAGGGCTGTGGCTAAGACTGACCAAATCGGTAGCAGGCCAGGAGTGGTGGCCTACATCACATGTGACAACAGAAATGCATGTCGAATACCCACTCACACACATCTATGTGGACACATTCTGTTATGATATATGACATTGCTCCACATGGTGAGAGGTTGCACACCATTCTCACATTGCTGAAGTCAAGTAAGTGCACATGTTGGCCTGCACCTATCCCATGACAATGTCTGGTTTACAAAGGTTATACTTGCAAAAGGGACACACCACCATTGCACATGCATCAGGCAGTCCCTCCCTGTGTAGGGACGTTGCTCAATGTGGCACATGAGTGGACAATCAAATAAACACACCTCACAGTTAGACAGCAGTCGGGTGACATAGACTTTATTGGCATGTGCATGTCAGTACGGACGAGGCAACGGCCAGAACAGGCAGGGACATGCTTAAGACACTTGCACACAGCATGGGTACATGAGGTTCAGACATTGTTGGTGCAACAATGGACGAAAATCATCACAGATGGCAACGCTCCCAGCCCACCTTACCTTGCTGGATGAGTCAGGTGTTGTTTGGAATCTGCTCATTCCCCTGTGTGAGGGGGCACAAGTCACTGCCCATGGTATCTGCATAGTGCACTGCCACCGGAGGGCGCCTATTGTCTGCTCTGCTGACAGTGCTCAGGTGAAAGGGTCCAACAGGTTCACATGTCGTGCCACAGTGCTGTGTGTGTTGTCCCCCAGCAGTGTATCTGAATTGACAACGTTGCCAAACGAAGCTGTTTTGATACGACCTTGGACCTGCCAAACCTTGCACAGGTTTGTGTACACATGCATTGTTCCACGCACATGTATCCAGAGTTTGGACAATGGCAGAAGTGTCCTCTGTTGTGGTGGGATATGTGAGCAATCCCCATGACTCAACATGTTGTTGGGACCTGTGTTGTGGGTAACAATAGGATGAGGCTGCAGGAACGTAGTTACTCATGCATGAATGCCCGCGTAGCTCCATAAGCAAAGTGTTCTAATAGTACGTTGTTGTAATGTTCAAGGAACACCATTAACTGGTCTGGCAGGTGTGCTCAGCCCACGCCATTTCACCATTTCACAAGACAGCCCAAAAGGGTAGTGCCTCTATGTGGTCACTGCACACGAGGAATTGTGCAATCTCTCACGCACAACTGCCAATACATATGCAGTATGTCAAGGCATCCCATGCACGGCTGTCTCGGTTACACTCCTGTTTGTGATCCAACAGGGGGCACAGGCACAAGTCATAGTCCAAATCATCTACGGTTGTGCTGGATAGGCAGACATCCATGGGACACACGAATGTGCATGTTCAGCAGTGGAACCAGGGCTGGACGCAGGTGACATAGGCAAAGCGGAAGCTGAGCCGGTAACTGATCTGCAGCACTGCCAGTGGCACAGCACCCAATAAATGCAGCTTGTGTGCACGGTACTGTTCCACATGACGGGGGTTGTGCATGTGCCCAGTATGGCCTGCCATTGCCTTGGTGCGTCTCGTGGAACAGGTACTCTTCTGACTTTCGGCAGTTGTGTGGAGGATATGCCACAGCTCTGAGCAATGATTTGAATGTGTGTGCAACTTTGGGCTGAATGGGTGATGTTTCCGTGACAGTCAAGGCCATCCCATGCAGGGGTACCTCAGGCAGGGGCTTCTGTGTATGGGGTGTGGATCAGTCGGAAAGTTCTTTTGCGCAATGCGTGGTGTGGAAGTCGTCCATATCTGCCAGGGCAACTCTGTCAGGGTGTTACAGGCGCGTTCAGTGCCAAGGCCCGAGGTCCAGGTGTCCTCTCGCCTTCTGCATTGGAACAATGGAGCTTTCATTCCTGAGGTTTGTCTGACTACTACTTGCGGTTTCGGAATGTGATGTGGCTTTGTGGCTGAGATTGGGACATGGCCTTGGGCTCATGGTGTACGGATGGCGATACACATACACATGTTGGCATGGGGTGCCAGGTGCCCTGCAAGGCCTTGAGCTGCTTTTGCAATCTCACTCCGTCTCTCTCCCTAGCTCTCGCCCTCTCTTTCCTTTCTTGGGCACATGGCACACCTTCTTCTGTTCGATTTTGTCTTCCAGGCTGTGTCCTATGGATTCTCCAGTGTGGACCCACCAGGACTCATCCGAAAGGTTGTTTTGTCTTTTGTTTGTATGGTGTTTTGTATTGGTGTTTGCATTGCTGTATGATGGTTCTCCATTTTTTGGCGACGCATGTATGTTGATTTTCCTGTTCGTGCGACCTCAGGCAACATATTTGTTTTGTGAATCATGGTATTGGTGTGCAGTTTCTTGGTCCAGGTTAGGGGGTGGGCCCGAGGGACGGTGTTGCGGGCCTGGGTGTGGTGTCGGTGGGTGTTGTGGCCCTATTGGGTCTCCGTGCTTCAGGTTACGTTGCTCCATGGCATCTGTTTGTCTTCAGTTGTGGTTGTGGGCTGTGCTCCCCTTGTGGTGCAGACTGTAGTCCGACTTTACACCAGGTCACAACAGGTGTAAGTTTCCTTCTGCTAGCGTGACTTATCGCCTGTTTTGTGTTTTTTCGCCGTTCTGTCTGGTCATTGTGAATGTTGTGTTGTGGTGTTGACGGGGCTTTTGGCACAGGAACACCTACTCTGCATATCATTAGCAATATTTGAGGGGTTCCTCTGTTACGAAAGTATTTGGTATTTGCGGCTGCTATGGCGGTTAAACTGGTGCTGGGGGCTGTTAGCACCAGCTTGTGAATGGGGTGGTAAATTTATCACGACTTTTGATGTGCAAAAGTGCAGTAAATTTGGCAATAGCTCCTTGTGAATATTCCCCTTAGTGTTTTGTTTTGATTAGCAAAGTTACTCAACTCCAACACGTTTCTGTTTACACAAATATGCTTATCAGCTTCTTGATTTAATCCTCCTTTAAAGGTCTGTTTTGTTATTACATCCACCACTTGCCACCACCTCTACTTCTGCTCCTAGCACTCCACCAAAACCAGAACTAGACTCACGTAGCATGGGGAGGGTAATCATACCAGCTACAAATTCAGCTTTCAGTCAAACATGCCTCTCTTTTCATAAGTGATAGAGTAGGTGAAAGTCTACTGTTACACGTGCATATGTACACCCATATTTCCATGGTATTCAGTTATTGACAGTGATATATCCTTTGCCACTTTTCAAAATGATAGGGCATGGGATTGTAATGTGAGCATCATAATGTTTCATTTAGCCCAGTTTGGAACATCCATGAGAGGACCTCAGTTTAACTGAAAGACAGTTTACAATAGAAAAGCCAATCATTCTCCAAGCAGCTACCTCAGTCGCTGAACGGCACAAGAAGAAGATGAGGTCCAAGGTATCTCCTGAAGTTTTCTAGAATCCAGTCACTAGCTAAACAGCCACAGATGCTTGCCCTACATACCCCCCAATGCAGGTGCATCAACAATCTTTTCCCAATCATTTGAGGAAGAGAGCAACCTTGGGGAGGTGGATCTCTCCCCTGTCTTTAGTCTCCTCAATCACAACCTCCCAGATGGCAACCCTCTCTGTGATGGACAACTTGATGGCTACATCCGACACTGACATTTGCAAGGACACTTCAGATATTCGCCAAAGCTCTGGTTCACAGAATTGTTCTAGATTACCCACGCAAGTGGCGTCGCTCTTTGTGGATCCCCTCATTTGTTAAGTTATGTACCCTGATACATTTGTAGGCAAAATTGGACACGTTATGTCTCCTTTGGTAGCCCCATTTCTGATAGTATAAATATGTCTAGCCCTATAAATGAATTGTGGGCTTTTAATTGTCTTAGTGGGGGTATTTATCATGTTTTAATTCTGAATACATGTCCATTTCTTTCTGATTTCCCAGGCTTAGGGCACACTACTCCTAACAGCTGCATTTCCTTTGAATTATATGAAAGACGCTGTGGACAGAGTAATACATGAATCATCATTCCCCTCGACTTAAGTGTTCCCTATCTATTAAAGAAATTGTTTCTTTCAACTCTTGTGCTCAGTTTAATCACCACTTTGTTCTGATGATGACCAAAAAATCATTGACGATATAAACACTCTAGACAGTCTTTTGGCAAAAATACTTTATTGAGAGACTTTCAACAGAAAAAAACTTTCCAACATTTATATAAACTTTGCTTTCTGGAATGCATCTCTCTGTATTGAATAAGAAATTGTTTCTTGGTCTTTCCACAGTACTTGTTTTTGTGCTCATTCTTGTACCATCTTCACACTTTTATGAGCACTGACAAATCATTGTAAATATCTTAACTGTTTTCAATGTTGCAAAGAACAATGATTGATCTAGTGTCTCTAGATTAAATGGTTGGGTCATATCCTTCTTTTTCAACATTAATTGTAAATGACGTTACATTATTGGGTATTGTGGTAAATTCTAGAATGCATTTTTAACAAGGGTCCCTAAATAGATCTTGTTGCTTTGAAAAAATATATCACTATTTATTAACAGGACACTGTTCAAACACAATAATGCAGCAACCAAATTAGCAGCTCATATAAAAAAGAAGCAACTTTTGAGCAGGCACCGGCAGACCCAGACATCTGCTCTGTGACCCAATCGGGGAATCTGGATGGAGCCATAGTTCATGAGTGATGATGATATGTAAGCCTGTTTCTTGGTGATGTTGTGCAACATTCAATTGGTTACTGCTGTTTTGCACACAGCTTTATGGGAGTACAGGAGCACACCCATGTACTGTCAACACATCTGAAGCACACCTTCAAGATACCAAAAGTGCTATCATTGATAACTCATATAGGTATGTGTGTCATAACTTGGTTGGAGCTGTGTGTGAGGAGGACGTTTGGATGCCAGTTAACCGCTCTCCACCAAGCAAGATTAGTAAGCAAAGGAATACGAAATCTTCAACCTACTAGCTCGTAATGTGGGAAAATAGGGAATGGAGGAGAAGAGAAATCACACTGGAGTAGATGGCTCAGCTCACCAGCATTTATTTGTTTTAAGACTAAAGTTCCACTCTGTCCCCAGAAAGTCTTAAACAAATGTCACAAACCACTGGCACATCAAGTTTTGTTATAATGACAAAGGTAGATGGGAAGTAGTAGGAGTGGTGCAAGAATCTCGGTAACATGACAATTCCCATCCCTTTTTTTCTTACCTATGTGAATGCTGATAACAACTCCATGAAATACCAGGCACCATCCCAAGCTCGAGAGCACCAGCAGGTACTGAGAAGTGGTGGTCACATTGTATATTGCACAGCACGTGTAAGCCAATTTCATACCTTGTCTTCTGAGGCTTATGAAGTCAGAACAAGGAGGGAACATGAGGGACAAGTGCAGAACAAAACAATGTGGCAGCGAAACGCAAAAAAGTTGATCGAACTAATTGAGCAAAAACCATACATCTAAACAGCTGCAGGGCAACTTGCTACTGCCACCATGCTGCTTAAAAAATACTGGACAAAGTACTCCTGCATGACCGGATCCAGTCTCTGGGGTTCAGCCTCTAATGAACCGGCCTCCACGGTCTCCATGATATTAGCATTTTCTTTCAGCCTTTAAACCATGATCTTATTCCTAAAATCTCAGAACCTTGTCTGTAGTGTAAAGTCTGTCTGTAAAGAAACTGTCCTAGGAAGAGAAGAAGCACTGCTGTGCTACTACAGGCCTGCTACTTTGCTGGATTGCTGTTCTAGAAGAACTTCTTTTCTGCTGTGCTGCCCTCTGCCTGCTACACTCTGCCCTTCACTGAGGAAGAACTGGACTCTTCATTGAACCCAGAGTGATCTCCAAGGGCATGCTGGCTTACCTCCTATTGTGAAACACAGGGATATCAAAGTCTTACAGCTTGCTCCTAAACCTGGTCAAATGGATTTAGATCCAGGTGCTTTCTCCAGTGGAACTAGGGCATCCTTTGCTGTGGGAAGCAAACCATTGATGCTGTTGTGGGGACAGACCAGGCGCATCGTACTTGGAAGAATCCCCAAGAACCGACACATCCCAACTGCTGCACCACTGCCGCTGCAGTTGGAGAAGATTGACGCATCCCCTCGACTGCGTAGGGAAACCCAGCACATCAGCTTTTGAACCAATGCATCTCGGCTTCAGCACTTTGTCTTAGGAATCACCATCACTGCATGAAGAATATCGACTCATTACCTTGACTGCAGGGATAGACACAGACGCATAACGTGGCTGCACCCCACATCTCGCTGTTGCGACCAGCATTAAGGTACTTTAGACAGCGGGCCTTGCGTGGCTTCTGTATCCAGGCTCATGGTCCATCACAGTCAGCCCGAATTCTTGATTTTGCCCCGGTGCAGCACAACCAGATAAGACAATTAGCAAACACAACAAGATTATGGATGGAGTCCTGAAACATTTCAACCATTGTCCCCAGTAAAGAGATCTGGGTTAAATCCATTGTTCTTTTGCATACTATGCCAACCCAGTTTGGACTCAGCCATAAGTAAATCAATCTTGAATCTGATCCTCATGGGAGCAGTCCAAGCCGAACTGCCAGGCCAGGTCCTCCCTGGAACAGAAACAAACATCCTGGGACTGGTTTTGTAATATCATCCCTTTTTAGCCAGGCTAGCTTGAATGCAGTGACACATCAAGCAAGGGACCCATGTCTGGGCATACCCTTGGCCACTTGGGTGAACATAGCAAACACAACAAGATGAAGAACGGAGTGCAGAAGCTTTTCAACCACTCATCCCCAATCAAGAGATCTGGGTTTAATCCATCATTTTTTTGCTCACTATGCCACCCCAGTTTTGGACCCAATGATATGAAAACCAGTCTTGACCCTGTTGCTGGGACCAGATTCAGAGTATCACCCCTTATCAGCAAGGCTAGCTTGAATGCAGTGCACAGCGAGCAAGGAACCCACATCTGGGCATACCCTCGGCCATTTAGAGTAAACATAGCAAACATAACAAAATGATGGATGGAGTGCTGAAACATTTCGAGCACTCACCCCAGTCAAGAAATCTGGGTTTAATCCATCATTGTTTTGCGCACTATGCCACCCAAATTTGGACCCAGCCATATGCAAATCAGTCTTGACCCAGCTCGTCATGGGAATAGTCCCGCCTGAACTGCCAGGCCAGGTCCTCGCTGGACCGGAAACAAGTAGGGCTGGGCGAAGCACTACGCTACGCTCGCGGAGTTTACGGAGTTTGCGCAACTTCGCACTACGCGAGCTGCACGTAGCACAGTGCGAACACGCGTAGTGCAGCGTAGCGTAGTGCAGCACTAATTTTTTGCTTGTTCGCGGTCCTGAAAGTCATGTTCGCGACCGCGAGCAAGCAAAATGACATCCCGGCAAGATTTTCAACGCGGGGAGGTAAGGTTTCTCATTGTGAGTGGTTGCGCATGCTCGCGACCGCTCTCAATGAGAAACTACCAGTTCGCGTTGAGAAAGCTACCGCTCGAGTAATAATCTACTCGAGCAGCAGAAAACTACAGCTCGCACTGTGCAAGATGCCGTTTTCAATGATTGCACAGTGCCGGATGCTTGTCCGCACTGTGCAATCATTGAAAACGCATCTTGCACAGTGCGAACATGCTACTACGCACCTTGCGTAGTGCTACGTGAAGTTCACGTAGTGCGAAGTGCACTTCGCGTAGCTTCGCGTAGCGCTACTTCGCGAACTACGCCCACCCTTAGAAACAAGAATCCTGGGACTGGTTCTGGGGTATCACCTCTCATCATCCAGGCTTGGTTGAGTCCAGTGGCCGAGCTCGCAAGCAGTTGCTGCCGACATGACTTGTGGGCGGGGGATTGTGCAGGGGACCGCATGGGGTTCACTTGTGGGGGGCTAATTAAAAGGAAAAAAATAAACTTACCTTCCCAGGACCTGGGCCGTCTCAGTTCCCAGCTGGGTCCTGCATTTGAACAGAAAACAGGCAGAGCAGGCAGTCCCCCTCCCCTAAGCCAATTGTGATTGGCTAGGACACCGACCACACAGGCATTTATGGGGAGGCCATTTACATGGAAAAAATGCAGAGAGTGTATGACTGGTTTGGTCGGCCTTGGGTCCGACCAAACAGTCAGCGCCCTCAGAGTAGGCAAGCCACTCCTCCCCTGGACTCCAGCAGACCTGCCCGCCTCCAACTACACCCTTCTGCTTCTCGCAGCGCGAGAAACAGAAACATAAAATGGTAGTTTTATCCCAGTTTAGAACCAGCCATATGCAAATCAGTCTTGACCCTGCTTCTCACTGTAACAGTCCAACCGGAACTGCTAATTTAGGACCAGAAGCAAGAATCCTGGGTCCAGTTTCGGGGTATCACCCTTCAGGGTGTTTTTTTCGGGCCCAGGGAGGACCTGACTTGGCACTTCAGGCTGGACTGATCTCCCATGAGGAGCAGGGTCAAGACTGATTTGCACATGACTAGGTCTAAACTGGGGTAGTATGGTAAGCAAAAAATTATGGATTTAACTCAGATCTCTTGACTTGGGGGTGAACGTGTGATTTGTTCCACATCATGTCCATCATTTGTGTGTCTTTTGCTTTCTTACCCTAAGTGCGCTGGGTATGCCCAAGCATTGGTCACAGGCTCACTGTGCCACTGGATACACGCTTTCATGGCTAATGAGGGGTCATAGCCTAAAACTGGGCAAAGGATGCTTGTTTCTGATCCAGGGAGGGCTTGGCAGTTCATGCTGGACTGTTCTCGTGAGGACTGGGTTCAAGACCGAGTTGCATATGGCTGGGTCTAAACTGGGGTGGCATTGTGAGCATAAGAACCATGGATTAGACTCAGTTCTCTTAACTGGGGCTAAATGATTGATTTGTTTCAAACTCCGTCCATCATTTGGGTGTCTTCAAATAAGTCCCATAGGCACTTATCGCTTCTAAGCTGTATTTACACTTTTATTCTTTAAAAATTAATATCCCAACTTCTACTTATTGGATTTTTGTCTTTTTGTTTTTTTTGGTCTGGTTGTATTCATAAAAATATAATCTATTTTACTAAACTGGTGTGTTGTGTTTTCACTGTGTTACTGTTTGCAGTGTTGCTTAATACTTTACACATTGCCTCTTAAGTTAAGCCTGACTGCCCTGTGCCAAACTACCAGAGGGTGAGCACGGGCTAATTTAAAGTGTGCTTCTGACTTACCTTGACTAGGATTGTGGTTCTTGCTTGGATCGGGTGCATACCTCTACCAACCAGAAACCCCAAATGGTTCTTTTCTAAAAGTAGAACATCATATACACATATATGAAGTCACTGTTAGAATAATGTGTGCCTATTGTGAGTAATGCATTACTATGCTTGAGGTGATATCCCACAGAATCACATGCAGTCCTAGTGTGGGATGTTCTAACGTACCTATGGGACATATGCCAACAAAATACCAAGCAAAAAAACGATGTGCAAGAGGTGACTGATGAAAGATAAAGCGGTTTTATGTGCTTCCAGGAAAGGGAGCATACCCTGGCATCACGGATGGTTTGCATTTTGATGGGGTGCCAGTGTTTTCTGTTGCAGAAAATGTTTTCCCAGTGGAGTGGTGCAAGAAGTGCCATGTGGGTGCAATCAATGTCATCTCAGACATGAAAGATATGGGCAAAAGCACAGGAGTCCTCTGCAAAGCTTTACATTTCCTCCATTGATTGCGGCAGGGTGATAAACTGGCACACTCTGCTGGAGATACATCTTTCATAAGTGGTAGAACGCTGACATTGGGTGGCCTCTGAGATGGCTATGTTATCAGAACTGGCCCTATGGAAATACCCCATGCCCATGAAATGGAATACAGAAAGTACTTTCACATAGAAAAGTATGATCTGGAAATTGACTACAGGTGAATCAAGAACCTGCTCAGTGTTTGCAACCATGTCAAAGATCACTTCACAGGAGAATGGTTTCTGTCAGCCAATATTTCCCTGGACAAGCCAAAGAAACAGAAATCAAAGGAAGCAGCAAAGAACAGCAGGTAAGATAGGAAAATAATTATACATTTTATGGCTTTACTAATTTATATGTAAGTGGTAAAGCCTTAAAAAAGCTAAATTAGGAGAAGTGAAGATGTCTGGCTGGAGGCTTGTGAATTTCATTTTGTAGTATTTGAAGTAGCCTTACTAGGAGCACTAATTCAAGTACCCCAAAAGCTGTTTGAGAGATAGTCCTAAGTAAACAATGCTGAAACTACTTGGTGGAGAACCAGAGATGCCAGAGGAGAACATGGCTAAAAAAAAACAGATCTTACTTTATACATGAATAACTTTGAAGCAAAACTGTGCAATTAGTAGTATAATCAAAGCAATTAGTGCCAGTGGTAGGATTTGAGGGAATTACAGAAAGGTGATTCTGGATAAGACATTATGACCCTTGTTACTAGTGGCTCAATAAAATCCTACTTTTTTAATTCCTGCAGAATTACTATTTTTTAAAAAAATTTCAAGGTATTTTATATTAATTTTTATAAGCAAAGACATTAGCATTTCTGTTACAAGGTTAGCCATTCGTTGTTTGTACAACAGTCGTGGGTCTTGGAAATTTCAGAGTGGGGACATAACAAGGATTACATGTTTTTGGGGAGGAACATGCAAGAATTATTGTTTCTAGCCAGATTGCTACATGTTTCACCCTGGAGTGTCACTCTGAAATTTTGGTTGCTTAAAAACAGCCAAAATCTCTGTGTGGAAAAATAGAATATACAATTGTAATGGGTCCGGCAACCAGGGAATGTGAGTTTGAATCCTGGCCTCAGGTGTACTGACTGAAAAATGTATTGTTTGACAGACGGATAGTGTCCACTGGGATGAGGGAGAACATTATTACGTCCACAATCCCAATGGTGCTCAAATCCATCAAATTTGGAGATGACCAGCAGTCATTTCCCTTCAAGGTACATATAGGGGCCGATTATGATGGCGGACGGACCTGAGTCCGTCCGCCACCATAGAGAAGGAGGGACCGTCCGCAGGGGCAGCGGCGGTCCCTCCATGCAGATTAGGATGTGACCGCCAGGGTGGCGGTCACATCCTCTATTTTTAACATTGCGGCGGGTGCAGCTTCAAGCTGCACCCGCCGCAATGTTAAAAATGCATGTATTACATTTACATGCACAAAGAGGCAGGCACCGCGCGGTGCCTGCCGCTTTGTGCATGTAAATGTTGGGGGGTACCATAGGGTGGGGGGTGCACATGGGGGGTACCATAGGTACCCCCCATGTGCACCCCCACCCCCCGACACCCTGGGGGCCCGCAACGGGCCCCCAAAAGCCAAAGTCCACATGCTTTTCCACGGCGGAAAAGCCGCCGCGGAAAAGCATGTCTCCGTGCAAATCCTAATTTGGCTGACGGTGTCTTGCAGACACCGTCACCAAATAGCCCTCCCCTCCCCGCGGATCAGTGGCGGACGGACCTGCAGTCCGCCACTGGTCCATCCGCAATCCCACCGCCATCCTAATCTGGCGGTGGGTGTTCTATGTGGCTGCAGCGGTGAATCCGCATACTCCGGGACGGCGGTGGCTTCCGCCGGCCCAGAGTATGCAGATTCACCGCAATCATAATGAGGCCCTTAGTTTGGTGGATGTCTGCTATTGGTTTTGGTTGGTGTTCAGCAAACTATAATTTTTTTTGTTCAGTTGCAAACTCCCAAAGTGGCAGTTTGTTTCTGAAAAATGAAAAGCTAATGACCCCCACACACTGGGAGATGTCTCCCAGGGTGCGGGGTCATTAATATTTCTTTCTGACCCTAACGGACAGGAAAAAAACATTGCAGTGAATGTTTTAAATAAAGCTGTCCGGCTGTCAGAATAAGCGTTCTATCAACAAATTCAATGGGGCTCTGCTGATGAAAAGCTTATGGTCCCCTTGTTCGAAATGTGGTGGGCTGACCAGTGGTGTGAGGGACAGGGTACTCCCTTTATCTAACACTAAATCTCCCTATGCCAAAAAACGTAAATATGTGAAATGTAACATGTCATTCAAAGATGTAAATCCACACCCCCATCATGCACATTGCTCTGTTCCTCCCCTTGATGTTCACACCAAATCAATACCCACACATACATACACTTGTGGTGCAGATTAATGTCTGAAAACTGGTGTTTGGAGCCTGTGCAAGACTTAGAACCTCTGAAACCTTCAAAGACCCTGTGGTGCACTTGGAGTTGAATGTAGCTGCTAGGTAAGTCCAATATACAGATATATTCATCTTTGATTTGATGAGTAGTCTGCAGGAATAAAGTAATCATTTAAATTGGTTAATAAATTTGAAATCTGATCAGTGATTTTTTGACAGTGATCTGCAGCTTGCAAATTTTGGAAACATTTACTGCATTAACATTTTGGAAAGACTTTTCTAATAAAATAAGGCTCCTTGAGGTCTATTTTCCATTACTCTTCTATGTAATTAAAAATCCCACGTGTTTGCATTAGATGTGTCATTAGTTTGGAGAAGAAATATCTAAAGTATGCTTTTTTTAAATTAAGATAGATGTTGTTTCTCAAAATCTGTCAAAGCTTTTTAACAAATTATTTTTAAGATATCTTTCGTGCATATATTTATATATGAAATATTACTAGAACACACATCTAAAAATGTTAAATATACTTCAGTGGCTGATTCATAAATTAATTTACATTGTCTTAGTTTGTTTTAAAATGCTTATGGTATGCTAGCTAGGCAAATCTAAGCTAGTGTTGATTCTATGTCATAAAAAAGATGTTGCAGTTAGTTTACTTTAGTCTTTGTCTTTGAATATTGTATAGCACGCCCCAGTGAGTAGTGTAGCCTCATAGTCCTCTGACCTTTTTCTTTTGGTTGCATCGTTTCATGAGTTTATTGATCGAATGATCCAATATTGCCTAATTGGAAAGAATGAGGTGACAAGCATGAAACTCCGAAAGGTACTCCACACTTCAATCTGATTGGTTGAACTAGCAGGCAGGTGTTTGCGTGGTCACAAATAAGAGTGAAGTGGACAGGGTTGAACATTCATATGGGGGTCCTGGATTTGTAGTATTCATATATTTACATGCATTCATTTATATTTATTTTGCTTTTTGTAAAAAAATAAATTAAACTGAAACTCCTACAGGTCCACATTTATCTAACCAATTAATGTACACTGATATTGAATGCCTGACAGATTTAAATGATATAAGTTCCCATAGATGATAAATCAGTCCCCTCATATGAAAAACATACATCCTTTGGTATCCGCATTGTACACATCTACAGCTATCAAAGCCTTATTAGGACAAATTGTCATTTATTTATCAACATTAACTGACAGTCCACACAGCCATTGGCCTGGCATTCATGACTTCCAGCATTTAGGCTAAAAAACAACTTAACTTCAATGTGTTCCATATATAAAAAATAAACATCAATACGAACATAGTTAGTTTTCTGATTGTATTAATCTGTACACATTAGTAAAAATTGAAAACTGATAGCTTTATTCATATATTTTGTCTACCGGACTCACTCCCTAGTTCCACTGGATAAAAGTGGGATGTGGAGACACGGGTCATTGGATGTCACAGGCAGCTGTCCATAGAAGGGGAAGAAACAGGGTTTATGACTCCTCAGAATGCCATGTGGTTGGATAGTTTCAAAAGATAAACTGACAAAAAGTTCCAAAGTTGGGAAAAACTTCAAATGGTGGGACACCACACAAGCTACTTAGGACATTATCAGAATCATAAATTAATGTTTTTACTGGCTTAATACATTGACATAGATGGAAAATAAAAAAATAAAAAACTCCTGACACTACCACCCGCAAGGGTGTTCTGACAAAATAATGTGTCAAGAATACTGGATTTCTATGACACAAATTTTGAGTCTCAAAAATTGTGATGTGAAAAACATTGTGGTCAGAATATCACGAATAAGATTATAGTTTTTTTACTATTTTTCATTATCATTGGTAATAATGTTGTGTGTTACATCATTGTAATCTATATCATTTTTTGAATGTGAATTTGTTGGATTTTATTTATGTATTAATATTTTGTATTTTTGTTTACTGTTTGCAATTTTATTTTAATATTAAGAATGAGAGGTTGGGTGTCAAGGTGAATAGGAAGTGTACTCAATTTATATATTTATTATAAATTTATTAAAAAATATTCTTTAAATTTGATTTGATTTTGTTACTCACTAATAAAATTTAGATTTGATATGTATATGTTTTATATATTAAATACTATTTTATATTTAAATCTAAAATAATTGTTTAAATGTCATAATTTTTAGATAGTTCGTAAAAAATGTTATTAGTATATTTCTGTGACTGTAATTATTGAAATATGTTTCCTTATCGTTTACATTAAAAATGTTAGCTTTATATTACTACATCTTTATAATTTCACTAATTTATATATATGATTCAGTTTAAAATAGTGGTGTTGGTATAATATGGTCTTCTTGACAAAGGATCGGCGGGGTGGTGGGCTGATATACATTGGGGATAGTTTTTTAGTGCTTTTTTAACTCTGTACCATACCACAGCGCTATTTTAGGAACTACAAGCGCTAGTAGTTGTACCCTGGGAGGCCGCAAAACTCTCCCACCCATTAAATGCCTGATTCAGTGCAGGCACAAGTCTGGCGTGCCGAAGGTATGCCAAGGGCAAGCCCTACTGCACCTGTCAGTGAACGGAACGTGACCGGTGCCAGACATGCTGCCCCTTTTACTTCAGCCAAGCCACTCAAGCTAACCTTTTTAAGAGGAGTCTGTTGGCCCCTTGCACACCTAGCTGTGATAATCTTTTGCTTAATACCTTTTAGGTTGCCATGACTCAGCAATGTAACAAGTGTAATTTTGAATTGCAAAATTGGTTAGAGCCTCCTAGGTTAGCTCATACGAATATCACACGATGAACCCAAGCAGAATGATTGGGAGCCCAATAATATTAGTTTTGAGTTAAAACGTTACCTAATTAACTCCTGATCCCTATCTAAACATAAAATGGAGATCTGGGATATGCTAAACAATAATGTTCGGGGAGTTGTGTTTGGGCCCGAAATTGCTCTGGCAATAGCCGAGGATTATACCATCTCCCATCTGTATCCGGTGGGTAAGTAAGTAAGTCATTTTTATTTGCACAGTTAATTAAAACCAATGCAATACAATACAATATATGCATTAAGATAAAACACAATATAAAATCAGGTATGTTTTACAACAAGCATGGCATGGACATTGCTGTTCTGTTCATCCTAACTATAAAACGTGTTCACCTTTCATTTATCACACCAGTATTTAGACAGTAGATATAGTTTCTGATTTTAACAGGTTGAGATCAGATCAGTTCAAAAATCAAGTCCGGGCATTTTTTGCTCCACTGCCTTTAAGAATTTTACAAGGCTGCAGCTCAGCTTAGGGTCCTGAGATGAAAAACAGGTGAGAGCTGTGCTCCTTCGTGTGCATGACCCATGTCGGATGAAATGTAGTCTCAAAAGAAGTTTCCGCTCCTCTAACATTTTCTCACAGGAGCATAACAGATGGAGCATGTCTTCTTGCATGACACCACATAGCCGGCATAACGTGCCTGCTTTCTCTTTTAGCCAGTGTGGGAGATGCTGAAAGCACGGCAACAGACCTAGCCTGTACCTTAAGAAGCACATTTTGGTCTTTTTGGCGTAGCCCAGGCCAAAATAGTTCTGGGGAGCTTTTGTTGAACATGAATTCAGAATCATCAAAGCGTGTGTTCTTTTAGAGATATCTGCTTTATCTTGGACCCACAACTGTTGTTTAATTGACTTCTTTACCAATTTGTTAAATGTTTTGTGATCTGAGGAGGAAGCCCAGAGTTGTTCCAGCCCGGTGTTTACAAGACCTTTTGCTAAATATTTAGCTGCTGGCGAGGTCGGAGACTGCTCTAACTCCCTCCACAGATATTCGTTCAATGTTCCTTGTGCGGATTTCCTCACTTTGTCCCATACACAGATATAGGCCCCCTGTCATGCCAGGAGCTGTTGTTGGATACCAAACTCCAGCCTAATCTGTGGTGGGGATGTTCGCTTAGGAAGGCTAAAGATGATTCTATATGCGGCTATAATTGTACTGTCAAGTATTGTTGCATCTCTACCTCGTAAGACCGGTGGGAGTGCTCGGTGGTGGTACTGCCATAGTTTATCAGTCAGAATTTATGTGCTCCACCACAAAATTAGAGGGCCTGGAATTAGCTGAGGGATTTGTTTTTTCCCTTCAAATAAAAGATAACTTTTCTTTCTTAGATGCTTTAATCTATTGCCACCCCGTCCTCCCAAAATCATCTATAAAGTTTGCTGAGGTGTTTGCAAATGTGCTTGCTACGCTTTATTTACAGCATTCTAATTTCACAGTACTGGGGGATTTTAATATGTATATGGAGGACACAAACTGTAGATAAATGAGTAGTTAACACAAAGGATGTCACATGCTTAACCCTATCTTCTCTAATTATCCTTTTCTGGTCATGAAAACCTCTCCTGTTAGTTTGGATTGATCATTTTTTGGTACCCTGTCATTTGTCTTGTGTTGAAGTTCAGCCTGTCATAGCTTAGTTAGTGGGAGCTTGTAGGCCATGGCATTCTATCCCTGACTCAAGTCTTCTAGACATGAGTTTGGAAATTGTTGAAAGCAAAGGAATAGATGAAGCTGTCAATTTCTTCATCTCCTCCTTGTTGCAAGGGTTCGACAATCTGGCACCCCTTAAACTGATTCACCCAGCCTCAAGGAAAAAAAACATAGATGCAAACAGCTTGAAGAAAAATGGTGGTGGAATTATGATCCAGAAGAAAGGAGGACTTACAAAGCTGCTCTTAAGCAATTCCACAAAAAATAGTGAAAAAACTAAAACAGATCTATTTGACAAACAAATTGCTGCCGCTTGGAACGCTCCAAGAGCACTTTTTTAAATTGTTAAAATATTTCTGTATCCTGAGGCGAATAAGCAGACATGTCCTGCCTCTCAGTCACTAGCCTGTAATTGATCTATGTTTTTTCATGATGAAGTTTTTAAAATGTATTCTAACTTTCAGACAGACAAGGTTGCTTCAGACTGATCAGGTTGCTTCATATTCAAGGCTGAGGTCTGAGGAGGTCTCTTGTTAGCGTCCCATGAGAGGATTGCTTTAGCTGAGACTGAACTAATTGTTCATGAAGCTAGATCTGGTTTCCCCCTTGATATTTGTCCACCACACTTTGGACTAGGGCGGTTGCCACAATCAATTAATCCACAGATCAGCTCTTCATTCAACTTATCTTTGGTACTAGGCACTATGCCAGCAGTTTGGAAAAATGTGCTGGTGGTGCCACTTTTGAAATAAACTAATGTTGACCCTTCAGTCCCAAGCAATTAGATGCCTATCTCATTACTCCCTGCGCTGGGAAAAATGCTGCAAACTCTTGATCTTTAATAAAACAGTGGTCATTCTTTTAGACCTGTGTGACTCATTTGATAGAGTTTCCCATGAAGTAGTCCTGCAGAGACTTGAGAAGGCAGGTATAGCGGATAAAGCCTGGAACTGAATCAGTTCCTATCTCTCAGATAGGCACCAAGCAGTTTTTCGATCAACTTTTACCTCACTGTTTAGAGACTGTGGAGTCCCGCAAGGTTCGGCATGAAGCCCAACTCTGTTTAACACTATGGAAGCTGAAAATCTTTATGAAAATGTTACCAAAAAATTAGTTAAACACTCTAACATGGAAATGCATAATAAAGTAGACGTTAGAAAATGTGCTTTTATTACAAATGCAAAAATGGAAATGCTGCTTACATCTGTAGAAAGCTTTCATATCTATCGTTATCCAACTACTAGGCCACACTATACTTTTATTCTTTTCTATCCTTTTAAGAAAAAGAAATACCTTTCATGAATAGTGATTTAACATTATAGCTCACATAATGCAGCCTGACCTTTTTGTGAAATGTGCTGTTTCTTGCAAAATGTATTTCTTTTCTTCTCACACCATATGAGTCACTGTATTTAGATTGTTTTCTTTGCCATATATTCATAATGAACCAGTATATTAATGAAAAGAAAATGCTTAATGCAGCTTACAATTCGTGATCTAACCAGGACATATGCTCCTGAAGGACAGGACATGTTCACGGAACTGCAAGGTGTGCTACGAGGAGTCACCGAGGATACCATTGAGGCAACCAGCTGCAGAGCTGTTGGGTGTGAGCGCGGAGCTCCCTGAGAGGGGCAGGGAGCTGGGACAGCCAGAACAGCCGGTTGGCCAGACAGCGAATCAGCAGGGGTGAGCCAAGTGAAGCGAATCGCAGACAGGCGAGTTACTGAGTGCAGCAGCATGCTGCTGCAGAGAGTGAGCCCCGAGCCATGTGGATTGGGGCCCATCGGGAGACGGGTAGGGGAAAGACCGACCGGATACATTTTAAGGTGTGATAAAGGCCGCTTTATTGGGAACAGGTGCATCTTAACAAAACCACATCCTTGGCCTTTGCCGTACAAAACTAGTCCTAACTAAATAAACACGTACCTGCCCAAACCCCCACCCCACCCCTAAAAAGTTCCCTGCAACAACATATACATAGTTACCAATTACCCAAATGCCTGCCTCAACTGTTTTAAAACTCCTGCCAACTGTACACTCCCTCCCCCTCTGTCCATGAGACCTCATTCCTCCTTTCCTACCCCCCCTTAACTAGGAAAAGCGCCATCCAAAATCATTTCCAGCACCTGCCCCCAGCGACATCATCCCATCCGACCTAACCAACACACCTGCTCCCAACAAAACCCTTCCAGGAAACAGACAAACCTCCCAGACCCCCCCCCCCCCCCCACCAAGAACCTCCCTACCTGGGGCGGGCGGGTGGGACAACAACTTTCTACTGCTCAGCTGCTGGGTCACTGTCACCAAAATGGTGCCCAGTGACCCAAAATGACCATAGTTATACCCTTACAGCCCAAATGGAGCCCAAACCAGTCCAAGGAGCCCAACCAGCCCAAACCTCTTCCCTGTCCCCCGTTCAATGTCTTCCCCCTCCCTTCCTCCCGGGGCCCCAAACTTCCCCGGGGGGGAGAGCCTCCCTCCGGTCGGCCACCCCCCGCAAAGCCCCATTGGGGCCCATCAAGAGACGGGTAGGGGAAAGACCGACCGGAGACATTTTAAGGTGTGATAAAGGCCGCTTTATTGGGAACAGGTGCATCTTAACAAAACCACATCCTTGGCCTTTGCCGTACAAAACTAGTCCTAACTAAATAAACACGTACCTGATATTTACTAGACACCACCCAAAATTTCTCTGTTGATAATGGTCTAAGCATCAACTTAGAAAACTCTAAAGTAAGGAAATTAGACCAAAAAATAACGCATGTAGTTACCGCTGGCATCTGGTTAGTCAATTGAAGAATACAAATACCTGGGGATCATAATAGACTACAATGGCATGTTTATGGCACAAAAAGAGGCCATCAAGAAAAGAGGAAACTCACCGGCGGTAGTACTAAAAAACATCAAATACAAAACTGCCGGCCCGAGCCTTATGCCACTGCTCTAGGTGTTCCAAGCAAAGCTCATTCCTACCATCACTTATGGGAGCTAGTGTCTGTGCGGAACGGATGCGGGCACGCTGGACGGTATATTTTCAAGAGCATTAAGAATTATATTAATCTACCTAAATATACTTTGCCTGTCCAAATAAGATTGGAATTTGGCCTACAGATGCAAGAGATTGCCCACAAAGGTGCCTATGTAAAATGCTGGCATAAAATCAAAGGTGCTGAGTCTGGGTTGCTGTCAAAGACTATAGTGAACTCTTACCACGACTTGCACAGGAACAGGTAGCTGCTTGGTCCCAACTCCACCTCAAGGATACACAGGGTCCGTTATTGAAACTTGACCCTCAAGGACCCTCAAGGGGGAAAGGGGAAGTGGATAAAATAACAAACAATAGAAGACACTGCTCTGGATCTGTTCTTACTGCTTCTCTTGTCTCAATTGCTAGTAGACAGTTTCTAAGAAGTCCTAATACACCAAAAGAAAGAGAGATTAAGTACTCCTCCTCCCTATTTCTAATATGCCTATATTATTCCTATCTACTACTTACCTATTCTTCCAGAAACGAGTGCTTCTCTTCTTCTTTTTAATCTCTTTTCTCTTCAAAAGCTTGCTTCTAGGGACTTTTTATCTGTGGATACACATTAATTAACCTCTATCTTTTCTTGTGACGTAATACTATTGTAATTACTCTCTCACTACTCTTACCGTGTCTAGAATTGGTAACTCTTTTATTGTGTTATTCTTGATGAGTATTTTATGTTTTACAGTTGCTTAACTCTCTTGATAATTATCGTGTACCTTCTCAGCTTACATTTCAGATTTTAGAACTTCTATATGATCAAGCATATGCAGGTAAGTATTGTCCTTTTATTCCTGAATTCTGCTCAGTAAGTTCTCCTTTTACTTATAAGTATTACTTAGTATCTTTATCTCTTCCTGTTGAACTTATTACTCTAGTTAACTTACACTGGTAAAGTGTCACTTATCTGTCTCCTTTTGACTTTTCTTCCTACTCTAGATGCTGATGACAGCGCTCTCGAACCTCCCCGGAATTCTCTGGAGTTCAGGTAAGTCGAGTTGGAGTTTTCTTCTCTTCAGCGTTCTAACTCTGGGAAGTTTCTTTGAGAAGGACGGGAAGGAAAGAAAAGGGGGCCGACGGGATTTCGGACGAAAATGGGAAAGCACGACGCCAAGGGCAAGGGTAAATTACGGTAGGACACGAGCTCTTAAAATCTTCGGATGTCTCCTCAGTTTACTCAGGTGAAGTGCGCATTCAAATTCGAGCGCGCGCTTCATCTGGACACCGGCACCTGTAAAAGCATACACAAACTAGACCGCTGACTCGTCTCCCCAGTCAGCGGCCATCTTAGAATTCCGCTCATGAACCAGAAGGCTCCAAAAGTGATTCTGAGTCGGATTTCATTTGTTTACCCAGCCATCTTTAGAGTTCAAGGCACATACAGAAAGAGTTTGTTTGACTAGGGGTTTAGAAGGCCTGACAGTCGCTGAATGTACATTTATGGAAGAAACTACAGTCAAAAAATAAAATGAAGCCATGACCTACTTGCTAGCCTTGATAGACTGACTGGGGCTATGGGAACATCGAGTGGCCTTGGGGACGCATAACAGCTTCAAACATCTTGTTAATAAGACAGTGAAAATTGTCTTAGGGAAGACAAGACAGTGCTATAAGAAAGGGCCCATCGATGGTTCATCCTGCAGAGCTACATTAATTCCTCCTCCCACCATGATTTAGGATCAGGATTTACGAATGCAATAAAGGAAAAATATCTTCAATTTCGACTGGTTATTCTTCCGACCCTACTGCACCTGCCACCTTGGGAACAAACACCGACAACTTCTAACTGCTGCCTATGTGGGAAAAAATGTGCTTTATCTATTGTGCATCTGTGGGAAGTTACAATATGAACGCTGACTGCTATTAAAGATCAAGGGGATAAGCACATGCAGGTAGGCAGTGAAAGCGTGTTTTGAAGTTTGAGAAGTTCAGTTAATCTGCCCCTTTGTACGATTCATGAATATAGTGGGGAAAAACTTTAATAACTAGCAGCATAATGGGCTAATTTCTTTTTGTACTGTACCAAAAGGTTCTCCACAGGGATGCTGATTTGACTACGACTAACAACTAAGCAGAATTTTCCAACCTCCTTAACAAGTTGCATAATCCTTCTGCTCATCGCCCCCATCCTATAGATGATATACGGCCCCTATTCAGCAATTGAGACCCATGAGTCTGCCGTATTCACTTTTATGCTCTGGATAACTCACTCTGTGCCTCACAAAAACTTAATCAGGATCTGGAGCTAGAGACCAAATAAACAGTGGACACCAGCAAACATCACCTCGGTTATCTAGAAAACTATTTTGCACATTGTGGGTTCCTTATAAACAAAATGTTTTCTTAATAGCTCCTCTTTATTTAGGCTGCAAATCCAGTATAATCTTTGGTATGAATATCAAATTATAATTTCTGGTCTTAATATTGGAACAGTTAAGACACCACTGTTACTCTTTTATTGCAATCGTTTTAAGTAATCATCCAAATAAAGATATCTTCTCTTTTCCCACCAATTGCTACCCAAGACATTCCAGAATTCAAATTTTTCATTCTATAGAGCAGCTCATTGTATAACAGTGGGTCACCTTTGTGGATGTAACTTTTTGTAATATGTTGTAGCCATCTCTGAATAACTTTATATCGACATGGGCGTTTACTGTGGGAAATGAGGATGAAGACAACAGACCATTGGAAGATCTTAACTCATTTGATGCTGATGACTTACTCACCTGTTGTTGCAACATGTTTTGGTGGCTTTACTATATAGTCCGTATTCCTAGCTACAGAGTCAAGGCAGTCTGTGCACTCCCACCCAGCCATACCCCTTAGCACTTCGTTGTGTTAGCTTGGATTACCATAAGCTAATGCTGACTGTGATTTCCTTTTACTCCTCTTAATTCAAATTAAGGAGACTTTCAATCTTTTTGCTGATCATAGCTACTGCTGTGATTTCTCTCACCCTAACGCCTATCTAGACATTTGCCACTGCAATCGTCCGAGTACTCGGCTGAGTATCTAGAACTACCCTTTATGGGAAGTTTGATCCTTTTCTTTCTTATCTGACCTTGCTTCAAAATTCTACATGCTCTTTTGCAAAAGTAACTCTTTCTGGGTTCCTGTTAGGATAGGATAGGTCCCTTAGATTAGAATAGGGACTATGGAGCACATGTCTCAAAAATCCATTTTGTATTCCATAAATAGGGAATTTTAGGTAATCCTTATTTAAGGAATCCAAAATGGTATGTAAGAAAATAGTGTTTACCTAAAAGCGATTCCTACAGTGTCGCAATCACAATTAGGTAATCTTTATTATGTTATACTACTTCAATTCGCTAATAAGGGTCTCAAGGCTAATAGATGCAAATGGTTTTGCATTACCTAAAGTGTGATTTCCTACTTGGTAATTGCAAATTAAGTAATGCAAAACCAAGGCCCCCCTGTAGCTCCTAAAAAATAAATGTTCACCTCTGCAGCAAGGGCATGTGCACGCTTCATGGCACTTTGAAAAATTCATTTTTTGTGCATTTTCAAAAACGGCACATGGTTACCATTGACTTGAAGTTGAGGGTAATAGCATTTCCGAAATGCACTGTTTGCATTTAGAAAATGCTTGGTACAAGTGCTTAGAGAATCGCAAATTGTGATTCTCTATTTGTAGTTGTCATTTTTGGCGATCGCAAAAAATTTGGATTAGCGAAAATGCACTGCTAAAGCCTCTCATGCATCTGTAAAGTCTATTTTGCATTTGCAAATGGTCAAATTTAGTGATTCACACCGTTTGCGAACGCAAAATAGGTTGATACATGTGTACTAATATACTGAATGGAACATACTGTTATTTTCTATGCCTGTTGTAACCAATCTTGTTGATTATTTCTGTAAGTGATCTGATTTTACTACTCTGAATATAAGAAACAAACATATCGACTAATCTCTTAATGAGAAAATAAACGTAATAATTTCACAAAACCTCTTTTTATTGGCTGAACATCAAAAGCAAACGATGTGAAAATGCTCCATTCTAACACAGTGGCAATGGTTCATCGACTTAGGAAGGTGCAGAACTTCCAGGCTTGTTAAGTAAGTTTGAAGTGAAGTTATTTACGGAATGTTTATGAGATTGCTATTCTCGCACCATTAATATGACCCCACTAGCCCCCATAGTCCAATGCTGGGGCTTTAATATTGTTTCATATGCAGACAAAGATAAGGCACAGGTTATGATGTCATTCCAATAGATTGACAAAGCCATGGTCGATAACATCCAGGTTTGTCTCTCTGCAATGGCCAGTTGGATGCATAGCAGCTGCTTAAAGCTAAACTTAGATTAATCGGAAATTGTTGTCTTTGGTAAATCTTCCCTTTTATACACCAGAATACTATAGTCTATGGAGCTGGGGTTTAACCCCTACCTGCACCAATTGCTACGAATTATGAGATGCCACTGGATATGTCATTATCATTTAAACTACAGGTGCAAGCTACTGCTGCCACCTGCTTTTTCCTTCTCAGATCCTTAAGAAAGACCTTGAAATACCTTTCATTGTCTACCTGGAAAGGCATTGTACATGCATTAGTTGCATCCAGATTGGATTATGCCAGTGCACTTTATCTTAGAATCCTACAAATGCAGGTAAAACGGCTGCAGCGAGTTAAGAATGCAACGGCCTGCCTTGTTTTGACCATTCCTAAAAGATAATCCATTCAGTAAGGTCTGGAACCATCGCATTTGTTCCACACTTTAGGTAATGCAAAACCAGTCCCACCTATCAGCCTTTAGGCCCTTATTAGCGAAGGGAGTAGTATAACATAATAAAGATTACCTAATTGTGATTGCGACCCTGTAGAAATCGCTATTAGGTAAACACAATTTTCTTACATACCATTTTGCATTCCTTAAATAACGATTACCTAAAATTAGCTATTTATGGAATACAAAATGGATTTTTTATACATGTAGTCCAAAGCCCCAAGGCCCCTGTGGCCCAAGCCAGCTCCCCAGTCAGCATCATATTGAGTGCTGGCAAGAGCTGACACCTTCCCTTTGCTTTGGCTGGGTGGCAGTAGATATTTTTTACTTTTTCTACTGGGTGGGAGCAAAGTTTAGTTCCTTTCTCAGGAGAGTGCAGGTAGGGTATACATGCTGGGTCGCAAGCAGGAAACCACAGTGTCCAATGTTTAGGCTCCTTAGGACATTGTGAAATATAATGCCCTAAGGAATGGGGTTCCGATGGTGGGTACCAGCACAGAGAGGGGATGAGTGGCCTCCTTTCCCTTTTTTAAGCAAAGTGGCTCCGGGGATATGGTACCCAGGGCCAGCCATGGCTTTGGGATGGGCTGCATGCCTCTTACTCTTTTTAGAAATTGGCCCTGGGGTCCTTGGCATAATAGTGGCACTGGTAAGGAGGCTGCCTGCCCCCCCTCCCCATCAATAGATGCTCTGCCTTAAGGAATGGGGTCCCCCTGGCCTAAGAGTGGCTCAAGAAAGGGGGGCCCCCTCATGCACCTCCCCATATATTTATAAATAATGACCCCTGGACCCTGGTAATAATATTTTAAAAAATTCCGGTCATCCTTTTTTATATGCCGATATCCTGTAGAAGTCCACTGAGATCTTGGTGTAATATAAAATATATTTTTTTCAACTTTTTGTCTTGGTGGTATACTTGTGTGACCCCATCACACAAACACGCAAGGCATAGGGTGCACTGTATTCCTACCCTGCCTCTTATATCTTTTTAAAAAAAACGTTTTCAGTAAAGGGGACTTAGTGCCTGATTTAGATCTTGGCGGACAGGTTATTCCATTACAATGGTGACAGATATCCCACCCGTTGAAACATAAATGCAATTACATCCTATGGGATTTATGTTTCGGCGGAAGGATATCCGTCACCTTTGTGATGGAGTAACCCGTTGGCCGAGATTTAAATCAGGCCCTGAGTCTCTTAGTCCTGTAACGACGGGCACAACATTTACTTTCATATTGAAGCCATCTAATCAGAGTGCTCTCTCCTACAGTACCCCAAGGAAAGAAAGCTTGGTGTCGTTATGGACAAGTTGCAAAGGCCTAAGTAATGAGCACATTGAAGTTAGCCTATCCAGTCACTTTTTTTCTGTATTCTGTACTAATTACTGTATTTTCTCACTACAAATGTTGGAACAAAAGTTCCCAAATGCATAGTTAAAAATAGTTTGAAAGGGGAGTGTGGCCAACCGCCGAGTAAGATGGCCACATCTTAAGGCGGCTCTGTCCAAAACGCCCGTTCTAACAAAAATCTGTCCAATGATCTGTAGATACTGAAAGCAGGGCAGATGTTCCAATTCACCGGAGCCCAGCGGTAACATTCTGAGCCAAGAACTGGGCGGATTGAGCATGTTACGGCTGAGAAAGGCTCAACTACATGAGTGACCCGGTAACACAGTGCGAGTGGTGGAGGAAGGTCTATCAGACTCCAGCCATCGCAGTGAATATCGGGGTCTGGTGAGGGAGTGAGCGGAACACCGGGTGCCTCAGGAGACCCCGACTGTGGTCCGCGCTGACCGGTGTCTGAGCCTCGGCATCCCCGCCGGCACATCAAAAACTGATGAGCGGTGTGGCTTGGGTGGTGGGCAACCTCCTTGGGGACTGACCGTGGCCTACATCGCGAGGCTGAAATTGACGTTGGAGCGCCCCTGCTGCTGGTGTCCATGCAGGAATTGGAGGGACCAGGGGCGGCCTACGCGTCAATCAGAATCACCCCAGAGCTTAGGAGGTGCTGCCGCAACTGGGAGACGGAGCTGTGCACACACTTACACGGCCCTACGGACCACACTCATGGCTAAGAAGCACACTCGGCTGTCCCAGCCAGAACAAAGAAAACCCCAAGAAGTGCTGAACGGCTGCGAGTACACACCCAGTACAAGCTGGTACCGGAGAATCATGAGTGTGGAGCTGGTAATGTGACGTTTCTAAGTGCCGGTCTCCACGGTGTTGCCGGATGCGCTTCCCAGTAGGCAATCTCTTGGGACTTTGAATGAGTGCACCAGCATTATTGTTCCTCATGGCCTTGCCCCCATTATTCTTCTCCTTCAACGTCGTGGGCACTCAAGATTGCCTTGCAGTTAAAATGAATGGTTGCTTCTCCGTCAATGCCTCGATGGGGGGTGTAGTGGTGGTACTAACCAGCAAGCTCTCACACCCTGAGGTTGATAGTGGTCGCTAGCATGCTTGGGCTATAGTCTGTTGATCACTATCGGGGTATGAAGAGATCAAAGAGGCCTCTACAACACTAGAACAGCCTACCGGCCGAAAACAAGGCCTGCATGGCATTTTGGAGGAACCACACACAGAGTGAAAGATAGCTCTCTGAAAGTGACCATCAAATTACGTAGTGGCCAACTCAACCATCCGAGCCATCCCAGAGGGCAGACAGAATCTTGATAAGTTGAGCCAGTGACATAGGGGGACTGCCTGGCCAACACCGATTACCTGACTTAAGTGGACACACGGTCCCAGCATGGCCGTATGTGCACCAAGTGTACCATGCAGGCCAAACTGGACAAGCACGCCTGGAGTAAGGGTGCGGGCCCGAAAGACACAGATGCGGAAGACCTGCTTGAGAAGCGACAAGATGTCGATGGCCCACCAGAACTCAGCCTCCAGGATATAATGACGGCCATCACGATGGTGAGAACATCACTGGAGTCCAGGATTGAATCTGTTTCTACAGAGGTCTCCTTAATAAGAGCTGTTAGTGATCTTTGAACACTAAACTCAAAGAAGTCGAGTCGACCGCAAGTTCCCTAGTCAAAGACACGTCCACTCTTCAACAAAGGGTGAACGACCTACAGACCCGCAGTGAAAGGATGGAAGCCCAGCTGGATAAATACGAAGGGCGCTCAAGGCGCGATAACATACAAATTCTTGGGGTTCCAGAGCCCGTGGAAGGGCAAGCAATGGACTTGTTTGTAGAGGAACTGGTCATGGCCTATCTAAAGCCCCCAAGGCTGTAAAACTTTTTACGATTGAGTGGGCACTTAGAGTGCCCGAAGGTAGACCGAAACCTGGTGCAACCCTGGGGCCAATAGTAGCGAGAGTCTTCATCAACAAAGACAGGGATATCATTTTACAAACGGCTCGCACAACACTTCCAATTGAACTCAAAAATAGTAAAGTGACTTTCTTTCAAGACTTTACGCTTAGGGTACAACGTCTGCAACACCGAGTCGATGAAATTAAAAGAGCCCTGAGGGATAAAGACATCAAATATGCAATGCTCCTCCCTGCCAAGTTAAGAGTGGAATCAGAGGGGAAGGTTTGGTTTTTCGTCCCCTCTGAAGAGGCATGGGATTGACTGTATGAATGGCGACTTGTAGGGAAGAATAATCACCAAAGCCAACGAGACAGACAAGGGAAATCTTGAGGGGAACAAAAAGCCGAATCCCCACAAGGCGAAAGCATGGCAGAAGATGGCGACAAATGAGGACTGATCTATATTCTTCACTGTTATTGAAAATATTTTACAGACACTCTTTCTCTGAGCCCTGTACAAACTCGGCTTTGCGGATGACAAGCAAGTGAGGGTGAGATGTGATGTAACAGACTTTCCTTTATCAGGGACGTGAGACTGCACAATGTAAAGTAATATGGGGCTGCTCGGGGAATCGGAGCATTGATCCAGTATTTCATTAATGTGATTGTTGAACAGGTGTGGGGCAGGCACACGCACCACAGATTAAAGGGCTGCAAATTTGTGGTGGCTGGAGGTTCAGATACCGCCATGCAAGGAGGTGGGGAGGGGGGTAAAGTTACTTACAATGAGGGGGATGGGACTCCAGTCACCAAGAACCCCATACACACTTTACATCAAACACACTAAGGAGCAGGTAGAACCTACCTGTGACAGGAAGGGGTGTTGTAGATGTTTAGTTAAGTTTAGGAACAGCTCAGACAAGGTTGACACTAGACGGCAAGCTGGTGATATCGCACTTCCTACACTTGACAAGGTGAGACTGACACTTGAAAGGGTTAGGTGGGTGACAGATGCTGAACAGAGAAATGAGACACACAGAGGTCACCCCTTGATGGTGCCGATTAATACTCCATGCAAATATGGTGCCAACTTCGAAACAAGGACTTTGATTGTTGTCCTGGAACATAATTGGGCTGGGGATAAAGTAAAGAGGGGAGTGGTGCTCCAATATTTAAAACAACAATCCCCTGACATGATTCTACTCCCAAGACCCACATTTACTAGGTAATGCATGCAACGCACGGAGGAGATGGGGATTCAAACTCGTAGCACATTCTGCGTTTGGTTCGGGGTCTCGGGGAGTGGGTATAATGACTCGGAAAACTTTTCAGATGACGATGGATCGCACATGGACAGATAACTTGGGTAGATTTCTGCCAACCTTGGGGACATGGAAGGGGCATACACTAAACTTAGTCTCAGTTTACATACTGCCAGGTCTTCAGGCTCAGTTTTCAGAGATCTTGGTGATCTCCTGCTCGCCTTACCAGAGTGTAGACTCATGATTGGCGGTGAACTTAACTCAATAATTTCTGATTCTTTAGATTGGTGGCCCCCAAGAGACCTACCACCTGCTTGTACACAAATTCATAATTTTCTGGCAGCAATGGGTCTAGTGGATACTTGGAGGCTGCTCCTTCCCATGGAACAGCAGTATACATTTTACTTGGGGCCCATCACAGCATGTCTAGGATAGACTACATTATAACACTGGCAGATCAGTTAGAAAACATTAGAGAGGTGAACCATCTCGCCAGCTGTATATCAGATCATTTGCCCATCTGGGCACGGATACAGGTGGGTGAACCCAAAATCGGTAGGACAGTCTCGATTAATCTGTGGTATCTTAAGATCCCCCAGATAAAAGAGAAAATTGTACGCAATACAGAACTTTCTTTTCAAGAAAACGAGCCCTCTGTGGATTCAGCCCAGACACTGTATGAGGAATACAAGGTTATGATCCGGGTTGCCGCTTTCTCTCAAATTGTGGTGGGTTAAAAAAGACAAGCAGGCCGAGTTAGCTCATTTAGAAACAGATATACTGGAATGGGAAGGAAACCTCAGAGACGCGAACTTAGATGAGACGAGGCAGGCTTTAAAGTTGAAAACAAAAGAATATACTGCCTTGGCCACTGAGGCAGCCAAGAAGTCGGGGATAAGGCCGGGAAATTACTAGCCCCGCTAGACCTTAGGGAACAGGCAAATACAGTGGTGGTGGTACTCATGGTAGATTCCAGTAAGAGACTCACTGAGGAGATCGCAGATGCATTTGGGGACTAATATTGTGGCATTTATGTATCCCAGACGATATATGTAGAAACAGATGCGCATTCCTTTTTGAGAGACATTTCATTACCCATGCTCTCTGATGAAGAACGGTCAGACCTGGAAATATAGTTGAACAGCACAGAGGTAGAGAAGGCTATACACGACTTATGTGTGGGCAAGGCGGCGGTACCAAATTTCTTGCCCATTGAAATACATAGGCTTGTCCTGAGTAAAATCGCACCATATCTGACTAGAATGTTTCAGGAGAGTAATTAAGCAGGCTTGCAACCAATGTACAAGAGGTTGGCAACCAAAGTGATCATCCATAAGAGTGGGAAACCTAAGAATCAGTATTCCTCATATAGGCCAAAATTGCTGCTCAATGCAGAAGCCAAGATATTGGCGAAAATACTAGTTACTCGTTTAATACGTGGTATAACAAAATTAGTGCACCGGGATCAATCGGGCTTCATGCCAGCCAGAAATACCTCTCTTAACTTGCAGAGGCTACAGGGAGTGCTGGACCGAGCCAACATGATCAGCGAGGACATGGAAGCAGTGTCTCTCGATGCGGCATGGCATTCAATACGATCAAATGATCCTGTATGTTCTCAGTAATAAAGAAGCTGGGATTTAGCCCAGGCTTCTTGGGGTGGGTCCACCTCCTCTATACAGAACCGCTTGCCCAAATAGTTGTCAATAATAGAAAGTCTCCCATGTTTGAACTCGGCACGGGTCCAGGCAGTGTCGCCCCCTCTCCCCATTGCTCTTCGCCCTGGTGCTCGAGCTAATGGCAATGTGATAAGGAAAAATCCCATTATCAGGGGACTCAGGTGGGCTGACGACTGGGAAGGACGTATTTTACTGTATGACAATGATATTTTGTTGTACTTGGCATCCCCGGCAGCCTTCCTGACTAGAGTGATGAACATTTTCATAGTATTTGGAAGTTTTTACGGGTACAGGATTAACTGGTTCAAGTCAGTCATTTATGTCCTAAGTGGGGTGCGGCCTTCCTTGCCCAGCGACTGGAGTTTCCTACATTTGAGGTCACTCCCACTGTTCCTATTGTATACTTCAAAGCAAAGACAGTGCCTTAAGAGAGCTTCTGTGGGACTGAAAACCACCCAGAATTGCCATTCAGAAGCTTACCCGAGGGTGGTATGACAGAGGAATTGGTCTCCCAGACTTCAAGAAATATTATTGGGCAGCACAACTCACTGCGATAAATCAGTGTACATATAGGCTGCAGTGAGATCCCGGATATGACATAGATAGATGGCAGCTCCCAGGGGGGCGTTTTGTAGGGGCACTATACACTAATCCCACTAAAAGGAAACTGTTGTGACCTACTGAATATGCGGTTCAAGTGTGGTGGGCTGCTACGAGTCTGGCCTGGGAGGGTAAGATCACATTGGCCACCCAACTCTGGGAGACTGACCTGCTCGTCAATCTACAACACACCAGTGGATTTGACCATTGGGATTTAATATGCATCGCTAAGGTTGGAGATCTATGGAAGGTGGGAGGAGTAATTCCCTTTGCCCAATTGGAAGTGGAGTATGCGCTTGCTATTACTGAACAGTCCAGCCCGAATTGCCAAGCCATGTCTTCCCTGGATTGGAAAACAAGCTTCCTGGGACCGGTTTCGGTCTAACAGCCCTCATCAGCCAGGCTAGCTTGAATCCAGTGGCAAAGTGAGGAAGGGACCGACGTCTGGCCATACCCTGCCAACTTAGAACGAACAAAGCAAACACAAGAAGATATTCAGCACTCGGTCCATCATCTCCTTGTGTTGGCAGTGGCAGTTCGGGCTGGACTGTTCAAATGAAGCTCAGGGTCAAGACTAATTTGCATATAGCTGTGTCTGAACTGGGGTGGCAAAGTGAGCTAAAGATCGATGATGGATTCAACCCTGATTTGTGACTGTGGGTGAGTGTCTGGAAAGTTTCAGCGCTCCGTCCATCATCTCCTTGTGTTTGCAACCTGCAAATGATGACAGGGTCTTAACAGTGTAAGATTTGGGGGGGAGATTTACTAAGATTTTGAGCCATGTTTCCATCACAAAAGAGATGCAAAATGGCGCAAAATCTTTTTTTCCTAATTTACTTTACCAAATACAGTAGATTGGGTTTAGTGTGAGAAAACTGCGCCCATTTAAACTAGGTGCAAGGAAGGAGAAATGCTTTTATTTCTCCTTCCTTTTCTGACTTTGCATATGTGCTGCACTGTGCAGCATTCATACAAAGTGGGAAAAGCTTTCCCTCTTGTCTAGGCATAGTATTTTGTACAGGAAGGGTATCCTTTCTGTACAAAACCTATGCTGGACTCACACATACACACACCCTAGCACTATGGTGCTAAGGTGTGTGGATGGTGCACGGCAGCTGTAATCAGCATCGATACAAGGGAAAGGGTAGGAGAGAGCCATACCTTTGAAACTATGGAACTCTCCTGCTCCCTTCCTGTCACACAATGCTGCGCATCCTCGCAGGAGCAGCGCTGCGTTGCGTGGAGATTTGGTAAATCTCCCCCACAGTGTTCTCTAGTCTTGAAGCTCTCTATATACTCGGTGTCTCCAGGGCTGCGGATGAACAGCAGTAGCCCTCTGAATAGCAACACAGTTCTTCTTGGGGATGTAAGGAACCAGCTCACCATGCAAAAAGAGCTTCAAGGGAAGTAGAAGCCAGTCATTCAATAGGCCACTTCCAAAGAGATCAAGAATTCTTCCACCAAGTGTCTTCCTTCTTACTCTGTACTAGAAGCAGTCTGATTTCAAGAGGGTAAAAGGTTTAATTTATAGGGGTAAGCAACTAGTGATCGGAGTGTTTCCTACACCCACAATTCCCACTCAAATCCCACCCAGCTTTTGCAGAACATCATTTGCTTTATAAAAGCATGCTTGGGTTTTCTGTAAGACTGTGGAACGGGATAGTGAGGTTCCACTCCTTCAGCTTTCTGTTTAGAGCAACCAGTTCACCCTTGCCAATTGAGCACAGCCCACATTGGATGAAAGCAAGCACACCCCTCCTGGCAAACCTTTCCTTATCTCTCCTTTGGGGTGGCGTATTGGATTGTCTCTGGGAATACCCTCAAAAGCAATTCCCTACAGTGTTCTTTCAAATGTGTTTTCTAAACCAAAATGACAGGCCTATTAGTCAGACATTGGTGATGGAATAAGACACATAACAAGATGAGACAGGTACAACAGCCTTAGTCTACAATGCAATGTATTTCTGCTAGTCTGCTATGTCCCTCAGTATCAATTAAGTGCTACTAGCTTTCGAAGAATAGTGGTTTAGAAATTATGATGGACAGGCCCGTGACAACTGGCCCACCAGAAACATTAAGGACAGGACTTCTGGTTTAGCCCTTACTCTTGTGGGGCAGTGAGACGAGACTCAGTAAAGATGAGAACTCCAGTTAGTTTAGTTTTGTCTGCTAGTTGCTCCCAGCTTGTCATTCTGCCTAGATTTCATTCACCCAGCCTTGAGTCCCCATCCAGTTTTATTTTCTACTCATTCCAGATCCCTCCAGCATTTTTTATAACTTGTTCCTTTCAGGTTCCTTTCCTTGTTGTTCAGTCAGCCTTGTTAATCACTTCTTTTTCTGCAACAATTCTCTACATCTAGGGTTGTTTTGGTTCCAGGCCAGTATGGTGATCCAACAGATCTTGTTACAATGTTCCATAAACCACAGAATGATAATTAATTAACTTCTACTTTCCTGGAAACATAGATGTGAATTGATGGTTGTTGCTTCCTGTACTGAGTTTAACTACGTTTTTTTGCCTTACTCACTATTTGTGCATGTATATCAAAATTTGACAAACAGAAGTACATGAGTGCAGAGGCACCATCCAAGACATGCTCCTATGTCCCTTACCCTTTCCCTGTCCCCCCCACAGCTCAGGTGTAGATGTGTTCTATTCACACCAAAATCAGGGTTACGGAACAGTATGGATTCTTGACTGCTCCGGTTTCTAGTGTAATTCCTTGACACTGACTTTGTCTATCTACATTGGTAAACTTATCTTCCTTTCTTCATGAGTGGCTACTAAACACAGGATTTGTTGGTACCAAGACATTTTATCCCGGTCCTTTGTTTTTCTATAGCTTACACACAGTGGAGAGAAGTGAGCCCAAAGCCTTCTTTGACAGAACAAAATTTATATGGGAAGTCTTTGCCTACTTTAGTGCTCTAGAGTTAGGGCCTTATTGCTAGTTTGGCAGTCCGACTGTCTCAAGATCGTGGCCGCCAGGAGACCTTAGCACCAGTGGTCTATAGATTACCACAGTGACCGCGGTGTGGCTACGGTGCGGTCACAGAGATTTTGCAGCATTGGTCATTATTTTTCATCATATATCGATGCATGTGTGTGCATTTTGACTGCATATGCATGATACATGTAGAAAAATATAATCTACCCATTGCCGGAGTCGGACTCATATATGGGCAGTACAGGCAATGGTTATATGGTACAAAAAAGGACTCACCTGTACATTGCCGCAAACAGGGGCGTATTCTTTGGGGGTGAAGATGCTGCTGTGAATGGGGGACCTGAAGAAATAGATCCAAGTGGAACTCTGACTGGACGAACAAGAAAGGAGTGAGTACGCACCCCAAATCCTTTGTTTCCGCTAACTTGAAGCTGGAGGTCAGACCGATATGGTCAACTTGTGGAAAAGGCAACTTCTAATACAGACGGCGGTAAACTCCCCCTGTACCGTATTATGGCAGCTGACTTTCCCAAACCGTAAACCCTGCGGTCGGCAGTCTGATGACGGTCTCAGTGGTTCAGCCACGATTCTTCGTAGAGCCTAACAACACAACTTGTAATACAGTGGTCGAACCACCGAGCTCACGGTGGTCAGAAAGTGGGTCTCACAGTCCATGGCCCGAAAACCTATAATAAGGCCTTTAGACACAAACCTAGGTGATAGCCACTGGAGGATACATTCCTCCTATTTGGGAAAAACGGTTCTAAAATCTGTTTTGGAGCAAGTCATAGTTTGCCAGAGCACACATAAATTAAATGTTGATGATTTATTGCTGGAGGAGAAATCATGAGCTTTTACAAATAATGGAAAATTTAAAAAATATAAACTGTCATAGAACACATCTAGAACAGAATCTACAGATGCAAGCAGTACCATGGTATTCATCTGATCAAAAGACTGCTGGTGCTTGAATTTTCACGGTACACATGCTGTAGACTTACTGCAGCAAGTTTTTCATATTATGTTTTTCTCGTCTCTCTGAAAAACATAATTAGTAATGGTTTATGTAGCTTGAATTCTTTGTGATACAAAAGGGGGTGGTGATGGACGGAGCATCTGAATCAATCAAACACTCACACCCAGTCAAATGATCTGGGTTTAATCCATCACCGTTCTTTAGCCCACTTTGCCACCCCAGTTAGACATGGCTATATGCAAATCAGTCTGACCCTGTGCCTCATGGGAACAGTCCAGCCCGAACTGCCAAGCCATGTCTTCCCTGGACCGGAAACAAGCTTCCGAGGACCGGTTTCTGGCATTCCAGCCGTCTTCAGCTTGGCTTACTTGAATCCAGTGGCAAAGTGAGCAAGGGACTCACGTCTGAGCATACCCTGCTACACTTATGGCGGCCAAAAGCGGTACAAAAGGGGGTGGTGATGGACGGAGCATCTGAATCAATCAAACACTCACACCCAGTCAAATGATCTGGGTTTAATCCATCACCGTTCTTTAGCCCACTCTGCCACCCCAGTTCAGACATGGCTATATGCAAATCAGTCTGACCCTGTGCCTCATGGGATCAGTCCAGCCCTAACTGCCAAGCCATGTCTTCCCTGGACCAGAAACAAGCTTCAGAGTACCGATTTCTGGCATTCCAGCCGTCTTCAGCTCGGCTTACTTGAATCCAGTGGCAAAGTGAGCAAGGGACTCACGTCTGAGCATACCCTGCCACACTTATGGCGGCCAAAAGTGGTACAAAAGTTGGTGGTGATGGACTGAGCATCTGAATCAATCAAACACTCACACCCAGTCAAAAGATCTAGGTTTAATCCATCACCGTTCTTTAGCCCACTCTGCCACCCCAGTTCAGACATGTCTATATGCAAATCAGTCTGACCGTGTGCCTCATGGGAACAGTCCAGCCCGAACTGCCAAGCCATGTCTTCGCTGGACCGGAAACAAGCTTCCGAGGACCGGTTTCTGGCATTCCAGCCGTCTTCAGCCCGGCTTACTTGAATCCAGTGGCAAAGTGAGCAAGGGACTCACGTCTGAGCATACCCTGCCACACTTATGGTGGCCAAAAGCGGTACAAAAGGGGGTGGTGATGGACGGAGCATCCGAATCAATCAACGCTCACACCCAGTCAAAACATCTGGGTTTAATCCATCACCGTTCTTTAGCCCACTCTGCCACCCCAGTTCAGACATGTCTATATGCAAATCAGTCTGACCGTGTGCCTCATGGGAACAGTCCAGCCCGAACTGCCAAGCCATGTCTTCGCTGGACCGGAAACAAGCTTCCGAGGACCGGTTTCTGGCATTCCAGCCGTCTTCAGCCCGGCTTACTTGAATCAAGTGGCAAAGTGAGCAAGGGACTCACGTCTGAGCATACCCTGCCACACTTATGGTGGCCAAAAGCGGTACAAAAGGGGGTGGTGATGGACGGAGCATCTGAATCAATCAACACTCACACCCAGTCAAAACATCTGGGTTTAATCCATCACCGTTCTTTAGCCCACTCTGCCACCCCAGTTCAGACATGGCTATATGCAAATCAGTCTGACCCTGTGCCTCATGGGAACAGTCCAGCCCGAACTGCCAAGCCATGTCTTCCCTGGACCGGAAACAAACTTCCAAGAACCGGTTTCTGGCATTCCAGCTGTCTTCAGCCCGGCTTGCTTGATTCCAGTGGCAAAGTGAGCAAGGGACTCATGTCTGAGCATACCCTGCCACACTTATGGCGGCCAAAAGCGGTACAAAAGGGGGTGGTGATGGACGGAGCATCTGAATCAATCAAACACTCATACCCAGTCAAAAGATCTGGGTTTAATCTATCACCGTTCTTTAGCCCACTCTGCCACCCCAGTTTAGACATGGCTATATGCAAATCAGTCTGACCCTGTGCCTCATGAGAACAGTCCAGCCCGAAATGCCAAGCCATGTCTTCCCTGGACCGGAAACAAGCTTCCGAGGACCGGTTTCTGGCATTCCAGCCGTCTTCAGCCCGGCTTGCTTGATTCCAGTGGCAAAGTGAACAAGGGACTTACGTCTGAGCATACCCTGCATCACTTATGGCGGCCAAAAGCGGTACAAAAGGGGGTGGTGATGGACGGAGCATCTAAATCAATCAAACACTCACACCCAGTCAAAAGATCTAGGTTTAATCCATCACCGTGCTTGTTTCCAGTCCCGGGAAGACATGGCTTGGCAGTTCGGGCTGGACTGTTCCCATGAGGCACAGGGTCAGACTGATTTGCATATAGCCATGTCTGAACTGGGGTGGCAGAGTGGGCTAAAGAATGGTGATGGATTAAACCCAGATCTTTTGACTGGGTTTGAGTGTTTGATTGATTCAGATGCTCTGTCCATCACCACCCCCTTTTGTACCGCTTTTGGCCGCCATAAGTGTGACAGGGTATGCTCAGACGTGAGTCCCTTGCTCACTTTGCCACTGGAATCAAGCAAGCCGGGCTGAAGACGGCTGGAATGCCAGAAACCAGTCCTCGGAAGCTTGTTTCCGGTCCAGGGAAGACATGGCTTGGCAGTTCGGGCTGGACTGTTCCCATGAGGCACAGGGTCAGACTCATTTGCATATAGCCATGTCTGAACTGGGGTGGCAGAGTGGGCTAAAGAACGGTGATGGATTATATCAATATCTTTTGTCTGGGTGTGAGTGTTTGATTGATTCAGATGCTCCGTCCATCACCACCCCCTTTTATACAGAATTCTTTGTGAGGCATATACTTATTTTCTCTGATTACAAAGTATTTCACAGATCAAGGTAATGTAGGATTTTTGCTGCATTGGTTTGTTTCATGGGAGACAGTGTTTGACCTTGTTTGAATTCTGATGGCCCTCCAACCCTTCTTTGAATAGTGCACAATATTTTAGAAAATGTTGAATGCATTGGTGAACACATTATTATATATTATATTGCCGACCGCCATCGTCGATTTTAATTCCAACAAGGCAATTGAAATCGGCTGGTCATTCCGGCTGGCTCCGACGGCCTGAAGGAGACCATCAGCCAGTCGGAGGCCGGCTCGTAATCCCAGAGGGAGGTCTTTCCGCCCTTGGGATTACAATGCATGATTTCTGGCAGGGTTGCCATGCCAGCCTTTCTGACATGGGAACCCTGTCGGAATAGCGTGTTCGGGCCCCCGTTGTGTGCATGGTCCAGTTTCAGGCTGAGGGGGCCCTTGTTAATCCCTGCACACTGTGTCAGGAACCTTGAGTTGCCTGCCACTGGGTGCAGGGATTAACACTACCTCCAATTTCCCTATAGGAGCATGTACTACAGCCAGTTTATAGCGCTCCATTGGGGAATGTCGGACTGAGACCGAACAGTGTTCCGCCCAGCATCGTAATCAGTCCCTAAGTGTTTTACACATTAACAGGTGACTTCAACAAGGGTTTTCGTGTTGCAGCATGCCTTGTGCTTGTTTTTTTTGTTTGTTACAGCATTGCATTTCAACATTAAGATGCTTGTATTATTATATATAATATTTGCAAGTAGTTATGTATGAATTTATAAGGTATTCTATTACACAAATCTAACCAAAAGGTTTTAGAGTACAAGGTTAAAGGCAAGAATAAAGTCAACAAGTGTGTTGTGATGTTGTTGTTTTTAAAGAGGTGAGCCTTCAACTCTTTCCGAAATTGGAAGTATTGGGCTTGTCCTGATAATGAAGGTTTTCTTTCAACATACTGGGTGCATAGATGGAAAAGGCCTACTACAATGATTGATAATATTCACACCTTTTAGTCTGAATGTGTCCAAGCTGTGCTGTGTGCTGAGAACCACCAGAGGTGTGAGCTTTGGTGCAAGTAAGCAGGGGCTCTGCTCTTGATGTAGGTAGATTTGAAGATGGTGTGGGCAGTCAAGGAGAGACAACCGAGTCCGATCATGATTGGTGTAGCGATCATATTACTCATATTACTCCTGGCTCTGGATGAAACATGCAGTGGAATATAGGATGCTCTTAAAGGTTGCAGTGTGAAGTCCAGGAGAACATAGGACAGGGCATTAACACAATCCAGATGTGAGTGCACCAAGGCTTAAACAGCAGTTCTGAGTCTGCTTTCTGGAAAAAACTGTTTCATTTTCTTGAGAATAGTCAGCTTGCACCAGATGTAATATTGTTGTAAAGAATATTGTGTTAGAGAGTATCAATGCATAGAATATTGTTTGTAAGTGTTATTTTATATATATTTTATTGTAGTGGGCTTGATGTTATGTATTTTGTGTTTTTATTATTATGTTTGGTGAAATAATTTACTACATTTTGAAAATTGTTAAATGTATTTTGGTGTTTAATAAAACTTATAAATATGAAATTGTATTTTAGTAGTGGGATGTTGGGATTTTAGGAGATAAGGATTTTGAATTTAATGGTAATTTTTTTGACTTACAAAGTATTTATTGATTAATTTAAATGTGTTTATCAATGTAAATATTTATTTAAAATATGGGTAATTTATTGTGAATATTACATTATTTTATGAATAAAAATTAAGAAAAAGTAGAATAATTTCACATTTGTTTTAAAACTTTGAACATTTTTCTTTCATTGTTAATATGTTGAGTAAAAAATCTTTGGGCCTCATTACGATGCCGGTCGGACCGTATTCCGCGGCCCTGTCAGATGCGGTTAGACCACCGAAGGTCGTACCGGAAGTGGTCAATATGACTGCCGGATAATGATGCATGCAGTCTGTACTTCGACTGACCGCTGACAGACCGCCGACTCCAACAGCCATCCTCCGACATGCTGGGTTGGCAGTCAGAGAGGAGGATCAGCCATAGGGCAGGGAGATCTGACCATCGTCTGAATACGATGTGGGTTTTGGATAACCTGACTGTGGTGAACCGATCGCCTGCCTTGAGTTGCCAGAAACGAAGGAACAGGGTTGAATACTCAGCTGATTCTCCTTCTCCCGGCAGACTCCGGCATGGATCCCTTGTTCCAGATCCCCCCTACACCTCAGCAGCTGTACCCTAAAGTGGATGGCCCTGTGGGCTGTGGAATCCAGGTAAGTCCTCATGTGGCAGGTATCTCCATTGACTGGAGAGTGCACATATCACAATATCCAGCAATGGGGTACAAGCTGAACACAACATGTCCCCACATGTCATGCATGTGTGTACAACTGCACATGTTTCCTGTACATTTGTACCCACTTGCAGTAACATGTCCGAGGAGCTGATTATGAGACCTCCACAGTGGTTGCATTGTAATACGCCAGGCGAAGATTTCCTGGCCTCAGTGGTCGGAATTGGTGGTTCACGCCCTATATTATTTTAAATGTTAAAGTTCACACGTAAAATAGGAGTACGAAAACCTAAAAAAAGTATTTTGATATAATAATAAAGCAATATTAGTATACTTAAAAGTTGGAAGTTTTTGGAAAAGAAATTAAAATGAATAATTTTGAAAATCTAAATTTGTATATTTCTATTAATGAAATATAATCTATTACTGGGAGTATATATTCTAATATTTTAAATTTTAGACTCAATATAGTTGATATTTATTGTATAATTGCATAAATGTTTTAATATGTTTTGTTTATATAATAAATGTTTTTACGTTGGATGGTGTATTTTTTTTAGAATAATTTTTCTTAAGGGTGGAATATTAATAAATAATAATAATACTATCTTATTTTTTTATATAATATATTTTTTTAAATATTAATAGTTCATTTTAAAGATATAGAACTTTAGGTTTGGTTTTAATAACTACTTTTTTATTTCATTTTATTCAGAAAAATGTAGGTGGTTCTATGGAGTATTGATTGGGTATATCATCTCTTTAGGAACCAACATCTTTCTGAAAATGGATTTGATTGGATTGGGAATAGGAAATGTCACCTCATTCGTCTCAAACAACTTTCCCAAAATGGCTTAGATTGGGGTGGGAATAGTAAAAGTCACCCCATTAGTGTCCAACACCTTCTCCAAAGTGGTTTAGTGTAGAGCGGAAATAGTAAATCTGACCCCTTCAGAGTACAACATCTTCCTCGTATAGGTTTACATTGGAGGGGGATTAGTAAGTGTAAACCTTTTAATGTCCAACATCTTCTGCAAAATGGTTTATGTTGGAGAGGGAACGCTTATTATACTCATATAATGTTAAATTCCTTTGTTAAAATGTATTTCTATGTAGTAGGAGTAGTTTAGTCAAGTCAAGTCAAGTCATAAAATGTATATAGCGCACTACATACCCAGAGGGTTTCAAGGCGCTTAGGAAGGGGAGGAGGATTATTTGTCAAATATCCACGTTTTAAGCTGCTTTCTGAACGCTAGGTGATTCTGGGTGAGGCGAAGGTAAGCGGGGAGTGAGTTCCATGTTTTGGCAGCCAGGTATGAGAAGGATCTGCCTCCCATGGTGGTCTTGTTGATGCGAGGTACAGTGGCGAAGGCTTGGCTGGAAGAGCGAAGTTGGCGGGAGGGGGTGTAGAAGGACAGTCGAGAGTTGAGGCAATCTGGTCCGATGTCGTAGAGTGATTTGTGTGCGTGGGTAAGCAGTCGGAAAGTAATCCTCTTATTGACGGGTAGCCAGTGGAGGTCTTTAAGGTGACCAGAGATGTGTTCGTTGCGTGGGATGTCTAATATGAGCCTGGCTGAGGCGTTTTGGATTCGTTGTAGTTTCTTCTGGAGTTTAGCGGTGGTACCTGCGTAGAGGGTGTTTCCGTAGTCCAGTCGGCTCGTGACTAGAGCGTGGGTGACTGTTTTCCTTGTTTCGGTGGGGATCCAGCGAAATGTTTTTAATTAGTAATTAGTAATTAGTATTACTGATGTTCAGAATTATATTTAACATAGTAGTTAATATATTAATAAATCAACTTTTAATATATTTTTAATAATAAAGAAACCATATAAATTATACTTATACAGTATTGTATGTTGTAAATTTGTGAGTTTTTTTCAATCATTTAACATTTTCGGAGTACTTTTTATTTAATTTTATAGAGAACAAATTAGGCCTTACTATGGATGAGACATGTTGTATACTTTCATAGACGGTGGCAGATAATTGAGGAGTAACAGCTTTGTGCTGGTCGAAGATCATACAAGTAAATCACTTCCGGCGTCCTCCCTTGAATTTAAATGTCCTGTCCATAACAGCCTAAAGCTACTTGCATCGTTCTTGAAGCAACACCATTTACTTCAGGTTACACCGTGCCCCAACACCCTGATGAAAATCCTGTGAATCACCGCAGGGATTAGAAACGGGTCGGCCCTTTCCACTTTATCTCCAACATAGGGCAATCATTAATTCCTACGCTCCATAATAAGGGTGTTCAATATACTACACATCCCGCAGGAGTTAAGAGATATTTCCCATGTGGCCCAAGTATCTCCACTAAAATTTTCCTATTGAATCGTCAACTTTTCAGCAGCATTCATTTTAGGCGCTAAACCCAGCTTACTAATTTTAGTAGGTAGGGTTTAGCATAAAAACATGGGTGTTTGCATGAGAAATCCCATGTACCACCCATGTAACGCCCCCTAAATGCAAAGTAATGCTAAGCAGCATTTTGCGCTGCTTTGCGTTACTTTACCAAACAAACCAATGCTTATACCAATTACCACTGGCTTGTTAATCCTAAAATAGGTTTAGAGTCGGTTTAGCGTTACAAAAGTACTGCTAACCTTACGCTAAACCTTGGTGAATCTGCGCCCAAGTGAGTGAAAGGCATCTGCAGCAGGAGTTTACGAAGTGGACACTATGCAGTGTAGATCTGGACTCCTGCTCTAGTATCCAGTCAGTCATGGGACTCGTAGCTGGGATGTAACCAGGAGGTGATTGTTAGACATGGCTGCAAAACATTCATTGTACTTTACTTGTTTCCACCCATAACAAGTGATCCCTACTCTTCTTCTGACACATATGCAGGCCTGCACCCGTGCACAGTTGTAAACACACTGCAGATTGGGCTGGCAGACTTCTATCCTAGCCCATATCATGTCCTACCAGAACCAAAAACCAAAGCACCAGCAGATGAAGGAGGAGCGCAAACTCGTGTTTCCACTCTTTTCTCTCTGGCCAGCCTTTCCCCAGCCCTAAAATCCGTGGTGCTCTGTTGATCCCATCCCAATCCATGGAGAAAGTGGCCCAAAAAAAAACCAAACACACTGGTACTGAAAAATGCCGTGGCTACCACCCGGAAATCACAGCACAGCCTCGTGCCTCCAGGTCGAGTTAAACCTAATCTAGCACATGAATAGTAGTGCCTTCCTCCATTCACCCCAAAGAACAGTTTCAGGTTACTTTCTGATCGAGTTCACAGCTTTTTTTATTTGGAGCACTCAACGTGTTCTTCTTTATATTCCTCTTACCTCCACCTCCTCATTGTGTTGTGGCAATGCCCACAATGACCCTCAATACTAACCATCACTGCACAGAAGTACACAATCTCAAATCACCTCACTTTCCCCGTCAATGAACAGTGCTCTGTTGCTCTGCACATAGATTTGCAATTTCTAAATACCAAAATATAAACAAATATCACAACCATGACCTCACTTTCAACGCTGGGCACCTAAATGCTTTAAAATGTACAAGATCCAAATTTCACTGGTTTAACTAAAATGCTTCAAGATATGTGGAAAAAAGATTTCAAGGAGATAAGAAACCGGAAAATTCTTGTCCTTGTCCCTGCTTCTTTGTGCTGTGCAAGCTCTCCAACTGAGCCACAAAAGGACAATGTAAGACTTCAGTGGTTTAGGCTTTAAGCTATAGCAGTCTTGTTGTAAATTTCCAGTTCATCAGGGGTGGGTGTGTGTGTGGGTGTTTGTGCGTGTGTGTGTTATTGTTTGTGTGTATGCATGTGTGTGAGCATCCGCTCAAGCAGTGGGTAATTCCCTTCATTCGAACAACTGACATTTCTTCACACATATAAGAAAATTAACATCACTATAATACGTATTTAATCTGATCTGGGAAAACACAGTCTGTTTAGTATTAACTGGTGCTATTATTAACATTGCCTTCTGTAATAATGCTTAAGGAGGTTCTACTAATTAACCAAGAATCACCTCCCTAAACATAAGATTACATTTCTTAGAAGCCAATGCTTAGCAAGTTTAATTTAGAGGTATACATTATTTAGTACACATACTTGTAATTATCTTATCCACTGATGATATGCAATGTTGGCTGCTTTATTGTGATGAATCGCCTAACGTGTGATCATGATCTACAGTTCTACAGTTAATTCCAGGAACTCAGGTTTGCTCATTGACTCTAATATTTCAACTGTGATAATTTGCTAATGTGAACAGTATTGCACATAATTAGTGTGGGAGCGGTGCTAAGCAAGATGAAGGCAAGAACTGTTATCTCCATAAAATATGTCTCAAATTCTTTGGTGGCCCAGGAGGGTATGACTCAACAAGAACAATGTGTTGGCGAGTCCCCTTTAATTGATTGTCATTATCATATTTTATCACATATTTTGTGAAAACTACCCAGAATAGTACATTGACTCCATTTAAATGCTGCATTTCTGCACATTTCAGAATTTTCTGAGCCTACTTGCGTTTCTTTGAACGCGACTATGCAGCAGAAATGTGTTAAATTAAAGTATTTTCACAAGCAAGTTCGAGATTTTGTATTTTTCCAGCAGGTAAAATATAAACATACATAGCGTTCACATTTTACCTATAGATAATTGATACTTAGATTGGAAGCACGTGATTTATGTGCAGATGTTTCTCACATAGATCTATTTTTAAAGGGGCCGGTTCGCAGTTATAGTGGGGAGCTTTAGAAATCTAGAAATAGTAAACCTATCATTTGAGTTAATTTCTTACTTTCAGGAGATTCGCAAAACAACTCACGTTGAGTATAAACAAGTCGTACATTAAACAAGTTTAAATATGTCAGACATATACATCAGAATATCCATTTTTGTTTCTCATATTGTGTTCCCGAAACTATTTGGGTTCACAATTTGTAGATTTCCTAAGCCTCAAAATGAAACTTCAACTTTTTTCAGAGTGTGACTCCCACTGCCCTACGCTCTTGTGAGTAAGAGTGGCAGAAGTTAAACAATGCTTTTAGAAAATCTCTCATCTGCAGGTGAGGATGCAGAGCCCTGTCCCAACAACGACATACGTGCATAAAATACATTTTAGACCAAGCAAGTACATATTTGGTAAATATTCTCCTATAACATTGTGAGTAAGAATTATTGCCATACTTATGAACAATTCAGCAAACAAAAGATAAAGGATGAACACTAAATACATTCCAATCATGATTCTTAGTATATCAGTAGCCAGTTAGTCTAATCCTACTGTTACAGCCGGATTCTTGTTTCTAAATTGTTTTGTCCTACCAACCCTAAGAATCCTCCATCCATTTGTTTTTTTTGTCTGCTGAGAAGTGTAAAGGGGAGAAACACCTTGCCAATCACAATTTTATCAATAACCAAATATATTTAATTCTAAGGAACTACTGACCGCTAGATTAAAGTATTGAAAGTTTATTACAAAGCCAAAAATAACTGGACATACAAGCACATCAGCAAGAGGTTAAGAAAATAAATGGGCACTAAAACAAACATAATCCTACGCATGAGTCTCATCCGCCTCAAAATGATGATTAAGGTCATTTCTAAAAGTATTAGGCAACCAATCACAGTCCCTACTTGAAGAGTTGACTGCATTAGAAAAGAAGAAAGAAAGAAAGGTTATTAATCTACCCTTACACTAACACTAAAGTAGCATCCCTTTTTAGCATCATCCCCAGGCAAGAGAAAAAGATGTCAGCAGTGAAGACTTCCTAAGAAGCACACTCACTTTGTATAGGTAAGTAGCCAAAGCCAGAGAGCTCATTCTAAGATGCTCCTTCTTGCTTCTCTCTTAGCCCCCTTCTGCTCCACCCTCGTGGTACTGTCCCTAATGCAAAATCCCAAAATAGTAGGGCACGCCCTTGGCACATCCCTTCAGACAGGCCTTCTTCCAGGTTTTTTCTATTGAAACTCTGCCTTCATCCAAAAACCGTTGGGTCGACCTTGAGTCCCAGACACCTTCTCCACTCAAGTATCTTCTCTACATTCTGATGTACTCCCATGGCGCCTTCCCTACCATCCTAACTCCTAAAACAAAAGGGTTATTCTGCCTAACCAGACATGTGTCCTTGCACCTGCAACAGAAAGCCTGTGAGCAAATCAACCATGCAGTACACAAATTCTACAGTCAGCATTTAACTAAGAAAAAGAGCCTTCCCAAGGAAAATACATTTCTGGCCTGGATATTTCAGCTAACATAAAAAAACAAATAGTCTTTCTCTTGAATGTATATGCAATCAGACCTTTACACATTCAAACATGCAATTCTAAAGTTACCTTATGAGCGTTATTTTTCGCAATCATCTAAAGCATTACATTTCATTACACAAATAAACAAATCTACACGTGCAAACTTTAATGTGGTGCATGTTTATTGCAAATGCGAACTACATGGTTACATTTCTAATCACTCTCATATATGCGGTTTTAGTACTACATTCATAATGATCACACGTTAATACAGTCCTCTAAATATGTGGGTGCTGCCTATCAGTGATTATGATGCACCCCTACAAATTTCAGAATAACATGGCGCTCTATCACTATCTATCTTTTAATTAGATGAATTACAGTATGGTCAATTCAGAATAATTATGAGCAATTTAAAGTGCCTGCATACCTTTATGCCATTGTGCTTGAAGTCATGAATCCATCTCTCAGCATCCATTTAGCAATCAATTCAGCTGCCTTTCCCGATCCCATTTCCCAGTATATTTTTTACAGTTTTTTCATAGATGGTAGTCTATAGAGCAAAGAGGGGTTTGCTCATGGTTAACTCCTGTAATGTTTTAGTTTAGATGAGTGTTGATGAAGGAAGGAAGTAAAATGGGTGAAAATGGTGTAGGTTACTAATAATGTTAAGAATAGTCTATTCATTTCAGATGATTTTATGGAATGAAGAATTCCAATTTATGTAAAATATTAGGCAGCATAAAATTTTGTAATATGGTTTGTGTAAATAACTGTCCAACTTTGGCCAAAGAAATGGTGGTAAAAAAATCTAGGGGTCCATTACAATGGGGGGCGGACAAAGTACGCCCTCCACGCAACGGCAAAAGTGACCACCCGCCATAGGTGCGGCGGTCCCATCATACCAATTAGGATGCGCCCGCCACACTGGACATGCACTGACATGCACAGTGTCACAGGCACCATGCGGTGCCTGCCACCTAGTGCAAGCAAATGCAGGTGGGTATCATAGGTACCCCCTGTGTGCACCCAGCACCCTCCCAACACTCTGGGGACCGCAACGGGCCCCCAAAAGCAAAGCCTGCATGCCTTTCAATGGCAGCGTTGCCGCCATGGAAAGACTGATCTCCGCCATTAACATAGTATGGATAGCGGTGTCTTGCAGACACCGCCACAATGTTGTGCCCCTTTTCAGCCTGGTCAACGAGTCGACTGGCGGAAAAGCGGCAGAAGGTCTTTCCGTCTACCGCAGACTCCCCAGACATACTAATATGGCAGGGGGTCAATCAGGCAAAGATGGTGGGCAGGTCGCCCCCGCTGGGCTAGCGGTGGCTATTGCAAGCCCGGCGGAGGCGATCCACCCACCATCATAATAGACCCTCCGAGTTCATGATTTTTGAACAGGACAGACCTGGGATGGTGGGTCTGGTCCTGAAAGAACTTAGCATTACAATCATGTGAAGCAGAGCAATGCAAAATAACAGTGGTATCGAGGACAACAGTGGACGAGAGACTATTGCATACAGCCACCCGATACGAGATGCAGTATATGGTGAGCATTTTAGATGTCATTGCACATGATGAAAATCTCATCTTGTGTGAAGTTGCTGTCAGTTTACTTAGCCATGACCACATTGGTTTGAGTGTAAAACAAGGCACTGAAATAACAAGAGTATGCAAGGAAAAATCATTGACAGCTGTCAAAGAACTGATTGATTATTGTACAGATGCATTAAAAGAGTAAAGAAGAAATAGGAATGTTTAATTGCTTGTACAATGTATGATATGATATGATGACTAGATATGATGAAAGGGATTTGTATATCGCTCGTTCACCAACGGTTTCTTGGCGCTGAGGTAAGGAAGCGTGAACAGAGGGGGGGTGTGGGTTATTGATCATAGGCCTGGGAGAACAGCCAAGTTTTGAGAGAAATATTACATTACATTAGTGACGGCTAAAATAAAGGAATAATGATGTGTGAGAGAGTAACAGCAGAGGCAAAGGGTGCAAGTAAAGGAGTTCAGGAAGAGGTTTAAGATGTTAGATCGAAAGAAAAACTGAAACATCGATTGGAAAGGCTGTGCATTAAACCATTGATAAAAGAGAAAAAAAGAGACATTTCATAGGAAGCATTTTTGGTCACTATCAGTAGAAGAAGAGGACACTTGGCATAAAAAGAAGGCAGACCATGCAAACAAAAAAAGCATTTGAAGGTAAAACAGTATGAGGTTATGGAACTGGATCCCTAAAGCACCATACGAAGGAAAAGTGTCCGTTGCAGCACAACGAGATACTTTGCCCAAAGGTGGCCTATGTTGATTACATTTATCATATGGATTATGGTATCATGGAGAATACATTTACTGAGGAAGGTGAAAGAGGCCTTTCAGATGAGGTTTAAAGAGCCAGGGAGGGAGTGAAATGTTTACATAGTCCATCCACATAGTTTTGATTGATGATCATTAGAACATGTGGGGTAAAAGAGAAGTGATGAGAGTAGAGTGTTTAAAGACTATAATCGAAAAAAAGTATTGATAACACCAAATCAGGCTCCATAAATGATATGGTTTTTTTGTTCAGACATGGAAGGGATCCTATGAAAAGCTTAAAGAGATCATTAAAACAACTCAAATATATGTTTTGGATTTTTGGGACTGCAAGTGAGAATATTCGATATAGCAGGAGAAGCTCAGTTAAAAAGGGCAATAGTGGATGTTACATTGTTTCGAGGATTGAGCTAAAAAGCTATCAAGTACCAGAAAATACCAATATGGGTTTATATCTGAAAATCACATACAATAATATAACAGAATATGTTCCAAGAGCTTATGAGTCCTTGATATAAAGATAATCCATGTATTAGGACAATATGTGATACCAGGCACACAAAGGTTTCGTCTGGGTTACTTTATCAAAAACCTTGGTACCAAGTGAGAATCTGTATGGGATTCCAAAAATAGCCCTGTAACCCATATCAAGGGGTTTTAACTGTAGGAGGAAAGAAAACCCCCATAAATATGGTATGTCTAGAAATTGCAGGAGAGCACTGCATCTGTAATGGTGTCACCCAGGAAAATAAATTCATAGCATGTGGTAAATATTGGGATGCACTATTTCTGATATGTGACTTTCATGCTCTCCCAGCATTAGTGCCTTACAACAGAAGCTTTGATCGCTGCACTCGTGCTTATTTAAAAACACCCCATTACTCACGTTTTATAAGTTATTTTACAGCAGCAGGATTGGTTAGTGAAACTGGATCTAAAAGATGTGTATTTCTCTAACTCCAAGGGTGGAAGAAAACAAAATATATTCAGAACATTGCTGTTTAGTCCAACTTTCCAGGTTTATATGTGTGCCATTTTGGCTTTCAGCAACACCTTGGTGTTTTACAAACACAGGACCTGATTTATATCTTGGAAGATTGAGTCCTGCCGAGGTTTTTAGGCGGTCTTCCCGCCTGCCAACTTGGCTGTCTACCCGCCCTATTTCAATGTTAGTGAGTCTATTGACCAAAGACTACCACGGTCTCGCCATCATCAGCAGGAAATCTCAACCGTGCAGAGGGTGAGATAGGCAAAAGCGGCTGTTAGAGGGAGGACCGCTGGTTTCCCAGCCTGCCTAATTGTGATGCGTCTTCCCTCCGACGTGACTGTGGCGGTAAAACCTCCACACCTGAGTTGGTGCAATAAAAGGAACATAAAGCAGAAACTCACTTTTTCTCACTTCCATACTTTCTGTTCGACAATGGATCCAATCTTCAAAGTTCTGCTGCTGCTTCTTGATGATGAACAAAACCAACGCCTTGTTGGACTCAATCGACAGCAAGCTCCACTTTTACCTGTTACCTATTGACGTCCGTTAATATTTGCACAGGACCCGTTCATTTATAAATCTCTCTTACAAGCAGTAGCATACCAATGGTCAATGCATATGTCTGTAATGTTGATGTTTAAGAAATCTAAAGAAGCACACCTGTATGATCACATTGTATTTATAGATTTGGTGCAAGTTATCTCCCAAAAATGTACAGTTGCACAAAAAAGGCCGGCCAAATAAAAATCTAAAAGCCACCATTCAGGTGTGGTTAAAGAAATGTCTAAAATGTTTATATTAAAGACATATGCAACACACATCATAAGTATAAGTGCAATGTAACGTGATGTAGAAATTTAAATGGACAAGCTGTAACTTTTACCGAAGGAATTAACAGTAAAATGAATGTCAGTCACAAATGAGCAGTATGCAACATATACATCCATGTGACATTTCCCCTTAACTGGTACAAGTCATGTACTGTACCCAATTTCAATACTCACAACATTTTTTCCAGTAATCAAGGTGAAATAAACACACTGTAGTAACACATCCAAAAACAACTTGTAACATCAAATAGTTGGTGCGTGTGGCCATTACTATAATGAATGCCTGCACCTAAATTCAAATGACCATCCATACTATGTTAACCAGTGTATGCACTTAACAAAGTAGACAATGAAAATCAGTTATATTACCTGCCATCATCGTAGAGGAAAATAAGTACTTTACATTTTAGTCAGAAACAGTTATAGGAATCAAACAATTCCTAAGGAGAAATAATTCAAGGACTAATTTGGTGAAATCAAACATGAGTATCTATTCCACAAAATGAGATAAGGATCTCAAAATATATTGAAGCCAAATGGCAGTCTATAAGGTCCATAATTGTGCACTGTTGTGCAGCAGCACAACCCTTGCCTCCTAATTCACTGTCAAGGGGAACCTCTCAAGGAAGAGGCATCTAGTGGGTAGAGTATGCACCTCAAAGATCTTACATGAGAGGGGGGTTGGGTTTGAGAGGGGTACCGTTGTGTTTGGGGGAGTTGGAAGGGATGCTCTTGTGGTAGGGGTGGGATGGGATGTGGAAGGGGTGGGTTGTGGTGTGAAAGGGGTAGGTTTGCATTTGGTAGGGCTGGGTTGGGGTTTAGAAGGGGATAGGGCAAGGGTAAATAGGACATATTCTATAAGAACATGGGTAGGATGTTCAGCAGTCAGATGGAGTTGGGATGTATATGGAGTGGCAGCGTATGATGTGCATGTGACTGTTGAGGGTGCAGGTGCCTTTGGGTCTGGTGTATGTTATGCACATTTGGGTGTTTCTTGCGTCCGAGGTGTCTGTTATTTGGATGACTGTGGGAGTTTGAGTTCTGCAATTGTGAATTATAATGTATGTGTGGATGGGTATGCTGTGGAGGTTCTGGATGTGGTTGTGGAAGACACACAGATGATGGACGGAATGAAGAGCAAATCAAGCATTCACCCCAAGTCAGTGGCATAACGAAAGATGAAGGGGCCCCCCTGCAAGGTACACACAGGGGCGCCCATGCTCCAAATTTAATCCGGAGCTCTCAGGCCTCAGTATTGTGCAGCACCCATCTACTCTAAATGAGATGACTAGTGGGATGTGGGATGACGGCACACCAACATGATAAAGCTCAGATGGATAGGAGTTATAGAGCAATCTTCGCTTCTCAGTAAAACAAAAAAAACATGAGGCTCGGCTCATACATAAATCAGGAACCAGGGTATCTACCATAAAAGGTTCCAACACGGATTTAAATCACCACTAGACATGTGAGTAAAAAGTTTAAAAACACTATCACCTGTTATCAAAAAATGAAGGGGGAGTGGGATTCAGTGTCAAATCCACCTTCGGTGGCATGGGAATTGTAGAGTTGGACTGGGACAAATGAATTGGCCTGGGCACCAAAATAAAAACGGTCCCCCTTTAGCAAACCAGATGGCAATAAAAGTGGCCCGCATTTGTAAATCAGGCCAGTTTTGAATTTGTAAAGACACGCTCTATGGGTATTTTGCAAGTTATGAGAGACAGTATGTATTTGTGTTTGCTGCTGGTAACATTTGTGGTGATATCAGGGAAATCAACAGTGAAAACCGTTCCAACAAGCCAAAAAATAGACTCACAAACTGGAAATACACAAGCCTACACACTGATCTGTGAGACCTGTGGGACCAGCCATTTGGGCACTGCCAAACTGCCCTATAGGCAAGTCAGACCCTAGACCTTTTTGAAACACCACACCAACTTACATACACAAGCTGCCGTCTCACCCTTTGCTAATGTCACAACGAGCTGAATGTATGAAAGGGTTTCCCATTCAGTATCAATGGGAAAACATGTTAGTACATATGGGTCTAAGTCTCACCAGATGAGTACCAGTGGCGGCTGCTACCTGGAAGCAGTAATGGGGCGGGTGGGGGGATCGAGTTAACATTTTTTTATCACTTTCCTCCCAGCTGGCCGGCTACCCAGCCATGGCAACCTCTCTTGTGTTCTCTTCCTGGCTTCTTGGGGGAAACTACAATGCAATGCAGTGTTGTGATTGGTCTGAGTGCCGTGACATGGCACTTATCCAGGGGCTGGAGGGGTGGGTATGTTCTCCGCACAGGCTGTAATGCAGCCTGCATGGAGAACATGCTATGTGTGTATGACTGTTTGGCGGGCCCGAGAATGCCGGCCAATCACTCATGCTCCCGTAAGGAGTGCAAACCACTACTCTCCTTGGTCTGAGAGCAGACCCGCCCCACAAAGACGCTGCAACAGGAAAAAATAAAATGATAATAACTTAATAACCTCAAGTTATTATCATTTTTTTCTTACAGTGCATAAAACAGTGGGGTGATGATCCGCCGTCTTAGCGGAGGAATCACCACTGATGAGTACGTTACTCAAAGCCTTGCCTTTTTACCACCCATGCGATTCGCCACTCACCAAGGGCCAGATGTATGACCATTTAGTGACTCGCAAATCGAGAATAAATTGCAAGTTGCAATTTGCGAGTCGCTAATGCAAATGTATAACAGTGTCTGAGACACTGTTAGTGATTCCTAATGGGGTCGCAAATTGCATGCCTCATGCATATTCATGAGGCACTCGTAATTTGCGACCCCATTGGGAATCCCAAACAGTGTCTGAGACACTGTTGTACATTCAGTTTAGCAAGTCGCAAATTGCTAGTTGCAATTCGGCACAATTTGCTACTCGCTAACCTGAATGGTCGTACATCTGGCCCTTAGAGGTGTATAGATTAATTTTGTATGCTAAAAACTCACTTATTGAGAAACATGCAGAAGCATGCTCTACATATTGGCTTCAGTCAACAGGTCAGTGTTAAAGGCTTCATTGTCTGCAGATATTTTCTGAAAGGAAAAGGCTGTCGAAATATAGAAGGAACTCGTTCTTACTCAGCTATCATGAGCTGGTATAATTGTTTTTAAGAGTATAATATTAGAGTTCTATATGAATAGGCATTTCAGGAATACGCATCTGCTCGTCTACCAGTTTACACCCAGACATGCGAGTCTGCTATCGATCGTATCATTGGCATTTCTGTCTCTTTGGCATTCTGTTGTATTTATCGGAATTTGTCTTTTTCCCTCTGATTTTCTATCTATTCATTTTTTGCATTACTTTATTTGTATGTGGTCTACCATTCATTTGTCTGTTTGCTGTCAGTCAGTTTTTCGATCTGAACCTCTGTTTGTCTGTCTTTCTCATAAAGCATCTTTCTCTATGTACCTCTGCCTGTTCTTCTATCTATCTACTCTGGCGGCCCCTGAATCATCCATCCACACAATCACTCACCCATTCAAATTCATTCATCCATCCATGCATTCATCCATATATCCGTTCTTCAGTCGCTGTCTCTCAATTTTCTGATTCAATCTCTCTACTTCCCTCTCTTGTTATATCTTTCTATTGCTATATATCTCTCTAGGCCTAATTCACAAACCACTTTCTATAAATACCGTTGTTTTGCTTCTTACTCCGAACATAGGTGGTCCTCTAAAGTCACTTCGAGTAACATATTAGTTCTAATAACATCATGTGTGTGATTTCAGATGCATCATTGTTTTGTTGTGTGATGTTGTATTAAAAAAGCCCCCTAACTTTCATTATGGGTGACTGATTATTCAATTGCTATTCTGAAACATTTACAAGTGAAAGCTCATTTGACCAGGCTAAATTTGAAATAACAATAACAAACCTTGTTTAAGGGAATTGGTTTGGCTTCTAAGTGAAAGTGCTGCTTTACAGAAAAATGAGTAATGTGGATGGATGAAAAAGTGATTGCACAAAATGAGTCAATGGTTGGAGGAATGTATGATGCCACCACTCAATTACTACTCACCCATTAACATGGTCACTCATGTTTGCATTAATTTAATCACACATTGACTATTTTTATTTCTCACTCAACAATTTACAATATCACAGACACAAATTAGCTAATTGATGCTCTTTCAGGTATAAGTCAGGCTTATTGGCCTTCCCAATGCTTTCTCTCACAGACTCCTAAAATATTGCTTGGGAGGGAAGGATTAAAATGTGTCCTACTTAGGGGGGAGAATTACCTGCTGACAAAAGCAGGGACAAGGGCACAGTCTTCACTGCCCTTGCAACCAATGCCTCAAGCAATTTTAAAACCTGAAATGTATCCTACTTTTAATTGGGCCCTAAGTGTCTTAGTGGGTAACCCTTCTACCTTTGATCGAACCATTTGAAATGGGGTAGCCTTCTTTGTAAACATGGACCTGCTTGCGGATTCTATCAGTTTGGTGAAAAAACCCTTGTGCTGTAGCTGAGTGTAAGTGGATGAGATGCCAGAGACTGTGCAGATTTAGCAGAGATGACGGCAGAACAAGAGGGGCAGGCCGAATATTAACAAAAGATGGCTAAGGTAAATTTGCTCAGTTACCATTAAGAGACATTTTTTTAATATAGGCTTACTTTTAAAACCATGAATTTCACAGTGTGGTATAAAGCTTACTAATGTCTGGGGAGGGACATTTTTTGCTTACTTGTTATTGCAAATATGCTTTTGGCTTCTCTAATAGCTTATCATTCATTTGACTAAAGGGATTAGTGGTTGACATATTGTAAAAATCTACAAAAATCTAAGTTTCACTTTACCATCCATTTAAACTGGTGCAACACCACTTTTTAAAGAAAACTGCTGTTGTCAGCAATGTTTGGCAGCCTACAGGGGCTGTGTTTGATGGCAGTAATTTGTAGCTCAGTCTGTGCTGAGGGGCCCCCTGCAGCTTCTTTTACTCACCAAGCAACCCCAGTTTAGACCCAGCCATATGCAAACCAGTCTAGATCCTGTGCCTCAAGGGAACAGTACAGCATGAACTGCCAAGCTAGATCCCCCTGTACTGGAAGCAAGCATCCTAGGACCAGTTTCGGGGCATCACCTCTCATGAGCCAGGCTAGCATGAATCCAGTGGCACAGTGAGCCCGGGACGCACGTCTGGGCCTACCCGGAGCCTTAAGGGGGTGAAAGCAAAAGACACTCAGAAAATATGTGAAATGCAGAGCAAAACAACATTCATCCCCACTCAAGAGAGCTGGGTTAAATCCCTCATTCTTTAGGCCCAGATATCTGTACTGGGGTGGAGGTATGTCACTGTTATGCATTCTGTCCCTCAATTATTCTTTTTGCATTTGTCACCCCCGATTGGGATGGTATGCTCAGACTTGGGTCCTGGGCTCTCCATGCCACTAGAGTGAAGCTATCCTGTCTGATGAGGGGTAAGTAAAACCCCAAAACCGGTCCTGGGATGCTTGTTTCCGTTCCAGGGAGGACCTGACCTGGCAATATGGGCTGAACTGTTCCCATTGGGTGCAGGGTCAAGGCTGATTTGCATATGGCTGGGTTCAAACTGGAATGGCATGGAGAGCAAAAATTTGATGCATTTATGCCCACATTTCTGTACTGGGGTTAATGTATGGCATTGTTCTGCATTCCGTCCATCAATTGTTCTTTTTGCATTTGTCACCCTGAGTGGGACTGGTATACCCAGGTCCCGTGATCTTCATGCCACTGGAGTCAAGCTATCCTTGCTGATGAGGGGTGAAACCCCAAAACTGGTACTGGGATGCTTGTTACCAGTCCAGGGAGGACCTGGCCTGGCAGTTCAGGCTGGACTGTCTCCATTTGGTGCAGGGTCAAGATGATTTGCATATGGCTGGGTTCAAACTGGAATGGCATCCCAGACATGGGTCCTGTTCTCTTCATGCCACTGGAGTCAAGCTATCCTGGCTGATGAGGGGTGAAACATCGAAACCGGTCCTGGTATTTTTGGGCTGAACTGTTCCATTCTGTTTATCAATTGTTCTAAGTCAACTTCTCGCCGTGACGTTGACTTAGACCCCCCATACTTTGGAGGACCAGGTACAATTTCTGAAAGGCTTATAGTGTTTCCGAAGGTGGAATAACTCCTATGGTGAGCGCTTTTTGATACATTCTACCCATTTTAGAGGACAAAACCGAATTGAGAGGTTTCCGAAACTAGACCCCTTCTAAAGATTAAAATCAAAACCCACATGAGGACAGCCTAAAAACCCTCTATATCTGTTGCCCTCATTTGAAGAGTCAGCGTGACTTTGTCTATTTTCATAGATACCCATACTCATATGAGAAGATCCCGCAGTTTTTATATGTACATTTGTATGCTTATGTCGGCCCTGAAGAAGGTGATATAAATAATCTGTGGTTTACCGAAACGTACGTAGGCCACATACATCTGAGAACTTTACCAGAGAAGATTATAAGAAATCAGGCCCAAAAGCAAAATACAATATATGGAACATCATGTCATCAAATAGTTGATGAAAATAACTACCAGTATTCCTTGTATCTCAGATGTATTGTTTTTGTTTGTTGTTTTAGTATTTTTACATAGTATGAGAGTGAGTATGTATGAGTATATGTGATGGTGAGAAAGTTAGGAATGATTGTTGCTTTTTGGTGAAATTTGCACTATTCAATCTTGTCTGGGGTGTTTTTTTGAGCCGTTTGTTCGATTTTTTTTATATAACACATTTGTTTAACAATGTATTTTTACATGTCATAATAATGAGTCTAGAAAATCCTATATATAATAAATCTCTTTCTTCTCTTTGAAAAATAATTTTGAAATGAAAATATAAATGTTGGAAAAGAAAAAGAAACACAATGAAAAATAATATGTTTGTTTGAAACTCTATATATGTGCAGCATCTACTAAATATCATAGATTGATTCACTCAAAAATAGTATAGGTCAGTTTAGAGGTCCTTTATTGGTTTTTTTCTTACATTGAATACTGGCTACTGGAAGTAAGGGGCCTGCAGCTTTGAAATGACAGACTTTGAGATGGGAGTAAAATTAAATGAAGTGTTAGCTCAAGATGTTAGGTAACTCTCCGTTTAAATTGTCATTCATATAAAAGCTTTCAGGGGCATATTTTCAAGCACAACTCTAATTTAGACCTGGCAAGGATATATGTTTATGAGAGATGTACCTCAGTGCTTCAGTTGCTTGTCCCTCTTACTCAGCCCAAGCCTGACCCATGCATCTAGATTCTAACTGAGCACTGCCCATTCCCTGGCCCTGTGATCTGCAGCCTGATGATCATGATGTCACATAAAGACATCCTTCCCTTAACACTTACATGAAAAAAAAAACGTGTGACCATCTAATAATTGACCTTAATGCTATGTGCTTCTCTGAAGCCGTCTGGGAGCTACTGGTACCTCCTAAACAACTGTTTGAAGAGTCCTGATCGAGGCTGAGAGATTTGTGGAATGATGCAAATAGCTAACATAATTTTCATTTGGTTTGTACAGAATACATATTTATGTACAGCTGTACAGAGTATGTCATGTGTTTTCTACTTTCCATGATGTGAGCTTTCAACGTATCACATGTAAATCAAATAAATACATACATATATCTCCACATACACACCAGACAGAATCTAAGGCTTTAAATGCACACCATATATTAAACTTGTTGCTTTTTGACATTGTAAAGTTCTCACAAATCCCAAATATCATGGTCCTACTTAAGGACCAAAATATATGACACCTAACATCAATTACTACACTTCACTCAGGAACCCAAAGAGACATTGTAGTCCTGTTCCAGAGAGGACCTGACCTGGCAGTATGGGCTGAACTGTTCCCATTGGGTGTAGGGTCAAGGCTGATTTGCATATGGCTGGGTTCAAACTGGAATGGCATGGAGAGCAAACATTTGATGCATTTATGCCCACATTTCTGTACTGGGGTTAATGTATGGCATTGTTCTGCATTCCATCCATCAATTGTTCTTTTTGCATTTGTCACCCTGAGTGGGACTGGTATACCCAGACATGGGTCCCGTGATCTTCATGCCACTGGAGTCAAGCTATCCTTGCTGATGAGGGGTGAAACCCCAAAACTGGTACTGGGATGCTTGTTACCAGTCCAGGGAGGACCTGGCCTGGCAGTTCAGGCTGGACTGTCTCCATTTGGTGCAGGGTCAAGATGATTTGCATATGGCTGGGCTCAAACTGGAATGGGATCCCAGACATGGGTCCCGTTCTCTCCATGCCACTGGAGTCAAGCTTTCCTGGCTGATGAGGGGTGAAACATCGAAACCGGTCCTGGTATTTTTGGGCTGAACTGTTCCATTCTGTTTATCAATTGTTCTAAGTCAACATCTCGCCGTGACGTTGACTTAGACCCCCCATACTTTGGAGGACCAGGCACAATTTCTGAAAGGCTTATAGTGTTTCCGAAGGTGGAATAACTCCTATGGTGAGCGCTTTTTGATACATTCTACCCATTTTAGAGGACAAAACGGAATTGAGAGGTTTCCAAAACTAGACCCCTTCTAAAGATTAAAATCAAAACCCACATGAGGACAGCCTAAAAACCCTCTATATCTGTTGCCCTCATTTGAAGAGTCAGCGTGACTTTGTCTATTTTCATAGATACCCATACTCATATGAGAAGATCCCACAGTTTTTATATGTACATTTGTATGCTTATGTCGGCCCTGAAGAAGGTGATATAAATAATCTGTGGTTTACCGAAACGTACGTAGGCCACATACATCTGAGAACTTTACCAGAGAAGATTATAAGAAATCAGGCCCAAAAGCAAAATACAATATATGGAACATCATGTCATCAAATAGTTGATGAAAATAACTACCAGTATTCCTTGTATCTCAGATGTATTGTTTTTGTTTGTTGTTTTAGTATTTTTACATAGTATGAGAGTGATTATGTATGAGTATATGTGATGGTGAGAAAGTTAGGAATGATTGTTGCTTTTTGGTGAAATTTGCACTATTCAATCTTGTCTGGGGTGTTTTTTGAGCCGTTTGTGCGATTTTTTGTATATAACACATTTGTTTAACAATGTATTTTTACATGTCATAATAATGAGTCTAGAAAATCCTATATATAATAAATCTCTTTCTTCTCTTTGAAAAATAATTTTGAAATGAAAATATAAATGTTGGAAAAGAAAAAGAAACACAATGAAAAATAATATGTTTGTTTGAAACTCTATATATGTGCAGCATCTACTAAATATTATAGTTTGATTCACTCAAAAATAGTATAGGTCAGTTTAGAGGTCCTTTATTGGTTTTTTTCTTACATTGAAAACTGGCTACTGGAAGTAAGGGGCCTGCAGCTTTGAAATGACAGACTTTGAGATGGGAGTAAAATTAAATGAAGTGTTAGCTCAAGATGTTAGGTAACTCTCCGTTTAAATTGTCATTCATATAAAAGCTTTCAGGGGCATATTTTCAAGCACAACTCTAATTTAGACCTGGCAAGGATATATGTTTATGAGAGATGTACCTCAGTGCTTCAGTTGCTTGTCCCTCTTACTCAGCCCAAGCCTGACCCATGCATCTAGATTCTAACTGAGCACTGCCCATTCCCTGGCCCTGTGATCTGCAGTCTGATGATCATGATGTCACATAAAGACATCCTTCCCTTAACACTTACATGAAAAAAAAAAACGTGTGACCATCTAATAATTGACCTTAATGCTATGTGCTTCTCTGAAGCCGTCTGGGAGCTACTGGTACCTCCTAAACAACTGTTTGAAGAGTCCTGATCGAGGCTGAGAGATTTGTGGAATGATGCAAATAGCTAACATAATTTTCATTTGGTTTGTACAGAATACATATTTATGTACAGCTGTACAGAGTATATCATGTGTTTTCTACTTTCCATGATGTGAGCTTTCAACGTATCACATGTAAATCAAATAAATACATACATATATCTCTACATACACACCAGACAGAATCTAAGGCTTTAAATGCACACCATATATTAAACTTGTTGCTTTTTGACATTGGAAAGTTCTCACCAATCCCAAATATCATGGTCCTACTTAAGGACCAAAATATATGACACCTAACATCAATTACTACACTTCACTCAGGAACCCAAAGAGACATTGTAGTCCATGTTAATAGAAAAAAAACAGTTACACAGATTCACATATGCATTTCAAATATGTACCTGTTCCTCTGGTGAGCCGTAGAGCTGGCTATACAAGAAAAGGACTACCTTTGTGAGCAACTCCATTTCATCTGGCATGAAGCCAGTGGCCCTAACACATGCTCGACCTGGCATGGTTACTCCTGGAGTTGACAAAGAACAGCAAAAGTGGATGAGGTCTTGATGTCAGCAGTGTTAGGAGGCAAGTGGGCTCTTTTTCCACCTGCCACGTACATGTACGTGATCAGCAGTGGAGACAGACACAGACATTGGCCTTCGTACGTTACTTTCACCAACGCCAGCCTGTGGCTGTGTCCATTGTGGAGTCTACCGCCCACTACGTGGTCAACTTCTGCCAAAGCCGTCTGATTTCAAATGTCCTATTGGCGATGTCAGGCACTCAACATTTTAGAGGTTTAACATAGTGTGTTTGTGACTGCTAAGTGCGTCCCCACCACTCAAAATGGGGGTTAGTATGTTTACATATTCAAACTTTTAAGGTTACTCATTTAAAAAAAAAAACATTTATCTGTAGTGTTTTGATGTGCTGAATTGCAATGTTTGTGTAGTTTTGTTTACACCTCAGTACTTTTGGAGAAAACAAAAAGAATCTGTAAATAATACATTAGAATTGTATTTTAGGCTATAAATGTAATTTGTTAAGAGTAAAGGTCAAAAACCTAAAGTTTGATTAAAAGATGTAGTAAAACCGTGTATATTTTGTAGAACTATGTCTTTATTGTTAATTATGAAATATGTTGCTGCGGAAAATGGGAAAAATGTTCAAATGTTTTTTCAATGCAAACATATGAACCCTGGGAGAGTGAACAGACAAAAGCCTCCGGTTTACCACCCATTTCCAGACCTTGCCACCATGGAAGAAAGGAATTGTTTTGCATACAGTTACATTGTTTATCTTGGATGGTTTTGTGGAACTGTATTCTCTATAAGTTGACTTTGTAATGTGTGTAATATTTTATGTTTGGTTGGTAATCTTTATGTTTTGATCTGTTTTAGGTTTCTTCACCATGTTATCTTCATTTGGACCTTTCAGAGTTGTAACATTTGCAGTTATATGGTGCTGTTTTGCAGTAAAAAGGGAACCTGGGATAGAAAGACACAGGCTTTTGGTATACCAATATTGTACTAAGGCAACTTGAACTGTGATTGAATAGAAGATTTGAAGATTACATTGGACTTGTTCTCTGTCGTGTGTTGACACCAAGGTAATATATGTTCCATCATTAGCTCAAACCACATGTGGTAGTGGAGCCAAATCTTGTACATCTCCCTTCACATTGGCAACATTCTCATTGTATGTAAACTGTATGTAGCTGTTTATGTGTCTCATCATTGTAGGACATACGCCTTGTGGCACGCCACTGAAACTTGGTTGTTACATTATACCAGAAACTGGAACAGTGGAATGGATTGATCCTGTGTCTACAAAATGTAGTACTGCCATGTTTTTTCCGTTGGTGCTATTAATGTGAGATTTCTTATGTGAGCCAGAAGATCTGGCTCCAGCTGATTACATGAGTGACTCAATTATACTTTGCCTATTCAATCTGATTATTTTGGCTAGATCCCCTTCTTCAATGTTAGGAAGGTCTTGAAATGGAAATGTGATAACTGTAACTGAGTATTAGTGTCATGTCTGGATTGTTATGTTAGTGAAAATGTTGACAGACAATTATTGGTCAAGTGGAATAAACGTAACAGTAGACGACTTAATGGTATATTTTCTATCATGGTTAGGTACTTGAGAAAAACATTAACTACAAGCACATTATCTATGTTTATACAATCATTATATTTTTGTAATTGTAAAGTTATGATGGAAGGAAACAAGTGCATTGAAAGAGTAGAAATATACAACATCAGTATATGAGTTTTTGAGTTGTGAAGTTATAGAAGTAAATGTAAAGAAATTAAACAGCGCGAAAATGAAAAAGCAAACCAAAAAGTGAAAAAAATCAGTCAATGTGAATGAAGTCATAGTCACTGAGGCAACATTGTTTGAAGTCCAATGTTCAAAATACAACTTGCATTAGAAAGGTAAATGTATCCAGAAACAGTCCACAGAGTGAATGGAAGTCACGCAGTGGGGGAAATTAGGGTTGAGATTTCTTGCTGGTGGTGGTTAAGGTCATAATCTGGGTAGACGTCTCCTCCTGTGGGACAGTGGGGATCTAGAGTTGCAGGGCCTGGGGTGGCTGCCGGCGGTTCTGATGGAGCAAGTAGTCGCACATTACGCGACTTGGTTGTATTCAAGAATCTCACATAACCTTAACTATGTAATCAATCTGTGTGTCTTACTAATATTGCACATTACACTACATAGGGTGTCCCAGAGACGCTTGCCTATGTGTTTACTAACCACTAATAACGCTTGCCTCTAAAATGGGCTCTGCCTTGCGGGAATTTGACTGCGCATGTGATGTGACGTACTCGCAGTTCTGGTGGGAATTTGTTGCTCATGCACAATGCATTTAAAGATGGCTGCTTTATTTTCTCATATGCTCCGTGCTTGCATTGCCGCTTTTGCAAAGCTGTTTGTCCTGCCTAACTCCTAATGCTATAGTTATTATAAAGTAAGGGGTATAGAATAGCCAATCATGGTATACAGTGTATTCATTTTTTTGTGTTTCTAAATTGTTTTCGCTTGCTTTTCATGTATCGTATTCTTTGGGCCTGGGAGGCGCTTGCTACTCCATCTTGAAGAGCCCGTATAGTACTTGTCACGTGATGGGGGAAATGAACCTTGAAACAATGGAACCCAGCCAGCTGGGAGCCAAAGCCAAGATGCTCCTGGGAATCGACCTGTTAACCAGCAAGACGAAGCTGACTTGTACCTAATTGTGATACAATGTTATTAACTTATGTATACTCTATTGTTCACTGTAAATCATATGTCATGGGAAGCTAGAAATTAAGGGGTGGGTACGAAAATTTAATATTAAGCCTGAGAAAGTCTAAAATGAAGGTGGTGTGATGACTTAACCTCCTCCTTTGACCAATCAGAATTTGGGGAACCTTTCACTTGCAACATTGGTGGGTGGTACACTGACCCGAAAAATAGTATAACTAGCCTAGGTTTAGCTAGAGTAATTGTCCGACTTGTCCGAATAGCTGACCTGTCACTGACCCAACGAACTCTATAGGTAATTGATACAGAGAGCTGCGGAGCACTCTGTCCGTAATTTCCACAGACTCAGTCGGGGTTTGGGAAACCTTAAGTGCTGGCGAAGCACTTTGCTGGGAGATTCGAGAACCCAATCGGGGTTATTTGGCAGATTCCTTGCAGAGAGGGATTAGCGCAGGCGTTACCACCGAAGCTGCAGGTGTTGGTCATACCCTTTGATGAACCGGTCCTGATCCAAATCCTGGGGTTATCCTGACCTGACTGTCCATGAGCTGTACCTGCTCGCCTACTGGATACCTAAGTCCTTGAGGGTCCTTTCCTGCCTTTTCCAACTGACCCGTGGCCAGGGTTAGTCTTCGATCTGTCCTAGGTAAATATAATTTATGTGGGTGTTTGTCTTTCCTAAACCTCTTTCCTAACGTCTAGTATAAAATATACCTGCATACGTTCCTTTTTCTCTCCCGATGTTCTATAAATGAGATTTTCGTGCATTTTGTCTATTAGCATGTTCCACTTTCTACCTACCCTTAGTCAAATGCAGAATCGTTTACATATATAGTTTGTTCCATTCTTACCCTCCCTACAGAGAATAAGCACATCTGGATAAATCAAATTGCATAAGTTTCGTTTCTTCTGAACCGTTAGTGAATTTCGAAAGTCTGCTTTGATTAGTATGTTCCCTTTCTTTACCCGCCTTTAGTGAAGTTGTGAAAGTCTGTCAAGCTAAAATAACGTGTTCCTTATTTTTCCCTTCCCTTTACTTTCCGATTTCTAAATGTTTCTTACTCTCATTCATAGCTATACGATATTTCTAATTCTAGTTATAGACAATTTGATCTGTGTAAATTTGTTGCTCATGGCATATGATAATGAAGATGATTAGATAAAGGTGGTTAAAACTTCTTGAGTCTGTGGTCATTATAAAGAGTACAAACCGTTATTTCAATGATACATGGTATTTTGTGTTATCTACCTACTCCCACAGCTAGCTCCCTGATCCATTGTGATCATTGGTACCTGTTTCAATGATTGGTAAGTCAGGTACATGGAAACAAACAGAAGTGAACGGAATTACTGATAATAGTGTGTAGGTTACCTGATTACAGTAGAGTGAAAATATTATTTTTATAGGCCCAAGTGTGCATTATCCGGTAACAGAGTTAGTCGGGTGACCTGCGTGCTCTATCAGTTCTTCCTGTGGCAAGGCCTCCCTTCCTGTGGCAAATGTAGGTGGGCCACATGTGGTAGGACCACTGGAAATGGTGCGGGGAAAGCCCTCCATGTATGTGTGAACATGTCCTGCAGCACCCCAGTCAGGTGCCCATATTAGAGCTGTGAGCCTCCATCTGCTAATTGATATTCCTCTGAAACTGCTTCATCTCCCAGAGCTTGGTGAGTTCCTAGTCCATCATGTCTTGGGTGTAATGATAGGCTCCCAAGACTTGCTTGATGGTGGTGTGGGTGAGAGTGATCTGAGTGGCCTCATTATGCTGGCCCACAGAATCCCTCCCATGACACCTACCCACACTACCCTGTGCTCTTGGCCCAATGTTCCCCATCCCACTGGGTCCTGGCTGAGCTGGAGCTGGTGGTGTTGTGGTGTCAACATTAGCCAGGATTGGAGGGCACACTATCTGTTTTACAGTGGTAGGAACGCAGGAAGTGGAGACTTTGGTTAGCTTAGGTGTAACTGCTGGGGTAGGAGATGTCGAGGTTCGCCCAGGGAGACTCACTTGAGCCATCTGCCCAGGATGACCAGATGGACCAGGATCCTCATACGTCATCCAGATTACCAGGAGTGTTGTCCCCACTGAAGGCTTGGTCCTGTGCTGGAGTGGAGGTCTCTTAAGAGGCAGATTTCTGGCCTTGTGCTTTGGCAGTTGGGCCTAGTAAGAAATCCAGAACATTTTTATTAGTAAAAGTGTGGATTATACATTCATATCTTTTGAGACAAACAATGGAGATACCTAGGAGAAAAAAGTAAGAGATTAATATGATCATAGCTTTCAGTGATATTGACCATATTACCCTAACTTCTTGCGATTTTGAACAGTACAACTTCAAAGAAACAGTTAATAAGTTGCCCTGAAATGTTTTTACAGTGATTATAATGTCTACCTAACATCTCCCAACCCTTCAACCCAACACAGTGAAGGGGTGAAATGTGTGATTGCTAATTCCAAGGCCTAGCTAACTTCAAAACAGAAATTTACACAATGTGAATTGATATTTGGCATTAGTCAGCATGTGAACAGTGCGGAGTCAATTACCACATATTCAGCATAGTAATTTTCATACCTTACACTTGTTGAGTCAACACAGTTTGGTTTGTGAAACATAGGACATCAGTTCAAATGATTGAGAAGAACAGGACAACATTCAGAAAACAGCACAAACCATTTTCAGAAGAGAGCACTGAATAGGGATCACTACATGACGCTTTACCATAGGTGGAAATATGTTAGACGAGAGAGAATGAGCAATATGACATAAAAATAGTCTTTTGACAAAATAGAAACAGGATGCCATCGTACTTGCAGTCATTTAAAAGACAACTTCCAACACTTCAAAAATGGTTAGTGGAACATACCAGTGGAAAATATGCAGTTGAAATGGGAATAGACACTTATACTATGAAACACATATGGGTGATGTGTTATTTGGTATTCTAACACTTACAGGCACCATACCATCTTGTGCCCTGTAATGAAGATTGACACCTGTAATCTTAGATGCAGCACAATACAGTCACACAAATAATCTAAATGATCTGATACTAATACTTTGAAGTTTCTATGTTAGGAAAATATGTGCAGAACACATTGGCAACAGCTGAGCTGAAAAAAAACAGAACATTATGGTTTAGTGAGAATTTATAAAGTGTATCTTACCAGTCTCCACTTCACCAGGTATTCCTGTCAAGCACTTTTCTTCTCTGGGTATAAGTTGTAAGGGCGTCCTGGGAGACCTACCACCAGTCTTCTGGACCTCTAGGTAAGGCTTGGAGGTCAGGGAACACACTCTCCCCGGCAGGTCATTCCACCTCTTCCTAATTTCCTCCTATGTGCCCAGATTGTTTGCTACAGCATTCACTCTATTGAGTATTCTGGCCCAAATTTGCCTTTTGTGAGATAGGAGTGTATTTTGGACTTGGGTTTCAAACAATTGTGGCTCTACTCTTATGATGTATAACAATGGAGTAAATGGGGGTCCCATTTGCAAGTGGAGGTGTGCACAATGTTAGCAAGACCTCAGTGGTCTATTGCTGGTCCTTTCACCATTTATATCATAACGAATCGTGATTACTTCCAATTTTGATTATCTCATCATTATTTATTTATTTTCTTCATTTTCAAAAAAATCTGTTTGAATTAATTCATTCATTTAAAACAGTTCACTCCTACCCAATGCATTTCGGGTCAAGGGTGACCCTTCTTCGGGGGTCTATGAGGAAAACAAAGAATTACATGAGTGTTACTGCTACTTTCAATTTCTCACATTGATCAGTTTCTAACATTTCATTATCTTATTGGCAACTCCATATCAGTACTGTAACCACATTATCAAAATACATGAAAGATACTTTAGTTCGATTGTCCACGTAAATATTCGCAAACAAAACATGAATTGCACCCTGTACCACGATTAGGTGTATACCCGTTCTATGTCCATTTACCAAAACAAACGCTGTATAGGCAATAGCCCCATGTCATCTGCCTTTAATATCTAGCTACACAGATTTATCAAAAGAATAATACTATTCTTCGTGCTAAGCAGCTCTACAACGAGCGTTCCGTTCTTACTCACAGTTAAATCTCAAGCTTCGCGCGTCGTCTTCGTTCAGCCAATCGCTATGCGTTAAACATTTCCCATTGTGCTTTAGCTCGTAATCACGCTCGTGATTGGTTCAGATCCCGGTCACATGATCGCAACGCGATCTCTAGCAAGTTGTTTCTTTTATATCACAACAATAAAATGTAATCATCATAAGCCGCTGTGAAGCATATTGGCAACATCTAAACAATTGTTTATGTGTGCCCCCTTATTTACGCGGTCAGCGCAAACAATTATTGACAAAAACTTATTATGAAAATCCTGCTCAATAAGCTGTTTTACCAAATTATCAGATAACTGTGGGTTACCTTGTTCATAAATAAAATATTTAACTGGATAAAAAGACAGCATAAACGTTTAAACATTTAGACATGACATTATGTGTCGGCCATCTTGGAATGGGATCATGGTTCATGTGCTAACTACAGGAATATAGAAAAGCCCTTCTAAAATGTTCATAAGAAACAGGATAGTTCAATCCTGTCATTTAATCCATGAGGATATAAGCTTCCCAGTCTATGAATCCAGAAGTATTCGGATCTTAATCTCCGTTTGTGTGTGTCCTGATCTGTTCTTGGTTTAATCACCTCCAATATGGTGAAACGTAACTGTGCTATGTTATGGCCTAATTCTGCCCAATGAGTTGCCAGTGTTGATTTGACATTCTTCAAGCGAATATTGCTTTTGTGTTCCGTGATCCTTATTTTGATTTTACGTTCAGTTTGTCCGATATATAGTTTCCCACATGGGCATTTGATCCCATACACTACTCCTTTGGTGTCACAAGTGCTTGAATGTCTTAATGAAATTGTTTTTCCAGACATGGGATGTGTGAATGTTCTTCCCACCATTACATTGTTGCAATGCATACAATTTTCACATTTCTGCATGCCTTTATGTGTCACTTCCAAATCCTCAAGTGTTTTCTTTTTCATTAATTCCTTCATATTCTTGGATCGATGGTATGCAAATGTGATGTTTTTGGAAAACAATGTTTGTAGATCTGGCTCTTCCGTGATCAAACTCCAATGTTGTCGCATGATATTAGCAATTTTCACTGATTGCATAGAATGTTTCAGTACACATACTGTTGGTTTGTTATCCGGCCGACACATAATGTCATGTCTAAATGTTTAAACGTTTATGCTGTCTTTTTATCCAGTTAAATATTTTATTTATGAACAAGGTAACCCACAGTTATCTGATAATTTGGTAAAACAGCTTATTGAGCAGGATTTTCATAATAAGTTTTTGTCAATAATTGTTTGCGCTGACCGCGTAAATAAGGGGGCACACATAAACAATTGTTTAGATGTTGCCAATATGCTTCACAGCGGCTTATGATGATTACATTTTATTGTTGTGATATAAAAGAAACAACTTGCTAGAGATCGCGTTGCGATCAAGTGACCGGGATCTGAACCAATCACGAGCGTGATTACGAGCTAAAGCACTATGGGAAATGTTTAACGCATAGCGATTGGCTGAACGAAGACGACGCGCGAAGCTTGAGATTTAACTGTGAGTAAGAACGGAACGCTCGTTGTAGAGCTGCTTAGCACGAAGAATAGTATTATTCTTTTGATAAATCTGTGTAGCTAGATATTAAAGGCAGATGACATGGGGCTATTGCCTATACAGCGTTTGTTTTGGTAAATGGACATAGAACGGGTATACACCTAATCGTGGTACAGGGTGCAATTCATGTTTTGTTTGCGAATATTTACGTGGACAATCGAACTAAAGTATCTTTCATGTATTTTGGTAATGTGGTTACAGTACTGATATGGAGTTGCCAATAAGATAATGAAATGTTAGAAACTGATCAATGTGAGAAATTGAAAGTAGCAGTACCACTCATGTAATTCTTTGTTTTCCTCATAGACCCCCGAAGAAGGGTCACCCTTGACCCGAAATGCATTGGGTAGGAGTGAACTGTTTTAAATGAATGAATTAATTCAAACGGATTTTTTTGAAAATGAAGAAAATAAATAAATAATGATGAGATAATCAAAATTGGAAGTAATCAAGATTCTTCATGATATAAATGGTGAAAGGACCAGCAATAGACCACTGAGGTCTTGCTAACATTGTGCACACCTCCACTTGCAAAGGGGACCCCCATTTACTCCATTGTTATACATTGAAGAAACAGTGCCCTTAGACAAAGCACTAAAGGAGAGAGTAGCACACAAATGAACGGTGAAATATTGGTGAACAGATTAAAGAGAGTGCCAGACGTAACACAATTAAGAGTTATTCAAGTACAGTCCACCCCACGTCCGGGCACCAACAATTTAAAGAGATGAATTTGGAGGATATAGCTCAAATAACAACAAATAAAGCAGAGACTTTAGCCTACACAGTTGAAGAAGCTGAAGAGATCTATGGGCTAATCAAGGAAGCTAGAGTGTTCAGCACACAAACAAGCACAGCAAATCAGTTACTGAAACAACTTGAATACATCAGTAAACGGGAAATAAATCAGCGTTTACACGCCACAACATTGATACACTATCACAGAAATAAAAGAATCCCAAGGGGACTAAGAATTGCCTTAAAACCTATGCTATGCAGGAACAATAAAGCTTTTCTAAACAAATGGTACCAAATCTTAAACAAATGCAGTTTGGATCTAATTCTTCTGATCGTGGAGGAGCTCTCGAAAGAACTAAAACTAGTAGAAGAGGAACTCAATGGCATTAAACAAGAATTAAACCAACATGATGATCTAGCAGAATTACTTGAGGAAACTAACAAAAAACTGGAGAAATATGCGAAAGAAATTGAAGAAAGGAAAATCAAAAAGTATAAAAGAGATACCATTGATTATAAGCTGGAAGAAGTTTATAGTTGGGCAGAAGTCTATAATCAGAGAAAGTGGCAACAACCCTCAACAAATAAAAGCTCATCACAAGAGAGTGTGGTATCTGACTCCGAAACAACCCAAAACAGAAAACCGATGAATAAACCAACACAAAGGGAGCGAAGAGAACAAGTGGAGAAAACGGCTTTTTCAGATATAAGTCCGGCGGCAAACAATGCCCCGTCCACGAGTGTACCAACAGGAGAACCATCAAAACCAGGAGGGGAAAAAGAAAAAGCAAAGGAATCAGAAGCAGAACGAGAATTGAGATCGAAGAAAAAGAAACCAACCTTGTCATAAACATATCTGACAGACAACTAACCAAGGCACAAACGAATGTGTTAAACAAAGGTTTAACTTTTGTCCCAATTTACAGATCGAATGCTCAGGAAACCGAAATATCTGTTTTTAAATTTCTTCGCGTACTAAGGCTAAAAAATTTCTTCAGTAATGTACAACCTACAGAAGGACCAACAAGTGACCTTAAGGAATTCAGGATAAAAAGCACATTTTGTGCACCAACATCACACAAAACTATAGATGCCTATGAAAGAGTGATCACTAGTGAGATGAAAAAGATTAATTATCGTAGTGGATCCAGAAGCAATTTTTCGAGGAAGGAATGGCAAACTTTGAAATCTTTAACAGAAATGACAGAAATTACGATACAAAAAGCTGACAAAGGGGGAGCGATTGTAGTAATGAACTCTGAATTTTACAATGAGAGTGTACGGGCTCACCTCGGAGATATTAACACATATCAGAAAATGGAAGAAGATCCAACCAACACATTCTCCAGTACTCTAAAAACCATTCTTGACAGAGCTCTAGAGATGAAATGGATATCGACTAAAACATATCAATTCCTGAACAGTAAATACCCCAGAAGGCCACAGTTCTATATGTTGCCTAAAATACATAAGAATGCCAACAAACCACCCTTCAGACCAATAGTGTCAGCATGTGGCTCACTATCAGAACCACTGGGTCAATACCTGGACTGGTTTTTACAACCCATTGTGCAGAAATGGAGCACTCATATTAAGGATACTACTTCTTTCTTGAATCTATTGAAGACACTTGATATTCCATCCAACCAGGAAGTGTGGCTATGTACAATCGATGTGACAGCATTGTACACATCTATCCCTCATAACGAGTGAATTGAAGCAATGGAATGGTGTCTACTAGAAAACGAGATTGATGGATCGGAAAGAGTGTTCTTACTTGAGATACTACAATTCGCATTGCTACACAGTTATCTCCAATGGGAAGGGGAATTTTACGGACAATGTAGCGGAACATCCATGGGGTTTGCGGGGGCACCGTCCTACGCGAACACCTTCATGGCAAAGTTTGAGTATGACCACATTTTGAACAACCCAGACTGGACACAAAGTCTGATCACATTCAAAAGATATATCGATGATATCTTCATAATCTGGCGTGGTACTAAAGAGAAACTTATGGAAAACATTCAGGTTTTGAACTCACAACATGAAAGATTGAAATTCACTTACCAAATGGATCAAAATGAATTACCATTTCTGGATGTGTTGATAAATATTGAACAAGGAAAATTCAACACAAGTGTATTCACAAAAGAAACAGACAGAAATAGTTGTTTACACTATACCAGCTTTCATCCCTATTCGCTTAAGAAGCATTTGCCACTATCTCAATTCATCCGACAAAAGAGGATTACATCTGACCCCACTAATTTAGCTGCCACGTTCGAAAAACAGATCCAAAAATACTTGAAACGAGGATACCCAGAGCCTTTGTTGGAAGATTCCAAGAACAAGGTAATAGATATGAATAGAGAAACACTACTGCACTCCAGAGAAAAGCCGGATAACAAACCAACAGTATGTGTACTGAAACATTCTATGCAATCAGTGAAAATTGCTAATATCATGCGACAACATTGGAGTTTGATCACGGAAGAGCCAGATCTACAAACATTGTTTTCCAAAAACATCACATTTGCATACCATCGATCCAAGAATATGAAGGAATTAATGAAAAAGGAAACACCTGAGGATTTGGAAGTGACACATAAAGGCATGCAGAAATGTGAAAATTGTATGCATTGCAACAATGTAATGGTGGGAAGAACATTCACACATCCCATGTCTGGAAAAACAATTTCATTAAGACATTCAAGCACTTGTGACACCAAAGGAGTAGTGTATGGGATCAAATGCCCATGTGGGAAACTATATATCGGACAAACTGAACGTAAAATCAAAATAAGGATCACGGAACACAAAAGCAATATTCGCTTGAAGAATGTCAAATCAACACTGGCAACTCATTGGGCAGAATTAGGCCATAACATAGCACAGTTACGTTTCACCATATTGGAGGTGATTAAACCAAGAACAGATCAGGACACACACAAACGGAGATTAAGATCCGAATACTTCTGGATTCATAGACTGGGAAGCTTATATCCTCATGGATTAAATGACAGGATAGAACTATCCTGTTTCTTATGAACATTTTAGAAGGGCTTTTCTATATTCCTGTAGTTAGCACATGATTCATGATCCCATTCCAAGATGGCCGACACATAATGTCATGTCTAAATGTTTAAACGTTTATGCTGTCTTTTTATCCAGTTAAATATTTTATTTATGAACAAGGTAACCCACAGTTATCTGATAATTTGGTAAAACAGCTTATGGAGCAGGATTTTCATAATAAGTTTTTGTCAATAATTGTTTGCGCTGACCGCGTAAATAAGGGGGCACACATAAACAATTGTTTAGATGTTGCCAATATGCTTCACAGCGGCTTATGATGATTACATTTTATTGTTGTGATATAAAAGAAACAACTTGCTAGAGATCGCGTTGCGATCATGTGACCGGGATCTGAACCAATCACGAGCGTGATTACGAGCTAAAGCACAATGGGAAATGTTTAACGCATAGCGATTGGCTGAACGAAGACGACGCGCGAAGCTTGAGATTTAACTGTGAGTAAGAACGGAACGCTCGTTGTAGAGCTGCTTAGCACGAAGAATAGTATTATTCTTTTGATAAATCTGTGTAGCTAGATATTAAAGGCAGATGACATGGGGCTATTGCCTATACAGCGTTTGTTTTGGTAAATGGACATAGAACGGGTATACACCTAATCGTGGTACAGGGTGCAATTCATGTTTTGTTTGCGAATATTTACGTGGACAATCGAACTAAAGTATCTTTCATGTATTTTGGTAATGTGGTTACAGTACTGATATGGAGTTGCCAATAAGATAATGAAATGTTAGAAACTAATCAATGTGAGAAATTGAAAGTAGCAGTAACACTTATGTAATTCTTTGTTTTCCTCATAGACCCCCGAAGAAGGGTCACCCTTGACCCGAAATGCATTGGGTAGGAGTGAACTGTTTTAAATGAATGAATTAATTCAAACGGATTTTTTTGAAAATGAAGAAAATAAATAAATAATGATGAGATAATCAAAATTGGAAGTAATCAAGATTCTTTATGATATAAATGGTGAAAGGACCAGCAATAGACCACTGAGGTCTTGCTAACATTGTGCACACCTCCACTTGCAAATGGGACCCCCATTTACTCCATTGTTATACATTGAAGAAACAGTGCCCTTAGACAAAGCACTAAAGGAGAGAGTAGCACACAAATGAACGGTGAAATATTGGTGAACAGATTAAAGAGAGTGCCAGACGTAACACAATTAAGAGTCTACTCTTATGATTTCATTCACCATAACTGACAATTCTCCCTCAATATAACTGGGATTTGTGGGCCCTGGCATTGTGCATAGAAATACGATGAAATCAAATTAATTAACCAGAAGGAAATAAATGAAAGAAGATAAAGGGGCAAGAAACTGGGCAGAGCAACAAAATAACCTAACTTAATTGGCAAACGTTCTGCATCATGGTGCAGTGAAATGACAAATGATCATGGTCTATAATGGAGTGTTTTTAATAGTGTTGTATGCAAGTGTTTCCTTTAGGCCAATGGACAGCAGGTGTTTTATACTAGCATCCATCCAATGACCTCAGTGATGGTGCTTTGGTAAGCGTGTACAGCAACGGACTCCCTCCATCAGGGAAATGCCACTAGGCGACTGACAGCACAACTGTAAAATCTAAATCTGCTCGGCGGGAACCCACTAGCATGACAGCGAAGTCGTACTTTTTGCCAGCATTGGAGTCAGCCTCGTTGGCAGTGGTGAGCCGCAACTGCGGCGGGAAACACTCCGTTGATGCAGACGGCAAGTCAGCCTGAATGCATCTAAGTACAGCTGGCAATTGACATTCAAATTGGTGGAGTACTTGGGACTGCCGCCTTGGAGGGACTATGCTAAGTCTTTCAAGATCTATATCAGGCCCATACTGAGGTCAGTAACTGCTGTTTTCAGAGTGAGTGAAGTGAGAGTGATGATTTATCTGGACAATATCTTAATTATGTTACAGAGTCAAGAAGTGCTACTCTAGCATTTAGATCTAGTAAAGAACCTTTAGGAAAAGTTGTGATTCATTATAAATTTAGAGTTGTCAATAATGGAACTAAATAAGAAGTGTTTGGGTTTTCAAGTGGAAACAGAGAGTACAGTTTTGAAGTTATGTTTGAAGACGGTACAAAGTATTAGAGAGGCAAGTGTATAGGTCAGTTATCATCCACAATGTAGGCTATGTTTCAAGGGCCTTTCATTACAATGCATTGCATTAGATGAAGGTGAGAGGATTTCACAAGGAAAGGGGCATGCATATAAACAGACAGGAGATGAATGCACATTTTGTTTGGCACTGTAGAGTATTCAGACTTGGTTACAATGTTGTTGTTCAGTCTTTAAGAGGATGGACCATTTAAATGAGCTACAGTATATAAATCGATTAGAGGAATCAAGATCAAAAGCATTGTTAGATTAAACGAAGGAGCTGTCACACATTTGCCTAGAACATAACATAGAGCTGAAGGTAAAATACTTATCAGGGCAGGACAGTCAGGCAGCAGACTGGAATTCGACATTTTTGAGCAAATACAGAGAGAGGATATTTCAAGAGATTCAGAGGAGATGAGCCAATTGAAGGTGAATCTTTCTGTGTTAAGATTGATAACACAATTAGAGGTGTACTTCAATTGGAGGCCAAATCCAGGGGCTCTGGAGTGGAAGGAAGGGTTATGTATTTTTCCTTTCATAATGATTCCAATAGTGTTGCTCATGGTAAGGAGAATGGAAAGCCAGACAGTGTTGATGACTCTGTTGTTGGTGTGTGGCAAGGACTGTGGCTCTCATGGAGGTTGATGCTGTAATACTGGTGAACACCTATCAAACATGTATGAACACAGTTTGTCTTATAGGATAATACATTGTTAAAGATCAGTAGTTTCAGGAGCGCATTCAATTAAGAAAGGTAGAAAGTTGGGCAGTGATGCCATGGTTCCTGAGCCATGAAATGTATTAGGATTAGGAGACCACCTAAGGCAGGGTATGATTCTCAGTGGGATGAAGAGAAGATTTTCACATTTTGGAAGAATGCACAGAAAGGATGTATTTAACTTTAAAACTGTTGAATAGGAATGCAGACCTATTCAGATGGCTGAGCTTTACAGGTAAGTGTTTTATGTTATATATCTGATGGAGATATTTTGTGATGGCTAGAAGAACAGAACAATGACTAAGTCAAAATTTTATTAAAAGTTTGATGAACCATGTTACAACTTAAATACTCTGTATGGTGTACAGTTGTATTCTAGCGCCCCTTGGTACTCAACTGATTGTTTTTTCTATGCTGGTTATATTTTGAACCGATTTCCACATTAATCTAGTACTCATGCAGAGGCCTAGACCTATCCCTTGACATGAGTAGATCCTAGACTTGTGCTGTGACCTCGAGAGGCTCACCAAACGCGCTTTCATTGAATAACAGAGGACTACTGTCCCTTCTGTGGGTTTAGCAGATAGCGCAACAGTGACAGCATACAGTGTCTTGTGAATCCATTATTCTGACCAGACATTTTTATGTGAGTCACTGGAGTGGAGGCCTACTGCCCACTCATGCAAAGTTCTGCTTCAATGCATGTTCCCAGCCCCTAGTGCTTTCATGGCCAGTATATGTTGCGTGTGTTTATGCATGTAGTATGCAAGCTACATGCATGGTGTGTGAGCCAGAATAACAGAGGCCAGTGGGTATCCACTGAGGATTCATCAAGCATGTCCTGTACTCGTGATGGAGCTGAAGATGTTTTCCCAGGCAGTAGAAGTGTATTCCTGACACTGGAGGGATGAGAACTGGACACTGAAGTGAGTGGAGCGGAGATAGGACTCCTTTAGATATTCAATTAGTTCTTTTGCTGGCAAGGAACTTCCATTAGTTTTCTTTAATACTGCCATTTGTTAGAAGGTTAGAGCAAAGTATGGGGATGAAGACTATGTTGTGTACAGGTGAAGATACCATTAATACAGGCCTTCCCTTTTGTCTTTTCTGATTAGTCCTTCAATGTATTTATAAGAGTGAAAAGGAGAAACCTCACATCTTTGTGTGCTTCTTTTGTGGGTGCTCCAGGTGGAGATTACCCTGCTGTGTGAAGCACCACTCTACACAAAGGCTGTGTATGGAGTGCAGCCTGGAAAGGATACTTGAAATTATAACCACTCCAAAACAGTTCTATGGCTGCAGGCAGAGAATACCCATTTTCTGTCTGATTTTGGTGTTTAAAAGTGTGACCTCACTTCCCCACTTGTTCCACTTCCAAGTCCTTTATAGCTAAGAAAGGAGGTGCTACGCAGATTACTCAGTACTCAGACAACATCTATGCAATCAGAGCTAGTATCTGTTTGACAGCCAGCTTCCCAGAGGTGAATAGACATCAATTAAGTCTAGATCTCTTGCTCTTAGAAATGTGTACTGGTACTGAAGTGCCTAGAATCCTGCCCACCTGATGATAGAGGAACTGAGCCTGACAACCCTGCAGGAGTGTCTGCCCAGCTGAAGCGAAGCACAGCATGACCAAATGTCTCTGGGGCACCCAGAAGAGAGACGAAGGAGAATGATCAGAGGACCCTGGTGTCTGTGGACCTGCAGCATCTATATGCTATTTGCTGGTGAGAACTGTGAATATCGCGACCATGACAACAGAAGCCTAGTCAGGGCTATGAATATGTGTCGGAGTAATCACTGTGCGCATGGCTGCAGTTACACTGATCCTTTGTGGACTGTGAGAATTAAACTGAAGGGCACACATTGCAGGAGCGAAATAACTGCACCTGAGCCATATTATTATACCCATAGAAGGGGCGACTACTTAGATCCGAAGAGGAATAGATCCTGAATCAAAAGAGGAGGTTGGGTATTAGTGAACAGAGATGCAGCACTGCCTGATAGCACTAAGGATACTATATTACATTATGTTATTATAGTGAGTGGTATTCGGGGACAGTATGTGGAAAAGCACTTCTGTTTCTTGAAAAGACAAGCACTGAGTTGGATATTCAGTTATTTTGTTGTGTCATTATCATGCTCTGAGTTTGAGCACCACCACACTACCTCCCTCAGAAGCATGTGGCTGCTCACCATATTTATTACTGCAAGTCAAACTGCTGAAGGAGTAGTAATGTGCCCAGTATTTGGAACCGTAGTAGGACGGACCCCGTGACATCACAGGCATCCCGCGCCCACTGTTGAGGCCCAGTAGCCCCTGCATGCTCTGTGGCTCTCTGAACAAAATCTGAAAACCACCACCATGGTTTGAGAGACTTATGCAAGTGTTTTAAGAGAGTTTGGCAGAATATTGACCTGCTGAAAGGAACATATAAAGCTTATATAAAGCCATTTAAAGTGGTTTCATCTCCAACTACAGTGAGATGCGTTAAGAAGATAATGAAGGAGTCTGATGTGGACATGAAAGACTTTAGAGCATGCTCTGCCCTCGGTGCAATGGCATGAAAATTGTTTTTAATAAGGAAGAGTTTGAATCAAATTAGGATGGCAGCAGATCAGTCACATGCTTGAGCAACGTAGAGCATGTGACAAAAAGTCTTGATGCACTTTAAACATGTATAATGAAAGCCTCCAGTCTTGCCAGAAAATTATGATTTTCTACATATGACAAGAGAATCCAGATATTATTAAACACAGGAAGGCTAGCATTATCCTACCCTCTATGCCCAGAGGGAGATTACACATTAATGAAGGGACCATAAATCTGAATAATTTAAGAACCTAGGAAGTGATTTCATCTTCAAGTATTGTTAATCATTTGTAGGAGTCACAATATGTTAATGCATGTTGCCAGTAGATGGGCAGTAAGGAAAAGAAAGGAAGATGTGCCTCTTATGGAGAAGATATCCGAAGAAAGGGATGAAGTTGTAGACAGTAACAGGATGGTCCTAGAGCAAACAAAGAGGAAAAGTACTAGAGGGAAGAGCTAAAGGAAGTCAACATTATTGAGCTAGTCGCTTATGTATCTGGTTGTGTGTGAAACATTAATGTTGCTGAGAGGTGCAGCATTAAAGGAGTTAGTTAATGCATATTATTAGCTTCTGTCTTCAATAAAGTCTCGATTCTCGTGGCTTAGTTAGGAATGTTATTCTCAAACAATAGCATGTTAACATTTAACAAATAATGAAAGCCATGCCACACTTGTCGTTTCATAAAAAAATAAACATGTTGTGTGAAGATGCCAAGGCAAAGTGTTAGCAACACGGACATTCTAATTTTTTTTACAACTTAACCAGCTTTGTGAAGCCTGATGTTGGTGAAGTCATTTTTAAAAAGGAAATAGCATGTGGAGACTGCGGAAAAATGTTCCCGACTATCAGAAGCTACACACCTTTTCCATTTCGCACCTGCAGAAATTCCCGCCCATTAGAATGTGACCCGTAGTGGCTGCAAAGTGGCTTCTATTGGCACTTCCCCAATTTCGTTCAAGGCTAAAGGCCGCATAACTAATTTCCAACTGCCAACATTTACAAATCATAGGTGTCACATTGGGCTGCAGGGAATTGCATCTAGGTGAAGCTAAATTTCACAGCTACAGAAGTCATGAAATTTTGCTTAACTTCTCTAACTTTACTTCCCCTAGACATAAATGTTTATTTTGGAGAAATCTATGCCTACATTCCCCATTAATTATATTGGTGTTTTTCTCCCTGAATTTACACACTTACATCAGATGTTTTTAGTCTAATTGCTGCGTGCAAAGTGAATGCGAAAAACCATTGGGGAGGATTGAACTACCCACACATTTTTGTCTTTCAAGGTTTCTGGTTACTTTTCAATGCCAGCTATTTGCCCTGCGGTGTCTAAATTTCTGATGGCAGCATGGGTAATAAGGAAGAAAATGTCTGGCTAATACCTACTATCCTGTATCTTTCAACATTGCATGCCCAGCTGGTTTTTACTGTATATATTGTGTTTTATCTGTATGTATTTTTACTGCATCTTTTATGGCCCAAGCGGCCGAAATAAAGAATTTTTGGAGTTGGAGTTGGATTTGCCCTTCGACTTAGAACACCCACGTTCTCATACCCACACTCTAAATGCAGTGCTGCCAAAAATATGTCTTCTGTGGTCATAAAAGCCTGATTCTGTAACTTTTATGCATTTTGCACTCATTTTCACCATAGTTGTGTACAAAATGTCTTTATTTTGGCCCAAAGCATGCAGAACGTTGTTTAGTAGCCGTAGGTTAATTTTCGTAACTTAAATTGCCAGTAGCAATGCAGTTTTTAATCAATTAGTAAGAAATCAGTTTTAGACAAACATTTTTGCACACTCTGTAATTAAACCGCCAGCCAAGCAATATCAACAAACAGAACAGCTGAATAGGAAAGTTAAGGTATCCACACAGACATCTGAAAAGCTTTGAACATGCTCTTTTTAAGTATATGCTCCAGCATTTACAGATCAGCTGTGTCAAACTAAAAACAGAGACCAGGATCCCGTTCATACAAAAGTCAGGGTAAAACTCTTTATTCAGTTGTGATATGTAGACATGGTACAAAGAGTGCCACAGTGCCACAGGGTTCAGCTTGTGCAGTGGGAGCAGATGCAGGTGGTCACAAGGTGGACCCTGGGGGAGGTGCAGGTTGCACCTTCACCTCCCTGGAGGTTTAGGAGGGCTGTCGCGAGGTAACCGTATAGTGTCATTGTGCCATAGGGTGCTGTTTTCCAAACAGCACTCTATCCCAGGAAGACCCAGATCATGCAATTGGACTGCTGAGATCAGCTGAAAGGTTGCCCCCCTGCATTACACCCCCAACCAACAGTTGCCATGATAGCTCCCAGGCAAAGCAGGGTTACATCAGCAGGAGGGTCGGCTGCAACTATTGCTTGTATCCATCCCACCCAAAAAAAAGTGGTAGGAGCAATGGGCACCATGAGACAGTTTGTGCTTACCCGATGGGCAGTGAACTGGGCTATGGTGCCCCCTACAAATGACATGCCCCTGTAAGAAGGACTAAGGGCCTCCAGTTAAAGCTAAAGCCAAGAGACCATTGCTGCCACAGTACCCTGACAGGGATTTAGGATTCCCTACAAGAGACCTAGGAGAGGGAAGTGTTTAGACAATTTGAGGTCTTGCAAGGACAAAATACAACACCTGTGAAATCATGGGGGCTTAGTTAATATACTCTGGCTACAATGTTTAACTCAGACCAGGCGGCTAACTTCAGTACACACAGCGAGTGGCGTGCCCCTGCCCTAAATGTTGCTTTAGGTGCAACCCACTCCAGGGAGTGTGAGTGGTGCAGACAGAATAGGACCAGCAGGAGCCCAATGGAATGTTAATAAAGAGGCCTGTCACAGAGTCCACTGCAAGTTTCAGCTTGACTTCTCAAAGTGCAGGAACATAACCCCATCATGCAGTGCTTAGAGAGAAAAGGCCAACAAGATTTTAGCTGGGCTGAGAACAGAGCATGGTGGGCAAAGGCGACTACGCCAGTTAAGCCTGAAACAATGGGACTATGGCTGCTGCGGTACCCTGACATGGATTTAGGATTCCATACAGAGTACCTAGGAGAGGGAGGTGGTCAGACAACTTGAGGTCTTGCAAGAACAAAATACAAGTGGTTATTGAGAAATTGCAGAGAGCGTTGGAGGGTGGCTGGAAGGCTGTCCCATTTCAAGAGCCACTGTTGATGGTCTTAATAAATTTGCTAGTACAGTGCTCAAGAGAACAGCAGGTGAGTTCTCATTTATACTCCTACTTTCATGGCAAAGGGAACATCTCTAAATGATGTCAAAGAGTAGAGTTATTGCTCATTACATTAAGCAAACATTGAAAAGACGATGAAGCTAGAGAGATGGTGTGGTACAAGTGCAGAGATGGGAAAGGCTGATATAAAGTCAGCATTTCAGCAACTACTGGTTCTTCCTGATGATTGTCAGCTGCTTTGCATACACTTACTAGGAAATTCAGCAGGTTTGTGGAATAGGTGGTGAAGTGAGTACCAGAGACTGGGCAGTTGCTGCATTACCTGGATGACGTCTTGATGGTTGGCAAAACAATAGTACAGCGTTAATGTGGTAGATTGATGGAGATGATGAACAGTTTTATATAGCATTAGCCCCGCAGAATATGGAGGGCCTGTGCTTACGGTTGACATTTCTCATGATTGAATTAGAAGCAAGAGCACAGGTTTCTCAGGAACAAACTGAAGGGTTTGATCACTCTTTTGCAAGAGGTGATGCACCTGAGTTGTACGTTTAGAGTGGCTGCTCCTTGTGGGGCTTTTTGCAGGCAGCGCACCATTACCATGTCGGGGGCTGTGAAACCACATCACAGGGTGAGAGTGATAGGAAAGCTGAGATGATTTTTAATGATGTGGTTGCACTTCCTCAAGCAATACAATGGAGTGACATTATGGCTCCAGGACTGGACTGTGATATTATCTGACACTTCAGGACCATGGTGTAGACTGGAAAGGACAGTGGTACGCTGTCCCCCTTCACACATGATGGCGCACAAAATCCATGCCTATGAATAGGTAGTCATGCGTGACATTGACAAAACCCTTTCCAAATGAAAATACTAAACTACAACACCACTAAAACTGAACGGTTGGCTCTGGAATCTCTAAAAAGTAACAGAGACATAGTTATCAAGCCCGCCGATAAAGGCGGGGCAAAAGTTATACAGAACACCGAAGACTACAAACAGGAGATTCTGTCCCAGCTAGGCATTGAGGGTAACTACATGAAACTGAGGGTAGACCCTACCAAAGAGATAAGCGAAATTATCAAGCAGACCACCCTTAAGGGTCTTGAAAAAGGTTACTTGAATAAGCAGGAGCATGAGTATCTCAATAAGAATCGCCCCAGAACGTCAATCATATACACTCTTCCTAAAATACATAAGCGTATGCAAGACCCCCCCAGGGAGACCCATCATTTCGGGCTGCGGTTCTCTAATAGAACCACAATATAAATACATAGATGTGCTCCTCAGACCCATCACTAAGAACACTACTACCTACCTGAGGGACACAATGCAGACGATCCAGTTAGTGGATGAACGCTCATACAACTCAAGCACCAACTTACTTGCCACAATGGATATAACAGCATTATATACCAACATCCCACAAGGCCCAGCCTTAGCATGCATGAAAGTAACATTGGACAAACGCCCTAGGCCACATCTAGTACTGACCGAATTTATCATCGAACTCCTCGAAATTACAATGACTAAAACTCTTCTGCAGTTTCCAGGGCACATTCTATTTACAAACTATAGGCGTCGCCATGGGGACAAGTTTTGCCCCAATCTAGCCATAATATTCATGGATAATAAGCATGGGCGGAAAATCCGTTACGCTCGCGGATTTTCGGTAAATTCGCAATCCGCGAGATTCGCGAATTTCCCGCAAAATCCGCAAATTCGCACGGAGCGGATTTTTTTTCTTTGCGGTGTAAGTTCGCAATTGCGAACATGCAGGTGCGGCGGGCAGCAACAATCTCGCACTCGCGAAATTACAAAAATTGCAATTCCGCACAAGAAATCTACTAGCAAGCAGCATAGACCTTCTGAAAATGATTATTTTTATCAGAATAACTCCTCAGGTTGACATTTGCCTGCACTTTTTTAGATTTGAGGCCTTTTGATTTTCTTTGGATAACTTTTGGATTAGAAATCAACTTTCTCATATAAGCTTGGTGGGGCATTAAAGTTGCTGTAATGCTGCTCTGCAGAAAAACGAGTTTTGCAAAAGTGAAGGCAGGTTCAAAAGTTCAAACTCATCATTAGTAACCGTTCCCTGTAGTGCTTCCTGACAAGGGCCCCTCCAAAGTTCAGTTGTTAGTTGCAACAATTGTTCAGTTGCTAGTTGCAACAATTGTATGACCCTGCTCTGACCCTCACAGCAGGCTCATAGAATAGCTACAAGTAGGCCACAAAGGTCCTGGAAAAAAAAATTGCACTGCAACAGAAAGCAAATTACAGATAAGGATGCAGGTGCCAGACTGGAATTTTAAAACAGTGACACATTAATAAATCAACCCCAAATTAATTCATGTCAGTTGAAGCAGGCAGGTGTGCTTGCTTTTTCCCCCCATAATCTACAGTGATGATGAACCAGAGGGTGGCATAAGGCATTGATGTACCAGAGGGTGGCATGGGTAAAACAGAGGGTGGCAGGGGTGAAACAGAGGGTGCTGGTAACCTATGATGATGAACCAGACGTAGAAACAACATAATCATGACCGTTGCGAGCCGACATGTAAGTTCGCGATTGCGAACTGTTACAAAACCCTCGCGAACTGTCAGAAATCCTTGCGAATTGGCAGAAATCCTTGCGAACACAAAAAAAATCCGCAAATTCGCGAGAATTCACGGATTTTGCGGATTGCGAGTTCGCAAATTCGCAAAATTTGCGAACGCCAGATTCGCAAAATTCGCCCATGCTTAATGGATAACTTTGAACACTCACACATTCTGAATAGCAACAACCCATATAACAAGTGCATAGAACTGTGGGGCAGTTATATAGACAACGTGTTACTCCTGTGGAAGGGAGATGAGGAGCGTTTGAAAGCTTTCTACGCTTGGCTTAATACACGGTCTAGTGATATACAGTTCACTTTGGAATTTGACAGATCATCCATACACTTTTTGGACATCATCATAATTGCAGAACGGGAAAGACTATATGCCAGCCTGTACAGGAAAGACAATGAACGTAATACACTTCTTAGGTACTCCAGCCATCACCCCCGTAACCTCAGGGCCAACCTACCCTTTGGGCAGTTTCTGAGGTTGGAGGAATTGCTCCAAAAAAGAGGATCACTTCATAGAATCGGCTGATCTATTGACACGCCTCAAAAAAAGGGGCTATCCCATCAGACTCCTGAAAAGGGCATGTAAACGTGCGTGGTTTAACCACAGAGAGTTTCTTCTGAGATCCAGACAAAAACCGCCAGAAGACAAGGAACGCATTGTATGCGTCACAACGTTCTCCACCAAAAGCAATACCATTAAGAAAATTATCAATCAGCACTGGCATTTGGTGGCTGATAAAATAGGGGGTATAGCAGCACCTCTACATGCATTCAGAAAAGGCAGAAATGTGAGACAACATCTAGTAAAATCTTTGCTACCTCTAGCAGACAGACAACAGACAGCTACTTTATGAGGGACCCCACCAGTGAAAGGGCACCACAAATGTGGCCATTGTATGGCCTGTCTCATGACGAATGAGGTTAAACATTTCACCCACAACAATCACACCCACATATTGGAGGATCACAACAATTGAAACATGTCAGGAGTAATATATGCCATCACCTGTCCATGCAACTTTATGTACATCGGACAAACAACCCAGAAAGTAAAGAGCCGAATCCTACAACACTGTAGCCGCATTCGCTGTAGGGTCCAGGGAGCCACTTTGGTAGACCATTTCACGGCCTTTGAACACACTCCTGAGAGCCTTAAATGGTGGGTTATTGAGAGAGTAAAGCCCAACCCCAGAGGGGGGGGGACTTCGCGAACATCCCTAATGTCCACGAATGCAGGTGGATTCACTTCTTTGACACAGTAGCAAGAGTATTGAATGAGTTTGAGGAGATAGCCAGACAAGTAGCAGTAGTGAACAATGCCTGATCTATGACCTCACTTCTAACATTTGATCTGTGACCATAGCCCCTTTTGTCACTCCCGGGATGTTAGACAGTAATTTACTGCCAATACTATGTATTCACTGTACTGTTTTTATTCAAAGTTTTTATATATGTATATAACTGTTTTGTCACTAATTGTACCATCCATTGTAATGTTTTACAATTATCAGTCACCCCTTTTCCTTGGCCCGCTGATATTGTGCACAGTGATACCTTGCCCTTGCACAGGCTCACTTCATTACCATTGTAAACCCACTTCATCCTTGACCCGCCTAACGGGCAATTTTCACGAGGCGCACATACGATTATGACAATGTGTGCACAGCTTAGTCTGCATGAGATACACAGCGCAGTTAGTAGAGGGCTTTTCCAAATAGCTACAGCCAACCTTCCTTCACTGCATGCCCCGCACTTAATGTCATAACCGACTATATCATTATCCATCTATCCTCATGAACTATAGCCCCTGTGAGGAATTAATTCAATAAACCTATATTGTGTCATACATTGCTACATCACAGTCGCATTATTGTCAGGGCGCCGTTTAATTGGCAACTACACCGGGTAAAGTCTTCCCTCTCTTTCCACTTCGCTACGCAGACGCCGGTAGCATGAGCTTCACGCTTCCTCAGTGGGTGCGTACCCATGTACGTCCTTGCTACCCAAGAGCGATTTTAAACGCGGGACCACCACTCCTCCCTTCTCGCTACCGGAGTCTATGTGGGAGATGATGAAGTGAAGGTAATGTGTTCCCCGCCCCGCGCTGCCATTACTTTTGGCATCCCATCGATTGTGTTAATGACCGATTTAATGCATATAGGCTATACATAATCGACTTTCTAGCATTAGGACTTTATCATTTGATTAGCGCTTGGAAACACTGTTAATCCCTCCTGTTATGCCAGTTTATTCCCAGTTTCCTGACATTAATGGCCACCTGTACTGATCCCTGAGTGGTTTAAATTGAAATAGCACCTCCCTTCACCAGAGGACGGCGGTCTCCTTCTGAAGCACCAGGATAACCACACTGGTCCCTCCACAATTGCATGCGGGTAAGCTCCTAGTCTAGGCCAGCTTATTTTGATCAGCGAGTGACACTTTGTTTTTAAAAATTCCTCTTGATGCATTCACATTCTCTAGGCCTTAATGGCCATCTGAAACCGACTTGCCAGTGGCAAACTCGAATTATGGATTAGCGACTCCATTTAGCAGAGAACGGCGGTTCCTGTTTTACACCAGGAAACACAGACTAGTTCCCTCCGCCACTTATTGAATGCGGGTACGCTCCAATGCACATTTACTAATTATAAGAGCTTGACAATTGTGCATCCTTCTGACAGCAATTATCCTCTTTTTAGATGAGTCCCCTTTGCTTGCCCAACCCAGTCCTGAGGAAGACCTGCAGGACAAGGCCCTAAAACACCATCTGCACCACAAGTCGGTTCGAAACGTCAACACCTATACCCATGAACCTGGACCCAACAGACCCCCTTTTTCCGTTCCCACACAGGATACAATCTGTGATTGTAATATATTGTAAATCGGCCGTGTAAAATATTTCTAGGCCAGGTTACCAGGATTGATATTTTCCTATCAAACTCACTGTTTAAACTTATTTCTAATTCTCCTCTATCTTTCACCTGAGATCCTTCCCACCCACCCACTCTTCTTCAGCACCCACTCCTTTGCACGCTTCTTTTTGGCGCAATAATAATTGAAACTGTATTGATTACAAATGTTGGACCCGGCCCTTTAGGCATGTTCACCCCGAGACTTTTTGCTTTTTCCTAGCCTGTTTCGGGAACCTGGTGGTGGTGATTTTAGGCCTCTGCGCACTTTTTCACTGTGGTACAGTGTAAAGTGCTTGAGCTCTCTGTGTATGTGTGGTGAGTGACCTGCCCTCCAATAGGAATGAATGGGGAATATGTATGACCATGGTAGTTCCTGATGTGTGGGGAGTGCAGGGGCGAGTTTGGTATGAGAGAACTCGTGAGACTGAATGCTGCGAAATGGTATATGCGGCATGAGTGTGTCTAGTCTAGAAGTGCCACTTTTAGAAGTTGGCATATTTGTGTAATTTGTGTCTGGCGTGTGATTGTTCTGGTGAGCCTGGTCCAGGAGTGCCTGGGCCTGCTTGTGGATTGACTGTCTGGTTTGAGGGTGACAGGGGCTGGAGAGCCCAGGAGGTTGTCTGAGTCAGCCCATGGATGAAAGGCAGCATCTGCTGCCAGGGAAGTGGGAGGAGATGGCACCTGATAGTGAAGGGCTGTGCCTGCCTGCCACAATGCTGGCTCCAACCCCCCTGGGCGACTGTCACCTCTGTCCCTGATACTGACAGGACTTCCCTATAACCAGTTCTAGCTGGTTCTCACACTGCCTACACAAAGACTTCAAAGACTTTTCTGTGTATAAGAAGGGGCTGTGTTCCCTTCCAAAATGTTCTTGTTTCTAACTTGAATCTGCCAGGGGCAGGCTGCTGCTTGCGCTCAGGGGAATCCCTGGGCCCTGCCCAGCCCCTGGACCTCTGATGAACTTTCCTGGACTCCTGGGGGACCCCTCTGCCCTGCTTGGGCTAATGGGGGGGGGACTTGGCTTTGCCCCCTGGGAATCTCTGGGACCTATGCAGCATGGAGAAGCTGCATTCCCCTTCAGAGAACCTTTTATTGCTTTTGCCAGGGCGTATTATAGCCGAAAGCGCCTGGAAGCGCTTTGTTTGCTGATCTAGCACTAGGAGCGCTGTGGATGGTCCTTTATCGCTTGGGAGCGCTTCATGGGCGAGTGCCGGTGCCCAACCGGCACCTTTATCTAATTATTTTTTTAGATGGGTGCCACCCCTTCATTGCATTGCCTAACGGGTGCTCACCCCGTTTCTACTTTTATTTTGGATTTCGAGGGTGCCCACCCCTCATTTTGCCACTTTTCAATCACCGCCGCGGCCCTCGCGCTGCGACCAGGAAGCCAGGCACTGTTGTGCCTGTTGTGGGCGGACTCCCGGTTCCCGGAGGAAGTCCCGCCTGCTGCTGCGCTCCGATTGGCCAGTCTGGCCGGCTGAGGGGTGGAAGATGGCGGCAGCCGCTGCGGGGCTCCTGTGACCGAGAGGGAGCCCTGAGAGAAGAAGCGTGGCCTGCTGCTGGGGCTCCTGTGTGCTTAGGGAGCCCCGGGGAGAGAAGGAGGCGCCGGCGAAGGAGAGCCGCCGCCCAGCCGAGAAGCCGCCGCCCGGAGGAGCCCCGTACAGGAGAGCCCGGTGAGTCGAAGGGCTGGGGGGCTCCGTGTGGGCCACTGTGGGTGCCTGTTGAAGGCACAGTGACGGCGAAGAGTGGCCCCACTTGGCAGCGGGCCGCTCCAGCATTTGGGGCATGATTTTAGGAGCTTGAGAGCTCCGCCACGGCAGATGTATATCCCGAGCGGCCCCAGATGGCAGTGGGCCACCCCCACATTCTGTCAATGGCCCCTGTGGCCCGTGTCTTCCCCCAGTTGTTTCGAGAGCCACGGAGGCTCTAGGGCGGCACATTATTGTTTGAGTCTAGAGGAGCTCACTGCCCGCCTGATGTTTTTGGGCCCAGTGAGTCCCTTGGGGGACATGAGTGATTCAGAGCCTGTGTGGCTCCAACGTTCTGCACAATGGGGTATGTGTGATATGCCCAGAGCCTGTGTGGCTCCAGCAGTGGCGCAGTTTGCGCCTAAGGGCCAGTGAGGGCCCTGGCGCAGTTTTGAAGTTCCACAGCTGCCCAGAAATTAGTGGGAAGCTGCACTGTTTAGACACAATTTCAGGAGAGAGTCCCTGTGTGGGACAGAGAGGGCACAGTGGTGCCAGGCCTTCACAGCTGCGCAGCACTTAGTGCCAGCTGCTACGTTTAGCTTTCTTTTCTGGAGACTGGCGCTGCATGGCAGCGCACCCTGACATTGAGACTCAGGGCGTCTGAGCCCCAACAAGGCCAGTTGGCCTAGGGACTGCCACAGAGGGTGGCTTATGTAAGTTTTGCGCAATGGGATTTCTATGTTTTAATAGTAATTGCCTACTGTGGGTTTGTGCGCTATTGTATTGTTCTGGCACCTCTGAATGGTTTTAGGCATCATGTGTCTTCCTTTTCCCTGCGCTGCACCTCTGAATGTTTTAGGCATCATGTGTCTTCTTGCGCTGCACCCCTGAATGTATTTTATTGCATCATGTGCTTTATTCTTTACACCTCTGAATGTTTTTAGGCATCATGTGTTTTTCTCTTTACTACTCCTCTGAATGTATATTTATGCATCATGGGTAATATGTTCTTTCTTAGACCCCTAAACGCTGTGTGATACTTAGGTGGTTGTCCTTACTACTCCTCTGAATGTATATTTATGCATCATGGGTAATGTGTTCCTTCTTAGACCCCTAAATGTATTTTTATTCTTAGGTGGTTGTCCTTTTTAGGTTTTGACTGGCCATGCGCTTTGCGCATGTGCCAAAAAAACCTCTTGAGTTGTGTGTGTGGCTTTGGGTCGGCCCTCGTCATTGATTGGCTGGCTCCGTAAACGGAGCCTTGCCATTGGACGAGGGGCCTGTCCGTCAATGCCGGACCAGACACGGGGGCGTTCCTGACATTCTTTGGCTTTTGCCGACGTCACGCGATGCCGGGAACGCCCCCGAGTCTGGTCCGGCATTGCCGGCACTACTGCGTCTCTTCTCCCCGTGACTGGCCGGCCGGCCAATCCTAGCGCGGCCGGCCGGAAGTGCCCGCCCCCCGCAGCCCGGGGGAAGAAGGAGAGGAAGACGGCAAGCAGTATGGCGGCGCCCGCGGGGCTCCCGTGGCCTGGAGGGAACCCCGGGAGATGCGGAGGACGTTGCCTCAAAGGATCCCTGGAGGTAGTGTGTGGCTGCCTTCAATTGAAATCTCTTCGGTCTCCTCCTAACCTCATGATAAACTGCTGTGACGACGCTATCGGAGAGGAAAAAAGACTTCTGAGCATGCGCGCGGGTAAATGTATCGCAAATGAAGTAGACTCGGGGTTAAACGTGTCTCTCATCCCAGTAACATCCTTGCGCCGCTTACCTTCAGGTAGATGGTAATATGTGCGCTTGTGCGGGGGCATTTAGCGAACTCCGCCACCGTTTTGTATAGGGAAGCAGCTGTGTGCCTCCAGCCAGGGCCGCGCTGGGATTGGCCCAGCCGGCCGAGCCTCCGCCACGTCATCCGGAGGAGCTCCCGAGCGAAGGAGGAGCCCCGGGGAAAGCCCCAGTCCCGCCGCGGCCCCAGTTGAACGCCATCCTTTTTTTCGGACAGTAAGTGTTGTTTTGCTCATTGCGGTGATGTATTTGTCAAATGCTTGTTTATTACTGTCACCGAGCGGGCAGGATTCGCCCGCGTTCAGAGAGTTATGTCAGCAATTGTGAGGCAGCTGAAAGGAGGCCGGGAGGCCGTGGTGGGGAAGCATTACAGAAAAGCAGGTCAATAGAAACCGAGTGAAAGATTGTGAGGGGGCAAACTCCAGCCCTTGGCGGAGCTGTAACAAACCAGACATTGATATATTGTCCCCTCCCAGCATCCTGCGGGGCTATTATCCTCCCCCTAATGAGCTTGTCATGCATTTCTCTTTATGTAGCCATTAAAATCTTGTCTACATCTGCTGATATGTTTCTGCAAAGGGGGCGCTGGATATTGTTTCTGTCCTGCAATCTGCCCCTGTTTTCGAGCGAATGCCACTTCTGACCTTGTAACAGACACAACTATTATTAGACGTGATTCTATGAGCCAATTCGCCACAGTCCAGAAGGCACGGGAAATATGTTTTCCACGACGACAAGTTCAGACTGATACTCCAGTAAATGAATGTGGAGGACAATGATGGTCGAACGGGGATGCCTCTCTTTTCAGAGTGCACTTATGCCCGTGCAACTCGTTGCACCTGGTTTGCTATGGCGATGCAGTGCTTCTCAGCCAGAGTCGTCACACCAAAAAGTGTATTATGTGTTCATCCAGTCCAAAGGCAACGAAAGAAGACAGAAACTGAAAAGGAACAATAAAGGATTAGACTTTTAATAAAACAAAATAACGCGAAAGATGCTGCAAAACCAAACTAAAGGGCAAAATATTGTGATATAAATCTTGAAAGTGCTGAATTGGTAGCATTGCACACAGCCTGCTCTCACTCGGCAGGTGAATGGTCTTAGATGCTTGAAGTCTCATGATGTCTGAATCCTGCCAGGGTGACCCCCTGACTTTAGGTCATTACAGCCGCTGTTTGTGGGGCTGACATTTTCATCTACAGATGTCTGATTTAAGGTGTTAGTCTAATTTGTTCAATGTAAGCAAAACAAGACTACAACACCCAGAATGCATTATGCTCCCACACAAAAGCTCAGGGCTGGAAGCAGTGTTCATAATGAGCTGGAGTCAGGTGGCCACCTTAAAGCTTGCAGAGTGAGTGAGGGAGTCTAATGTCTCTTAGCTGCAAGCTGCAATCTTCATAATCACGGCCAGCTGTAAATCAGAGGCAGCGACAGGCCTCTAGATGCACCAGCACCATTGGAGCAACTGCTGTGGCTCTGCTTTCATATCAGGCATAACCAAAGGGCCTTCCTTTATACAGCACAAATGCCGAGGATCAGGCACACATAAGTTGGCCAGCTCGTAATACTGTGGTTGTAGACTTTACTTCAATAGGAAATTGTATATATTATTCTGGTTCACAGACCTTGGGAACCACAGTTGGAGGGGTCACATGTTAGGCTCCGGGGCACTAGGCCACATATTGATGTCATTGCTGGGAGCAAGTTTCTCTAAGATCTGGTTATCTGCCTCCGTGCTACCCAAAGTTGCAATATATTTTGTTTACTGTAGAGGACTTTGGCATCCACTCGTTGGTGAACATGGGTGCTGTAGTTTCAACACCTTGCCGACCCCCCTCCACCACATCACCCTTTTGGAACAAAAACAAAGGATGTTATTTAGGGGTTAAAGGTAAAACTACGATTCAGCACTGCAATGTCATTTGCGGGTCAAAGGGCATGTAAGGTCACCTGTTATGACTTGAACTTGGTCAGTCAAAATAAATGCTAATCACTGGGTCTGTGCTTTCAAGGGGTGTTTAACACAGGTCCAGGAAGGCTAGGTCCTGCATATTTTTTTCCTGATAACCGCTGCCTTTGTAAATAGTTTTCATTTACATTATTTCTATTTAATTACGTAAATATATCTAATGTGGACATCCTGAGCATCCTGCAGGAGTCTGGCTGCCTTGCACCTAGGTCGACCCTCACAGGTTTACTTCCAATAAACTACATACTGAATACGCGCTGCTGAAGGCTCAATGTCATTGCGCCCAACAACACTCCAATCATTCACATCACTGTAGGCACACTGACATACTGGGAGGAAGAGTGTCAGAACCGTACCGAAAACGTCATTCCAAACAGCACTACAAGGCCATAGGAAATTGTGGATGTGCACTACACAGATGGAGCTTACTCCAGCGCTTTAAACCAGTGTCTACTCACAGATACCTAGTACATGTATTTTTTTAATTTTAAGGGAAAAGTCCCTGTACTTCTCTGTGCAGGGGTGCACATACAGGTACTTAAGGATAGTGACTAGCGAGTACCTGCACTTTTGTATTCCAAGCACCTCATAATTCTTAACGATCGTCCACATACCAGGAAAAACATAATTGTATTCAGTTTCCAGTTGAGATCTGAAAAGTGCTGGTGAGAGATGTCTGTCACGGTGATCAGATGTGCCACCTTTTTCCCTTTTCAACCCCTCCCCAACCCTTCTCAATCCAAACAAGCATTTGCAATTCAATAGGTCTCACATTTAGGCGACTTTCAGCTATTGACATTGCAAATAACAATGCCTTTTATTTTTGTTTTTGTTTTTAAAACATAAATAAAAGGCATTGTCATTTACACTGCCAATAGCTTAAACTCGCGTAAATGCGAGACCTATTGCATTGCAAATGCTTGTTTTTTTTAGGTTACTGTCTGTTAGTCAGAGTGCATTTCACCCAATCATAGTCTTACAATACACACTGCTCTGGGTAATGTGAGCCACAGGGAAACCAATCGTGAGGCGAGGGACCGCGTGTGATCTTCGGCAGCCCGTCACTCACTCTTCCCTTTCACCACACTCTCCTTCTCTCACTGACTCTCTCTCTTCTGCTCATACTCTCATCCCGTCACTCACTCTTCTCTTTCACCACACTCTCCTTCTCTCACTGCCTCTCTCTTCTGCTCATACTCTCATCCCGTCACTCACTCTTCCCTTTCACCACACTCTCCTTCTCTCACTGACTCTCTCTCTTCTGCTCATACTCTCATCTCGTCACTCACTCTTCCCTTTCACCACACTCTCCTTCTCTCACTGCCTCTCTTTCTTCTGCTCATACTCTCATCCCGTCACTCACTCTCCCTTCAACACACTGTTAACTCTCTCCAATGCACCACTTTCTCTCACCCTAATTTGTTTTTCCTTCTTGGCTCTATCTCTATTCATTATCCCTCCCAGACTCCTCCTGATTCTATAGAGCACTTTTCAAAATTTTTTGTAACCATCGTCCATTTGCGTGAGATTACGCTATTGGCATTGTAAATGACAAGGCCATAAATTTATCTGTTTTTAAAACCAACACATAAATAAAACATTTGTCATTGACAATGCCAATAGCTCTAACTTTGTCAAAGGCAAAACCATTGCATTGTAAATGCTTGTTAGTACAGGTGGTCCTAGTAAGGTCCTGGTTCCTGTTACCAGTGGATACTGGTTGTGATCTTTTGATTACCATTTTATGTTTATTTTTCTTTATTCTAGAAGTGCTATATCGGATTCTGACAGTGGCCCATGTGGCCCTGTCTTGTAAATAATCCCTTATGAATGTTGCCCGTGCCAGTTGGCACAATGTACAAGTGTGATTTTTGTCTGATATGTGTTTACAATACAAAAGTTATTTTAATATAACCTTGTGTGGAGTTCCTTTTGTGGTGTGCCTAGTATGTTGTTGCTGTTGTGTGCTGGCGCAAATGCTTTACACATTGCCTCCGAGTTTAGCCTTACTGCTTGTGCCAAGCTACCAAGGGGGTGAGCAGGGGTTATCTTGGCGTGTGACTTCCTTACCCTGACTAGAATGGTAGTTTCTGCCTGGCTTTGGCGTCAGCCTTAGCCTACCAGAAATAGCCAGTTCTAACATTACGGTCAATTTTGTTTCTATCGAAATTCTCCAATATGACGGAATAATTTGATATGTTTCCATATATGTTTGGCTGTGCACATTTGTTTCCCTTTTCTTTTGTTTGATTTGATAACTCTATGAGCGGTAATAATTCACAAGCTCAGAAAGATTGGATTAGTATAATTGATTTAGACTTGTTGAAGGATTGGTTTGAGGACAATTGTTTTCTATATCGAAAAATGGCCACTGGCATGTAGAACCAGGACACCAAGTGCAGCTGCCTTGTAATTTTTTCCAGGGATACTGGCCCCAGGGGAACACTTTACCGTCCCGATATATAATAGCTTTGAACCATTATCTGGGCTTGGGGGGGTGGATTGACCAATAGATGTGCAGGTAGCTGATAATTTCACTGTAAGGTTGAAAGATCACCCAGTTGAGGATAATAATCCTATAGTGACCACAGAGGATGAACCCACAATTACGAATTTTAGTGCTCTCAGAGAGGAAAGTATCACAAAAAATAATCTATATATGATGGATCCTAATCTGAATATGGAAATGATTGATTTTAATACGGAAAAATCCCCCCATAGTATCGATAGGACAGAAATTAAGAACAAGTATACTTGGTCTATTATTTCCTGGAACATTGCAGGGCTAAGAATTAAATTAGATAGCCCGCATTGGGTAACAAGCATTTGCAATGCAATAGGTCTCGCATTAGGAAAGTTTGAGCTATTGGTATTGTAAATGGCAATTTTTTAATGTATGTGTTGGTTTTGAAAATAGCTAAATTAATAGCTTTGTCATTTACAATGCCATTAGTTTCAACTTTCACAAATGCGACACCTATAGCATTTGTAATGCAATATGTGTTGTATTTACGTGACTTAGATGTATTGATATTACAAATAACAATGGCTTTTAATTTTGATGGCAATGGGCAAGTGGGTACTTGCAGTAACAGCGCTGCCAGCGATACATGGCCACTAGCATTAATAATATTGACAAAGACTAAATGGGTACTGGCAGTAAGGGCGCTGCCACCTGGTACACTGGTGCTACCAAAGATATTGCTGGTAGCATCACATAGAAGTATATTAGGGCCAGGGTGGTGGTATGGTATCGGCTGAGGGGTTGCACACAGCTTGAAATGGACACAGAGGTGCTACAATAACATATTAATGCCGGCCTTGCTCCAATGATTGTCTCCAGTGAGAGTTAATTGCGGAATATTGAAAGTTATGATAACTCTCTCCTGCACTATGCGTTCTGATTATCTGTTCTTTTTTATGGCAGCTTTTGGCAAATTCCTAATGGCACTGGTATTGAATGGCTAGTTAGTCCGTTGATGTGATATGATAGGTACTGATTTGACTGTACATAGACTTTGAAGGCAAAAATTAAAAATACAAAAATACATGAAAAACATTTTACAACAAATTCATTGATACTGGGATTAAGAGTGCCCAGTGGGGTACTGTCACACCGAGAATCTTCATTGGCATTAAGGGTGAGCTGAATGTTGGCAAGAGTGGCATGGCGCCGGGCAGGGATTCTGTTATTACCAATTAAATTGATAGTGCTATTACGGATGCGGGTACAACATGCATGCTTACTAGCCTTAAAGGGGGGCAGGGTGCTGGCATCAAACACAGAGGTAAGGGCAACAGGGTCCCTGGCATGAGTTACGTGCTCGGGCGTAACTCGAAACGACAGGAAAAGTACCCCTAAAACCTCAAGGTGGCAAAACCCACACGTCAAAGGCCACATGAGTGTAAACAGAGCGCGCGCTGAGAAGTGAACATCAGGAAAAGGGTCCACTCGCAGCCGCGAGATTTCCACGCACAACCAACCACAACCACAACTGAAGCCATCAAAAAAGGGCACCTGTTCCGCAACTTTTCGAGAACAAGGATTTGCTATTCTTGTAAAATGTTGTATCCACCATCAAATGCAGGCTGCTGCAAAACTATCATTGCGCGATTTAAAAAAAAAAAGTGCCAGAAAGTACAGGCGTCAGTCTATAAAATAGCTACAAGGGGCTGCATGTAACATCTCTTTGTCCTTGTGTATCATGCGGTTAAACAAAACAACAAAAACCTTAAAAATAAGACAGCCTATGTATCTGATGAACATTGGCTCTGTCTGGCCGGAGCCACAACTGTATGCACATGACATTTGTGAGTGCTTCAGGGATTGCGGGTGCCATGTATTGCTGGCAGCACTGCAGTACCCACTTGCCGATACCATCATTATTAATGCATGTGCCTATGTACCCAGTGGTAGCGCTGTCACTACCAATACCAACTTGCCCTTTGCCATCATTATTAATGCATGTGCCCGTTACTGCCAGTACCCTCACTTGCCCTTTGCGATCCTAATTAATGCTAGTTTGCATGCACCTGGTGACAGTACCTTTGGGATCAGTGCTCTTGCACCTTTCGTCATTGTCCTGAAAGCCGATACACACGTACGTAATGTCATTACCCCTAATGCCAGGGCGCATCGTACCTGTACCCCTTGTGTGAGTACCTTGTGCCAGGACCTTTGCTCGTAGTGCCTATGTTCCCGTGCTATCAGTCTTAATGCCAGTGCTGTAAAAATGAAACTAGGAAAAGAAATGTAATGAACAATCAAATGTATGTTTCCAGGACCCTAATGCCAGTGTCTGTGTACCCTGTGCAAATTTCATCAATGCCCGTACTTTATGCCCGGACCCTGAAGTGCCACTACCCACTTTGTTCAGTACCCCAGTGCCAGTACCTTATGCCAGCACCCTAATGCGACTATCCCTGTACCATGTACAGCTAAAGTTAGTGCCAGGGAGTATGCCACGACCCTAACGATAGTACCAGTTTACCTAGTGCAATTACCCATAATGCCAGTGCCAGGAAAAGAAAAATAATGAAAATAAATATAATACATTATAAAAAATATCTTCTGCCAGGACCCTTAATCTCAGTACCGTGTTCCTTGAGCAGTCACCCATAATGCAAGTTCTTTGTGCCAATACCTTCCATGTCATTGGCCGTGTACCTAGTACGATGTACCGTAATCTGACTATCTCTCGACCATGTGCGGTTTAGTAAATTATAATATATCTTATATCAGGGCCTTTAACATCAGTACCTGCGTTCCTTGTGCAGTTAGACTTTATCTCAGTACCTTGCAATATAAAAATAATTTAAATTATTTCTTATGTCAGGGGCTTTTATCCTGTAATATAAAAATAATTAAAATATAATAAATTATATTATTTCTCGTGCCAGGACCTTTAGAGTATGTAGCCGCGTACATTGTGCAGTTAGAGCCGTATGTTCAGAGAAACAGCATTAAAGGGGATAGGATAATGTGGAACATGCAGAAGCAATAGTTGGGCAGATTTATAATTCTTCAGTACAAAGCAGCGCAGATACCACATTTGAGGAACTTTACATGCGGTTGAGCTGCGAGGTTCCCCACCACACCTAAACAGCTGCGTGCATTAGTTCAATGGGAGTTTTACCGTTATATCCTAGAGTGGAGCATTAGTTATATTGCGCGTTGCTGGAGACCGAACAAACGGTCGATAATCAGATTGCCATTTTAGAATGAAAAAAATCCCATTGGCTGAAAGTGGAGCCACAACAACCCGAAACCTTTATTCAGCAGTACTTGTGCACGGGGAGTTGTGCAAGACAGTCTGCCGGATCCGTAAGCCCAGACGATAAAGACTCCGGAGGCCTCACTGCCAGGACTGGTGCAAAGTCCCGTTTCAGTGGGTTTGATTATTCACTGGGCAGAGTGGGGAAAGGATGTAGAAAAGAGCCTGATAAGTATTAAAATTACGCTGTCAGAATAATTACGAATTTATGGCATAAAGAATGGCGGGCGGGCGGGAGTGATTCATTGTTCTTTCGCCAAAAGTGTTCTTTTTTTTGTCTGAAAAAATATCTCTAAAACAAGTCTGGAGTGGAAACCAGTGCACAAGGCACCTGTCGCCTTTAGTGGATGAAGTCTGGAAAGTTGGATGGCATTACAATAATGCAAGTTTAACGCAGACATTTGCCTCGGGTCGTTGCTTTGAATTGCACAAAAAAGACCTTTTAATGTAATGTAGATTGGCAGAAGAGGCTTTTAATTAGACAGGATTAATTTATTTTCAAGGCCTCCCTGGAGTACACGATGGCGTATTGCTCTAGAAAATGGCATGTCTGGTCACGCTCCGGAAAACCCTATCAGTTTCAACCTGAAATGTTTCAGCGTGCGTTAACTGTATCTTCGTGATGCGGAGAAACACCCGTTGCCAGTTTAAGGTTTGAGCACCGGGCAGTATGACATCATTTTTGTGAAGCTTTTGTAACCGCATCTGTTGCACTTTTTATTAGGTGATTTAATTACTTACCTACATTCGTACAAAATCGTCTTGGCGCCACTCTGAGCAGCTTTCGCCATTTCAGCAACAGTTTACTGTTTGTGTTTCACCATTGCAGCGGGATAATTCGCGTAATAATTGTACTAAGGCACCAGTAACTATGTGCAGGTAAATATGGACCATTTTAGGCCAGTTTTCATCCTAAGTGGCAATTACAAACAAGCGCACGCCTCGGCAGCAGGGAAGAGGGCCTGCGAGATTCCTTTTGTTTCACTGATCTTTGATGGACGAGCTGCTTTGTGAAGGAGGGGGCAAAGGGCAGACATGGGAGAGTGATCTGCAGAGGAGCTCACATTTCAACTCTCAGCTACAGAAGGTGGAAGAAAAACAAGACGTCAGCGCTTCTCGTGAAATGGATCCCCCCAAAAAAAGCCTTTGATGCAGCAGGGGGCGGAGCGGGAAGAGCTGCTGGCGTGGGAGGGTGATTGATGGGCGGGGGGGAAGCAGATCCCTTTGAAGCTGCTGCCTGCTTGTGGGGACTGGGAGGAAGGGTGACGAGAGTGAATAATTATGGGAGGAGAGATGCTGGCCTGAGGCAGAGCGCACCATATGGAGAGGGAGGGGGGTGGGCCGAGTGCAGGAGAAATGCTGCTGGCAGGGGGAAGGCTCGGTGCAAGCTCGTGCATGAGGAGCTTGTCACGTGATTCTTTTCTCATGAACTGTTTGAAATCCGCCTCTTAGGAATTTTTTGGATTGACAGCAATAGGTTCGAGTAAACTCGACCTAAACATGACAGATACTACAGACATTATATGCTTACAGGAAACTTGGACAATGGAAGTATCCCATTTAAATGGTTTCAAAACTGTATTTACTCCTGCAATAGGTTCACTGCACAGCAGAGCAAAAGGAGGCCTCTGCACATATATTTCAAATAATCTATACTACTATTATAAAGAGAGAACTGTGTCCTTTGAGCCAGGTAAACTCGAAAAGTACACCACCAATCACAACACCCAATACAGCGTTGGAAAGGGGAGGTCCAGGAGATGGACATAGGCTATATAAATGGACATCATATACACTAAAAAGGGGGGGCACCATCAGTGGTAAAGTAGTCCCTTCTGGGCGTTATGTGTGGGCGTTAACATTCAGAGAGGCAAGTTGTGGGCGTTACATGTGGGCGTTAACATTGTAGTTCACGGTGCAAAACCAAACAGTGAGGAGATGTGGCTGTGAGATGTGGGCGTTAGCTTTCAGAGAGGCAAGTTGTGGGCGTTAGATGTGCGAGGAGAACATTGAGATGCGAGGAGATGTCACGGTGCAAAACCAAACACACCATTCGCGCTCACAGTGCAGAGTATTTCAACCATTCGTGCTTACAATGCAGCGTCTTTTAAACGCGCAATAATCACAGTGCAGCATATTGCAAACGCGAAATATCCACTCCCACACAGATCTTCGGGGAGGCAGATTCATTGACCTGGGCGTTACCGTTGTTCGCTGACATCAGGGACAGGGTGTGGCTTGCATTCACAGCCGACCAATCACGCTACATAACTCTCATAACACATGCAAGCCTTGCGAGGAATATTTTATGAACAATTTCACCATTGGTCACGCTCCTGTTTGTCACAGGGGGATGACCTCAAGCAAAAGAGGTGCGGCTTACACGGCGTTTCACGGCTTAGGCGAGTAAGCGTTCTGCCGTTCTGAAGCTGCAATTTTTATCGCACGGAGATATCATGCATAAAAAAAACAGGGTTTCGCATGGCCCTTAAGCGAGTCAGCGTTCACCACAGTACTTGCGTGCTAAACCTAAGAACAAAGCTACGGATTCACTCGCCGCTATCTGTGTTACCACTGTAACACTACCACTTATTGCAGCGCTAAGGAGAAAACTTGACTTCAGGGCTCAAACAAATATTTCACTCACCAACATCACCAAGTGCTACATAAAATATTGTCTTGGCAGAAGCAACAACATTCTCGCAGGGGGGCAAGGACAAACAAGGAAACACAAGTAACATTAACTAGAGGGACCTTTCGCCAACAAGATCACACAGTTTACTTTTCGAACCCGGACAACGTCGGGACGGGCTGCTAGTTTTAAGTATAAGAGCATAACAATCGTTTTTATCATATTGTTGGGTTGCACGTGAACAACAGATTTTGCTGGTTGATTGTAAACTTCTACAATAATGTTCCATCTTCTGATATCGTGGTCATACTTAAAACCCTGAGATCTGAAATGAATAGTCTACTGTGTAAAAATGCTAAGGAGTTTGCAGTGGTATGGGGGGGAGACTTTAATTTTGCAATTTGTAAAAGAGAGGAAATGGGGAATTGTGGCCTAATGATGGATAAGGAATCCCCATTGACACATTTTGATCATACAGTAGTTGGGGAAGCGTTAAATGAAATTCTGTTCATGAATGATATGAGTTTCGCTAACAAAATGTGTACTCCTGAAGTACCCTTCTCGGCTACTTTTATAGGCAGAGGGGTTTCCACGACGATAGATTACATAGTGATTTCTACAAGACATGGTGGTTATGTTCATAACTTCCATACGCTGGAAATCCCAGTGAGTGACCACTTCCCAATTAAAGTCGGAATTTTACGCCCCACCCATTCTCCAGACAACACACCAAGACATAAAGTAAGGGATATCGACATTTCAAGACAAAATGGATATGCCTTGAAATGGACTAAAGTAATACCAGAGGAGTTTTTGTGCAATTTAATCAAAGCCTGTAAAGAGAGTTTCGGTGTTTGTCTGAATCTGGAGGCGGACAACACTGAAACGATTAACAATTTTATGCAAATAGTTAATCATATCAAAAACACTTTATGGGTGGAACTTAAGCGCCCAAGGAAACAGAGTATAACATGGTTTGACTCCACTTGCACAAAGGCGCTTAAATTACTTAAAGGGCCCTGAACAAAAAGCAGAGGAATCAAATAGAGATCAGGGAACTACGTAAAGGGTACAAGTTAGCACTAAAAACCAGGAAGGATATGTTGAAGAGGGAAGCCTGGGAGAGGTTAATGGATGCATCAGACTCAAGAGATATGACCGCTGTCTGGAAGGCTGTAAATGCGCCTTATCTTAAGGACAGCCTGAAGGCGGGGATAGAGATTGCAATCACTGAGGACGAGTGGGTGAGCCATTTTGAAAAACTTTATAGTGTACAGTCGCCCACCATAGAATGTGACAGTGTGCCAACGGGTAATGGCAAGGACAGTGGACAGGAGGGACCCCTTACCTCAACTATTCGCTAGATGAGGTGATAAGGGGTATTTATTGACTCCAGCCTAGGCAGTAAGGCACCAGGCCCCGATGGCGTCCTTGTTGATATTTTGAAAAGCAACGTGATGTTATGGGTGCCACTACTCACGAGAGTTTTTAATGCTGCATGTGCAGAGGGCCTTGTCCACACATGGTATGCCTCAATTATCGTCCCCGTTTTTAAAAAGGCAGATAGAACCAACTGTACCTGCTACCGCCCGATCTCGTTGCTTGACTCATCAGTAGGTAGAGTCATTCTTGATAGGTTACATTCATGGGCTGAAGAGCATAAGATCATAAGCGACCTACAGTATGGTTTTAGAGAAGGAGTGGGGACAATAGATCAGTGTCTCAACCTCTATATTCTCTTGGAGAAATATATTAAGGCTAAAGGAGGCAGGATGTTTTTAACATTTGTGGATTTGTCGTCCACCTTTGACTGTGTTACACACAGCAAATTATGGGTAATTTTAGAACAATTGGGTGTTGAGAAAAATGTAATTCTATTTCTTAAAGATTTGCACAAAGGTGCGAGTGCTACGGTCAGGTATGGAAACAAGGGGGAATGTACACGGATGTTTAATATTGCCAGGGGTGTGAGGCAAGGATGTGTCCTTGCCCCATTTTTATTTACTATTTATATTAACGGCTTAGAGAAAACCCTGTTACAAGAATGTTGGGATATGCCAATGGCAGCAATGCGTCGAATACCGGCCCTTATTTATGCTGATGATGCTGTATTGATGGCCAGGACCCCGCTAGCGATGCAACACATGATTACATCATTTACCAAATTCATGACGAATCTGGATTTGAGGGTTAACACCACAAAAACTTCTGCATGAATTGTGGTAAAGGGGCTAATAGTAAAAAGAGAACAATGTTTATAGACTCGAATCCACTGGAGTATACCCAAACTTTTCCGTATCTGGGTGTATTGTTTGATAGCACCGGGCAATGGGGCAGAAGTAGAAATTTGTTATATACTAAGTCTATTATGGCACTAAAGCTATTTAGTAAAAAACTGGGGGCAAAACCAGTAAAGGAACTCTTATGTATATATAAAGCAAGTTGTATAGTGATTGCCACATATGGTGCTGGTATCTGGGGAAACACAAATGTTTCAGTTCTACAGAAAACGGAAAATAGCTTTTTGAGGTACCTATTATCTTTGCCAGATAGCATGTCCACATACAACTGTCATGCTGAATTGGGAATACCCTATTTGGAGGACATTATTAAAGTACAACCGGTTCTCCTCTGGCACAGGGTCTGGACTAAAGATGAATGCCTTCTAAACCGTCTAATTTTGGGCGACGTCCTTAAATTAGAACAGTACGGAAGAGTAAAATGGTTAAGCTACTTTAAGACCTTTTGGGCCAACATTGATCATATTGATTATTTTGAGGATCCCCTCTCCATGACACAGGTACCAAAGAAGATGCTGAAAAATCTATGTATCACTTATCTAGAGAGTTGTAGGTGAAAGAAGGAGTCTATTAAGACTACAGTGATTTCTCATCAGCTTATACTGACACCACAGGTTATGCAATCATATTTAACTTTGCAGATGAAGGATCATGAGCGATTTCTGATTACACGTCTCAGATTCGGAATCCTATTTAGGGTTCTAAGTTTCCCCACCATAAATGACTGGACTAGTAGTATTATTAAATGCCCTTGTGATAATATATCCACCCAATCTGACATACATATTTTATTCTTTTGTAAATTTTACTCAATACTGAGAAAAAGGTGGTTTGTGCCCATATTGAGATACTTGAATTCACGACATTGTCGACCTGCCTTTCTAGCAATTCTGAAAATAGACGACATATTTTCAGTGGCATCAGTCTCTGCCTTTTTAATAAATGTTTATTCTTCACGAAAATCAATTATTATGTAAACTATGAAAGGAAATGTGAACATTTTATGATGATTTTAAGTTGAACTTCGAAATGTATAGGCTGTTTTTATTTGCTGTTATATTTATGTGAAACTGTTATGGTTAAAAATGACATAACCAAATAAAGTCTTTTTTGAATTTTTGCTGGCAGTACAGCTGGTGGGTGAGAACCAGAGGGATACACATATGATATTTGTGATTGATAATGTTTCAGTGGTGTATTTGATAAACAGGATGGCAATGAAATTTGAATATGTCCTACGACTTCTGAGAGAGTTGGTATAGATATGTCTGACGAGGTACATACTGTGTGTAGAGAGCGATATATTGCTGGTCAGATAACAAGGTAGCTGATGAGGTATCTCAGTCACAGTGGGTGAGGTTCTGTGATTTGATTCTCAAAGCAGACGAGGGAAGCATGCCTGTGCTCCTGGGTCTATAGGAGATCAGTCTGTGAGGGCAATATAAATGGTGGAAAGGCCACTTGCAGAGTGAACAAAGAGGCATTACAGGCTTGGGTGGACAACGTTTCTGGGTTCTAGTGCAACAAGATGGGACAATTCAAGATGGAGAGTGAGGAGAGGCTGATAGATATGGTCAACCTTTTGATGGAATAGTTTCAGAAAGGTTTGGCACCAGTAACTTTCGGGAGAAAGTGTTGCAAGGATTTCTGCTCCTACACAGAACTGTGCACAGAGACCTAGGACATTAGTGAATTGTGGTGTACCAGAAACTCACCTCAGTACCTAGAAACCCCAACCAGCTTGCAATCAGTATCACATTAGCTCCTCGTCCTATACGAAAGTAACCAATGATTAGACAACCTAGAACATGCAATTTAGGACCATCTCAGGAATGGTGGGAGGTGAGAACACTCTTTTGTTATACTCTCATAACAGTACACAACAGGAGTAAAAAAGAGACACAGTAAGGTTAAAATATTTATTTTAACAACGTGATCTCAAGCACAGTATTTTAGTCAATATGGTCAGCATGGTTACAACTCCATAAAATACAAAAGGAGGAATCATATTATAATGATAGTGCAAACAGAAGATACAGCGCCTAGTTTAAACACTCTCCCTATATAGGAACTATGTATTATAAGCTATAGAAGGTCTCTTGAGCTTGTTTTGGGGGACCCCATTACCTCTCTGCTCAGTAAGTGTAAATTACATCTGGATCATCAAGTCACACTGCATCCCTGGACTCTTCCAAGTGTGTGAAATTATGGCAAGTGTGCTATGAGAAAGGCGCTAGAATCTTGCTTGGTCACAGCTGCCAATATGATGTGTCTAGAATGTGTTACACGGGCCTGCTGATAAACAGGCTCACATATTATGATAACCTTGGAGTCTCAACACTCACTATACAGACTGGGGGCACGATGTATGATTAGAGATGTCGAAAAACAAACCTTTATCATGTATAGACCTTTGTGAAAGTTAACTTGCAAAAACAGCTAAGCAGTGTTGTGTGCAAAAAGCAGCAAAAGGGAAAATGGCGCTTAAACTTCTAATAAGCCATGCTAACATAACATGCACGCAAAAAGAGGCCCTAAACCATACTACACCCTCCCTTGTTCGAGGAACGTACAATAGAACACAGAGTTCAAGTTTGAATGAGACAGAACCAAGTTCAGGAAAATTTGCCAAACTTGAGAATTGGGTGTAAAAATCCGAATTAAAGTATCCAAGTTAGTGAAACCAATCACGGGCGGCCATGGTGTGAAAAAAGACCAAAAAAATTCAAGGAAAAAAAGGCATTAAAAGAAAAAATATTCACGAGTTCAGTACGTGTTTATGAAGCAGAAAAAAATCCATACTTCGGTCCAACAGCGTATAAGCACCATACGTTGCAACTGCCTCCAGTAGGAAGTCGTTGTTATCATCCATGAACATTTCAGCCATTCAATTGAGTAAAGGGAAAGAACATACATATTCCTCGATTGCCGGAGCCTCTAGTACCATCAGAGGACAACTCGGTGCGCCAGAAAGTCATTGGCCACAGTCCAAATGTTCCAATTGTCTGGAAACCCATGAGCCGCTGCGCAGGCCATCATCCTGGCACTAGAACAATCTAGTTTATGAGCAACTAAGGGACTCATTAGTAGATTAAAATCCAGGTCAGGAGACTCCCTGTTGCACAGACACATATACAGGCCCCATTCAAATCCACAATCCAGGCAATGGAAAACAGGCTGCAAGCAAGTGAAGAACGAGAACCGGAAAGATAAACCATATGCCACACTCAGATTCACCAGAGGCAGCGATCAATAGTATTCTAGCATCCGGTTATGAAGTTGGAGCAGCCGGGACAGATCATCGTGGGGCACAGACTGTCCATCCATTTTGTAGTAAACAAATTAATAACAGAATGCCCGCGCCTAAAGCCAGGAGCAAAGGGAAACCGCCAAAGACACTCGAAAAAATCAAATGAAAAAATGCAGGGATCACACCAAATATAGTTTGAAATGAGGTCACAAGTCCAGAACAAACTATTTAAAAAAAATGTGCCAGGCCAGTGGTCGACGAGGCATTTAAGATTTTGTGAATCAAAGCACGGAAATGCAGGGGCAGGTCTGTGTTTAATGAGGCATTTAGCTCAGTACGAGTATTTGCAACGTGAAGGACGAATGTCTCACACGCAGATGTAAGGGGGATTTCCTTCTGGGACAAAAGAGCTCTTATTCGACTCATCTTGTTGAACTCTGCTTTCAAGGTCAGAATAGAGGGCCAGATGGAAACATCGAGCCTGCCATGCGGAGGAGGGAACAACACATTCTTGCAGCAAATAACACGCTGGGAAACCGTAACGATATAAGGAATTCCAGCACTCATCCCACAATACTCTTCATTATTTAATAATAAATAACTACCGTTTGCAAGCAATGTGAATGTCGATGTAATGGCCGGGACTGGAGTACCTTTCAGAACACAGGCTAAGTTTGGTGCAAGCACATTACAAGAACTGTGCAATTGAAGATTTCTGCATGTTAATGAATGATCTGGTGTTATGGTGCAATCTTCGCCAATTAAATAAACTTCCTTTCCATCCCTAAAACACTATATGTGAACGTGAGATTCCAGACTTTATGAAGATAAGCTCCACACAGGGGCTCAAACCTGCCTATCGCATAGTGTTTCATGCAGGACTCAAATTTGAAAAGGGGAAAAGGTAGAGTTATCAACCCATGGATGAGCCAAACTGCCGAATTGGATTCCGCTACTGAAAAAGGTAAAGGTTCTAACTTTTCAATATGCAACAGTGAAAGCGTGGCATCCTTCATTGACATAAATTGCTGTTTAACAGTCAAATTGAAAGGCAGAAATAATAAACTTGTGGTCATGTAATCCCATGGAACTCGGCCATTTTTCAACGTTTGTAGGGTCCAAGCAAACTGCATAACAGAACGCAATTGATTTTTTCTATGATACAGTACAGTAACATCTTCCTGCACAATATCAACCAGATATGACACAATATTATCCAGAGTGTATATTCGGGAAGAAAGCACGTTAATGCTATTATCTAGACTGTCAAGCACTTTTTCTAAATTGGCCTGATCAATAGCTCTAAGTCTAGAAGCAGCTTCAATTTGCGACAGTTTCCAAACCTCATTGTAAGCAGCATACATCCATCTTTTCGATCTGCCTGATGCAGGATCTTTAACAAAATCATTTAAATAGACAGTGTCAGTGAGTTTGGATAAATGTAGCTTAACAGACGCTAAGGATGAATGTCTGAGCCAAGTCTGGCACAACTTGCCTACAGAATAGGTGGTGACTGAATGTTGAGTGTGAAAGCGGGGATCAATTCTAACCTCTGTATAGCCAGGGGTCAGACCCAGAAAACAGTGCTGGCAGGAATCTAAACTACTTTGCCATAGCAACCAGCCTTCAGAAATAATGCTGGAAACATGAAAAGAGGAATTTCTAAACAGAGCTTGTAAGTCACTAAGGGAAGTACTATTAGAATTTTTCCAATGGGGAAATTCACCCAAATAAAGATACGAAGGAGCATTTAATTTTTTAGAAGTAGCCAATCCAAAGCATGTGGTTTGTGAAATAGTGTCATTCAGAAACAACATATGGTTTGGGATGAGGCATGCACGATGCAAAGCCTCAGTGCCTTGCACTTGACAACTTTTAGAACCCCAAACAGATTTAAGATCAAAAGTTTCTTTCCACAGATCATAGCCCCCAACAAGGGTAAGTCTAACCTTGGAAGAGGACTTCTCAGTCAACTTCAAATAAAATGCATTAGGGTTTGATTGATCAAAATCAGTAAAATACCTTCCACTGGGACACTGCTCCCACTGTGTGTAGTTAAACACATTTCTAAATGAATTTGTCTTATGCAGAAAGTAATTGCCAAAATGCTGGTAACAGTACAAATCACCATAATTCGCGGATTCCAAATATAAATCTTCAGCATAGAAAGCAGCATAATATTTTAAATCAGAAAACAAAGCTTCTACAGCTTTAACGTCCCAATCATCAGAGCAAATATTCTGTTTAACCACATCCCCCATAGAAACACGGAGTACATTGGGAACAATAATAACCTCTGTGGGACCATGGATTTGGAACTTCACAGCATCCCATACAATCCCATCTAAAAAGGGTCAAGCAGTTATATTCACAAATGTCTGGTCCCTCTTCATGATGTGCAAAGAGGAGTGGGGAGCCAAAGTTCCATCAATCATTCTAATTGAAGTTCTTTCTTGAACGTAGTGTCCATTGACAAAACTGAAAAATACACCACAAATTCTATTGACATGAACAAAAAATTTGCAATAAGCACCAGCCAAATGTAAGTCCAAGGAGGAATCAAAAAATGTTTTTTAAACCAGGTAGCAAAAATCAAATTTTTTTAAGGGGACTTGGATATGGAAGAGCCAGTGTCAAATGAAAAACTGGATTGATTAGCCACACGGGTCTCCAAATCAGGCATAGACAAGTCAGTGGGGTAAGTATATTCAGTGTCATTAAGAAGATCACCAGCAGGTTGATTCAATAAAGGATTCGTAGGTAGACTCATTTCAATGGCAACATCAGGCCAGACAACAGGATCCGGGGCCAAAACAGAGTGCGCACCATTGCTGGACACGAAACCGGAGGCGTCATACTATAGAGAGCCCGCCATTCTGTGTGGTTTGACATTGTCAATTGAAATGTTACCTGTTCCCCTTTTGTCCAGGAAGAGGAGGTAAAATGACTGTTCTTGCACCCTGCACACCAAGCACGGCAACTGGAGCTCGATAAGAAGGACCACATTGTTTCTTGTTGTCGATTTTCTCTTGTACCAGTTCTCCAACTTGGGGTAGCCAGCCGACTACCGGAATCTTCAACGCAGCGTCAGACGTGGATGGCAAGTGTTCCTTTGCAAGACTGTCTCTGGTCTTTTTTAGGCTCTGCAAAACATTACAATGGTCATCTACGTCAAAGGATGTGGATCCCACCGCCATGTCTAGACCATTAAGGTCTGGGACAAACATCTTGATGCCAAAAAGCATTTCGTATGGGGTCCGCCCACCCAGAGACCTTCTAGGGAGATTATTTAGTGCACGTTGTATGCTATTGAGATGGGTTAGCCAGTCTCTGACAGCACCTAAAACTTTTGCTGTCAAGGATTGCTTTAAGTCACGGTTCATCCGCTCCCCAAAACTATTATCCTCAGGCTGGAGACGAAAATTTGACCTGGACCCCCAATGAAGCTTTGGCATCCTTGTACGCCTTAGAGGCAAACGCTGGACCCAGGTCCGAATGGAATGTACCACACACAAAAATTCCCACCAAGACACGCAAATCCCTTACAACAGTTCTAGAATCAGCGCTCCTTTAATTCCACACCCAAACAAAGCGCGTCAAGAGTCAACTGCTACTAAGATGTACTTATACGCAGTATCAGAGGAGAAAGTACCGAAGTGATCCAAATAAACACACGCAAGTGGTTTATTAGATATGTACAACTGAGTTTGGGGCGGGCGTGCAGCAGAGGAAGGTTTAATTTGCCGACAAATGCCACACTGAAGGACAAAATCATGTGTTTCTTTGTACAAACCCCGCCACCAATATTGTTACTGGAGAAGAGATACAGTAGCTGACAAGCTGGCATGCGCCAAAGCCATCCAGCGTGGGCTGCTGTAATCACAGCCTATCTGCGGTCAGCGTTGATAATCAACCTGTCACCAAAGCCGTTAATTCTCACATAAGGAACTTTATCAGGACTTAAATGATAAGAGTATTTAGAAGGGAAACCCTTAGGGTAATTACCTCGCTTCTCTGTTGCGCCAATAGCTGCCAAGATGTCATCATCAATCTTACTTTTGGAACGTGTAATCACTGCCTCTGCAAATGTTGCTACTGCTGTCTTTGCAGCCTCGTCCACGAGACAGTTGCCAACAGCGTGAACCCCAACACGCTGATGACCAAGAGTATGAATTACAAAAACGAGTGGGAGTCGTTCTTTGAGCTCAGCCACTCAAACCCAGATCATTTTATGTTTTATTGTGCGACCCTTGGAGTCAGGCTAATCATTCTCAGTCCAAAAGGGCAGATTGTCATTGTAAGACTGAACACAGTAGTAAGAGTCACTCGCAATAAGAGTAGTCGCGCTGGGATCGGCGTACTACAATGCAAGCATCAGAGCACGAAGTTCTGCCAACTGGGCGGTACAGTCCCCTAATGTCTGCGTATGCATAACATCGGACTTGAATTCACCATCCACCATACTACCAACCACAATTGCGCAGGCGGAAGAATACGCGTGTTTGGAACCCGTATCTGCTTGCGCACTTCCATCAGTGTAAATGATACCGCAGAAATCCTCAAGTGGGCGCATAGTCAGAGGAGCATGATGAACAAATTCATACTGCAAGAACTCTTGAGTCTGCAGCGAGGAATCAAAAATGAACGTGACATCCGGGGATGTCAAGTATGTAGCCCACTGTATCCACCGAGGGTGCAAAGCTTTGGAATTCGGTACACTGGCTTTTGTCACTGCCTCTAAGGCAGGATACGGAGTAACAACCAAAATGCCGTTTCCCTACGACAGTGCACGTTCCTTAGGAACTGCCATTTGCACTGCTGTCAAAACTTTTTCCACAGTGGAAAACCGCAACTCACCCGAAGTGTACAAGTGTGACTTGTAAGCGATAGGGACTGTGTTACTCTCATTAAAAATGAGGTATGTGAAACCCACCCCCCCTGGCACGATTCTTATCACCAGGGTAGTGTGGTTATCACAAGGCAACAAGAATTTAGATTCAAGAAGGTCAGCCTGCAAAGATTGCAAGATGGCTGAATGTTCTGGCAGCCAGTACGATTTGGAAAAAGTAGGCTGTATCAATGCATAAAGCGGCTTGATACGCTGGGCATATTCCAGAATGTAGGTACGACCGAAATGTAAAAAGCCCATTCTTGATTGCAGCTTTTTCAGGGTTATGGAAGCTCGCAAAAGTGTGCATTTCTCCAAGAAGTGAGGAGCTAAACCTCGACCTTCATTGTTGAGCTCGTAGCCCAGAAACAACACTATGTACTCTGCAATGTGTGATTTTGCAAAGTTAAATGTATAGCCTATGTCTGCAAAACGGCAAATTATGCAGTCTAGACGGCACAGATGTGGCCATAATTTGTCATCTGTGAGATAAATGTCGTCCACATACGAACAATTCATCTGAGTCGAGACTCTCCAGGAGAGAGGCAACGCGGGGTGGCAAAGACGCCTGGACTATTCTGGTAGCCCATAGCCAAACGAAGGAATTGGCGCTGTTTGCCACCACTTGTAAAAGCTGTCCATGACTACTAAGAGGAGACAGATTGTGGGCAAAAAAAACATTGGATATGTCAAGTGTGGTTTTGAACTGTTTACGCACAAGACTATCCACAATTGCAGAACTGTGAGTATTCTGCACCGCGCACATACGACAATGAGAGTTTAAATGGCGGTAATCCAATACCAAACGGTACGAGCCATCTGGCTTGGTCACAGTAAAAAGGTGGTTATTCATCGGAGACACAGACGTTTCAAATACACCTTGATATTCCAATTGTTCAAGGATCTCCCCAACGGAGGGTTTAGCTTCACGTCGCATGGGGTATTGGGGTTCAGGCTGTGGCATTGACCGCAAAGGAATCTCATGTCGAGGGGAAAATTTGTCCCATACACAGTGAGTACGGTACAACACCGGCGCAAGCACCTTAGCCCAATCTTATGCAAACTGCAGAGCCTGCTCCTTTGGCACTGTGTGTACGAAAGCGGGGAGGATCACCTCCTCCCCTTGCGGAGCAGCTAAGACAAAAGGTGGGGGACAATCTACCTCCGCCAACAAAATATCGTAGGTAGTCGTTAGATTTTCCCCAAAAAAACCTTTTATAGTATGTTCTATGTCACCTTCAATTAAAAGCACAATTTCATAAAGTCTGTCAGGGGGAGTCACTCTAGTGTCATCTGTCTCAACTACAACAAAGGTGTCAGACTCTGTCACCCTCCGTAGTGGACGCAGCGCCTTTCGAACAATGGTAATCTCCTCCGCGCTGTCCAGCAGCGTCAGCGCCCATGTCAGATTCCGAAGCTGTGTTCTCTCTATCTGTGCATATATCGCTGTTACCACAGAAACTTTCTTCTTCTGATACTGCGGCATTTGACGGGGTGCTTCGTCCTGCTTGCCTTTTCCGTCAGCCTTACGAGGCTGCTCACGGCTCTGTTGGGTACCTTGACCTATGGCGCCACCTCCTCCACCGGTGGCTGTGACCGATGTTTCCTGCAAAGAGCGAAGAGAAAGTGTTTCAGGAACCTGAAATCTATCAGGTGACATAATAGTACTGCGGTCGCGCAACTCATATGTACGCTCAACAGGGGCAGGTGTAGGTGAAGCGGGACAGGACCCCTGTTTCTGTTGCTTCCCCTGTTTTTTGTTCTTACTCCAATTTTGTTTCTGAACTTTCGGGTGGTCATCTTTATCAGATGACGCTTGTTGAGTTTGCTGCTCTTTTTCTTTCTCAGCGAAAGGCTTAACACCCAAACTATTACGGCCAACGGTCTTATAAGCCTCCGTAATAATTTTCGGTAACTGACGTTTATCGCGTCGGGGACATCGCACAAGCATTAGAGAGCTGGAAACTTACTGCATCCCCCTTGACATTTGCAAGGACGAGATCGCGTACCATATCAAACGCTCCCATAAGTCCCATTCCCAACTCCACAGCAGCCTCTGGTCTGTGTTCATCCTGAACACGTTTGATCACAGAGGGCACAAGAGTCATTGACCGGGTGCCAAAACACCTAGTATAGACTGCCGCAAAAATCACACCCCAAGTTGTACATTCATTTACATCTGGCACTAAGTCTTTCTGCAAACTAACTGGGAGGATCCTGTGTTTCTCCACAGGACTAGTATTCGGGAATACTGCTTCCAATTGGTCGAATTTCTCGGCAAGCCAAAAAGGCATCTCCTCTTTATTTTGGGGACGCTTCCCCATGACCGCATTAACCATGACGGGACTAAGCTTCATCCCGCCACCACCAACTGCATGTGCTGCACCAACCAGGGTCCCACCTGGGAGGTTGCAGGTAATGTAATGAACCAGACCCCTAATAACTGATACCGCAGAGGCATATAGGGGTCTTAGTTGCTGAGCTGATAACTGCCCCGCCTGAGGATGCGGGGTGTAAGCAGCTAAAACAGGCCAAGTAGCACCTTGAATCGACAACGGCCCTTGTCTGACTGCTATTATAACACGTGGGAGGGCGCCATTAAACCAAATGGCATGCTGCCAAGCAGAAATTGGAATTTCTACTGTTCGATATGGAGCGTATGCAGCAGGAGCATCAGCAGGGTTTTAAGTGTGAAATGCACCTTTACCAGCATCTACCGCGGGAAAAGTAACCCATGAGTACTACAACTCAAATGGGTACGCCGCGTCAGCTGAAACCTGCAAGTGATTCTGTACAGCCACACAACTGTGTGCTGGGATATCAACCGCAGCCATATCGAAACAGTAATAGAGATGTACAATGCAATAGAAAAAGGCACAACTGGGTAGTAATTCAAACAGAAAACCGTTTTACAAGTATCAAGCTTGAGAAGGAGAAGTGTGGCTCACCGGTTAGAGGCGGCAGTCCATGATGCAGAGGTCAGACCCGGGACCAGGGTTCAATCCCCGACACGGCAGGGCCTTGAGCTCAAAATGTCCACGGACTCGATAATTCTCGCCTCGGTGCCTACTCGAATTGTGTGTTCACACTCTGCAACTCTGGGCAATAGCTTGCTTAATCTCCACTATGGCCCCACCATGATGGGATGCCTGGTCTTCACCTTGAGGATGCCCAGTAGGGGTAATCTCGCAGGGAAAGGCCAGGACGGGTTCCCAAAGCAAGCGCCTTGAGACCTTACGGTGAAAGGCGCTAAATAAGAACATATGATTTACGATTTGATTTATTTGAAGAAACCTATGTAACTATAGGTAGGTTTTATCCGTCACTATTGTGAACCGGATATAATAGTGAGGGGGTCGTAGACTGATATAAGCACTACTCAAGTGTCTCACAGTAAGACCACACTCGTTGGTGGCGCCTTATTGCAAGGATTTCTGCTCATACACAGAACTGTGCACAGAGACCTAGGACATTAGTGAATTGTAGTGTACCAGAAACTCACCTCAGTACCTAGAAACCCCAACCAGCTAGCAATCAGTGTCACATTCGCTCTTCGACCTATAGCAAAGTAACCAATGATTAGACAACCTAGAACATGCGACAGGACCATCTCAGGAATGGTGGGAAGTGAGAACACTCTTTTGTTATACCAGTCCACAACAGGAGTAAAAAAGAGACACAATAAGGTTAAAATATTTATTTTAACGACGTGATCTCAAGCGCAGTATTTCAGTCAACATAAGCAGAGATATGATTAAGAATAATATGGTCAGCATGGGTATAACTCCATAAAATACTAAAGGAGGAATCATATAATAATGATAGTGCAAACAGGTGAAACGTCGCCTAGTTTAAACACTCTCCCTATATAGGAACTATGTATTATAAGCTATAAAAGGTCTCTTGAGCTTGTTTTGTGGGAACCCATTACCTTTCCGCTCAGTAAGTGTAAATTACATCTGGATCAGCAAGTCTCTCTGCATCCCTGGAATCTTCCAAGTGTGTGAAATTATGGTAAGTGTGCTATGATAAAAATCTTTCTTGGCTCGCAGCTTCCAAAATGTTGTGTCTAGAAAGCGTTACAAGGACATGCCGCTAAACAGGCTCACATGTTCTGATAACCTTGCCGGCTCAGCACTCACTGTACAGACTGGGGGCACAATGTATGTCTAGAGATGTCGAAAAAACCTTTTCTAATGTAAAGACCCTTGTGAAAGCTAACTTGCAAAAACAGCTAAGCAGTGTTGTGTGCAAAAAGCAGCAAAAGGTAAAATGGAGTTTAAACTTCTAATAAGCCATGCTAACATAACATGCATGCAAAAAGAGGCCCTAACCATACTACAAAAGATGGAGAGAATTGTGTTTTATGGAAAATGCTTTTGAGGGTATGAGTCATTTGGGGTAAATGGGAAGAAGGATACTGTATGAACAGTCCAGAGAAAGGAATAATACGAGGAAAAGGTTGGGGAGACTTGTCATGGCAAAAATGTTGACAATTTTAGTGGTCCAGGTGAGATCTGCATGTGCATCTGCATGGGAAGGGTTGTGTTTATGGTATTATTCTTCATTCAACTTTATCAGTGCTGGTGAAAGCAAAGAGTGGAGAGGATTTGCAAGTGGAGGATGCAGTGAGGATGGCCACTAGGGTAGGTTTTAATCTACCATGGAGAAAGACTTATCACAAAGGCAAGGCGAGTATGGTGTGAGAGAAGGCATTTGCCCATTAAGAAAGATGGATTGGTTCTTGACTGTGAGGGTATGAGTTGCAGGATCATTGTTCATTCATACCGAGGGCTCAAAAGTGATGAACAGGTAAGCCTTAGCAGTGTTGCAGAAATGCTTGAGAGGTGGTGGGTAGAATGAGAGGGAATTCAGCAATCATTAATTCAGAATAGGTTTAGCAACAGAATGATTTTGAGAGGGTTTGAGTGGGGGTCAGTTGAAAGGATTGGTGAGGGGGAGAAGAGACTGCATGTGGGAATATGAAATGAAATGGCATACATTTATAAAGCGCACATTTACAACAAGGCGTTAAGGCCTTGTGAGGTCAGAGGCTATCAGGAATTGGGGTATGGCCCTGCAAAAGAGGCTATGTCAGAGAGACAGGTTGAGAAATACGACAAAGCTTAAAGAAGCTCGGCCCCCAAACTTAAAAACCAAAGAAACATACCTTCCAAATCCTGGTTCAACCCTGATCTCAACAACAAAAGACGCTCCCTTAGACATTCTGAAAGAACTTGGAGGCAACACCAATCCACCTCCCATCTAGCCCTCTTCTGATCTGCTAGGTCTGTAGAAAAAAGGTAGGGCCGATGTTGATCGAGAACCTTTTTAGTACTGCCCGGCGCTAACCGCCTCTCATACCACTCGAATCTTTCAAACAAAGAGGCAGGCGCTGGAGACTGGAAGGCAGGAAACAGAAGTTTATTCCGCATCTCTGAGGCCTGGCCTCTTATACACAAGTTTATTGCTTTATTGCATAAAACACATCTTTGTCAACACTTTGATGTACGGAAAGACATCCTCGGAATCCCTGCTTCAAGCCCGTTCCCACACACATTTACAGTAGAAGTCCCCACCCCGGTCACAACAGGTGATGATTGTCACGCATCTGGGCATTCCGCCGATTCCCGGAATGCATGTGGTTGATCGGATCTCATGGGGTGGGGGCTTTGATCAGTTGTGTATCCTTTGATGGGGGAGCTTCCTACTGTATGTGGGCAATAAACAGCATCCGCAGGGCCAGGTGGCGGCCTGGGAACGAGCAGGACAATTGGGCACAGAGGAAAGGGGGTTTTATCAAAGGGATACAGGATCATGAAAGGGATGGAGGGAGGTGTTGAGCTGGGAACAGGATGGGGTTCTGAGGCAGGGTTGCGCTGAAGAGGGGTTTATGGCCCAAGCATGTGAGAGCGGGGGCTGTCAGCGCGCGGGGGATGCTTGCGAGGTTAGGAGAGAGAGAGAGAGACGCGCTGGCTATCGGCAGTGGGCAGTGGGCAGAGAGGCCATGGCATTCAAAATGGCTGCCGCTTACGCGCACGAATGGGCCTAAAAAGGGACAAGATGGCGCCGATAATGTTGACGCTGCAAACTAGATTTTAACAGTCCTCCCTTTTCAACATATCTAGCCAGCTTGTCTAATCTATATCTATCTTCATCAAGTTCCTAACCTCAACATCATACAATGCTCTCATGTGTTCTTTTTCGAAGTCCAGAGTTTTAGGGCAGATACAGTTTGCACATAGTGAACACAGAGGCGGCAGGCATTGGATCCCCAGGCAGAACCCACATATCACAACAACAGGTATCAGGATAATGGTAAGTAACCTCCACCCCCAGTTCTTCACAGTACTCCAGAACCAACCACCAAGCGACCATTCTTCTTGTTCCTGGTGAACTTCTGAGGAGAGTCTGTGGAGGTGTTCAATGGCTCTGTATACTGAGGGTGAATTGTCCGGTATATATGTGCAGCAGCTGGACCCAATGATGCAGCATGCTCCTCCACGATCCGCTAGAACCACATCTAGAACAAGGCGGTTCTGGAGAGCCACCAGGCGGACCGCTTGAAGCTCGGCTGTATTATTTGCAAGGATGCCAGCTGTAATGTTCATTGTCGTTTCGACTGCCTGGGTCAAATGTCGGATGGCACGGCTGTTTGCCATCGGGCCCCAGAGTGGAACAAGTCCCTTCATTGCATCGAGGAACTGTGCTCCGGTGGAGTCGGCTTGTTCAATGTCTTTGGCTCGTTTTTGTCTGTGATGGTTCGCTGGAGCCACATAGGTCGGAGGAAGGACGAAGGCGATATTACAGGTGCCCCCCCAGCCTTTGGGGAGCCAGTTGTAAGCCTTTGTGCCACAGATAAAGTACATGTTCGGAGAGGAGACAAAAGAGGGTGGATCAGTGGAGTCCAAAGTTCTGGTGATGCGGCAAGCGCTGTGGCCTACAAGCTGTGTCCCAAGCCCTTCGATGCACATAAGGCCTGTGACGTTGATGACGGATAGGGCCACAGTCAGGGTGGTGGCTGTTCGTTTCCGGAGGTAGGAGAAGGTGGGTCTGGTTAGATTATTGAACACCTGCATTTCAACTCGTTCCTTGACAGGGATATCCATGTGGATAGAGTTGTTAGATGTCTGTGGACAAAAGTGTGCAGCAGTTTTCTTCGTTTTGTTCTGCCAGACCTCATGAAAGAAATGTGTCAAAGTTCTGCTGGAGGTGGCATTATCCTTATAGCTTTCTTGCAAGAGGATCAGCCAAGCAAGGCAGGAGCCGTGAATTGAGAAGGGTGAAGGGATGAAGGGTATAGAATGTCCAGTGGCGTGGGGTAGCAACCCACAGATCCAGGAGTTGGTGGCATTGGTAGCAAGATTGTGCTGGTGCAGCAGTGGCACAAAGGAATTGTTCCAAAACTCCTTTCGCCTTTCTCTGAGTTGGGGTGAAAGACAAATCAAATAATGTTCCTTCATTGTGGTAGGCTGTGCAGTGGTCAGGAATGTCTCACGAGCTGGTGCGCTCTCTTCCACAATCCAGAGGGTGGTCATGAGGAGGAGGCAAAAGAGAAGGGCGATAAAAAGTGCGATAGTCTTTGAATTGTGGATTTTGTCAGTCTTTGCATCTCTGTAGCGAATCTTCGGATGTCCGGTTGCTTCCATCATCTTCTTATCGGGCGCTTCCATCATCTTCTTATCGGGTGCTTCCATCATCTTCAAGGGAGCTCGGTAGCGGGCAGAACCACAAACTTCGTCTGGCTTCTCTCCTGGCAGCCTTAGTAGTGTTAGGCCACTGCTCTGAGAATTATGACTTAGTCAGCGGTCTGCTTAGCCGAAGCTCCCTCCTTTCGTCGCAGGTTATACCCTTCTCTGGATGGCACAGTGGGATCTGGAAATTTTGCTAATTCAAGTGTCTCTGTATCAGGATAACAGTTCAAGGATGGCCGGTCTTTGTTCAGGAGCTCTTCCTGGGTATAAAATCTAAAAAAGACAGGGGCGTCCCCGCAAACAAGGACAATGTAGGACTGTGTCCCACTTCTATTAAGTGCACCTTAAAGTAAGTATTGCAATTGAAAGAGCAGCATGCCCATAATACGGCGGGAAAGGTAAAGTTACAAGAAATTAAAATCTCAATTTCTATAGGCATGTGATGCCCAGAGAGGAGAATTCTGTGTATTGGTTTTCTTATGTCTCTACAGATGCCAAACCTTTAGAGAAAAGCCTATTTCGTGACTCTATAGTCAGCTCAAACAATAACGTTAAACTTTACAACATTTCATGAATAACACAGCATACAAGTAATAAAAAGAATTAGAAAGAATTTAAAAAGGATGTTTTCCACACCATAAGTTTTGTAAGTCTCTGTCATACATTTATTACACATTCAGTTATAGAAGTTCATCATTACACAATATACAATTTATTAAAAAACATGTTATACATTTATAAAAAACTTTAAAAAAAAAAACAAAGAATCACAAGTCGACGCGGCGTTTCGGTATTCAGATTGTCTACCTTCTTCAGGACTGATTCTTAAATCAGGCGGAGTGAATCTCCCCACCGGACTTTGTTCACTTCGGTTAAGAACCCTTTTGCCATCAAATTCGTAGGCCTATTTTCAGATTCTGTTTGTGCGATCTAATGTCACTGATTTTCAAAATAAATATACTGGGTCTCGGACTACCAGGACGAGCCACCGTATTTTCAGTTATGGGTATCTTCAATGACCCATTAAAATTGTGTTGCCTGGTGCAATTTCATGGATATTTTGCCTCCAAAGCACTCCGATGTGGATAGATAGTCCTTACTTGAAATGTGTAATCGGCCTCCCTGCTCCTGTCTCCCGGTAGTCTTCCACAGTGTCTCTCAGTCGGTCTTGTACGAGCCGCCAGAAGCACTGGGTAGTCACGTCTTCGGTCGTCGTCAGAGCCGAGGAGATCTTCTTACAGTGGTGTGCATGCACCCAGTTGCGTTTTCCTTCCACTCGAAGAGCTGTTCGGGTGGTGAGGAGGACTTGCCGGGGCCCGTCCACCGGGGTTCCAGACTCTTTGCACGCTGGAAGTTGCGAATTAGTACGAAGTCCCCGGGTAGCAGGTTGTGTCCGGGACCCCTGGAAGCATCAGGAATGGCATGCAGCACCTGTTGATGGATAACAGACAGTGTCTCAGTCAATTTATACAAGTAATCAGACATTAGGACGTCTGGGTCGTCGTGGATGGAAGTCGGTTTTGGTGCAGACCAGACGCTCATGGGCCTGCCGAAAACGACCTCGTATGGTGTCAAGTGGTGTTTGGTGGGGGTGGAACGCATTGATAGCAATGCCTGTGGGAGAGCGTCTGGCCATTTCAGTCCTGTGGTAGCCACTATCTTAGCTAATTTGAGTTTCAAGGTGGCGTTATGCCGTTCAACTAGTCCAGCAGATTGGGGGTGGAAGACTGCATGGAACTTTTGCTTTACACCCAACCCCTTCAAGATGAGTTGGATAACTTAGGCTACGAAGTGGGGGCCATTGTCGCTACACAAAACTCGACAAGGCCGTAACGAGGGAAGAATTCTTTCAGTAGTACTTTTGCAGTAGCAATGGCAGTGTTGTCATGGGTTGGATAGGCTTCCACCCACTTGCTAAATGCGCACACCACAACAAGTACATACCTCAGGCCTTGGCATCTGTCTAGCTGGATGTAGTCCATCTGCAGGACTTCAAACGGGTGATTGGGAACCCCAAACCCTCCCCGGGGTACTACGGTTCCTTTCCCAGGGTTGTGTTGCAGGCATATCAGGCATTGTTGGACCAGACGTTTGGCGGAGTCTGCGATCTTGTCATTGTGCCAAACCTTGGAGACAAGCTCGATCATAGGGGCTGATCCTATGTGTGCAGGGGAGTGTGCCATGGTCAGTATGGGAATCAGGTATAAATCGGGTAGCAACCATTTGTTTGTGTCTTTTGTTCGCCAGCAGCCTTCATCGTCTTTCAGTCCCACCCATGCCCATTAAGTCAATTCGTGTTGTGAGCTGGCCATTTGGATGTCCCTGATAGTTTCCCTAGCGTCTGTCCATTTCTCTGCTTGTGACCTGGTCACGTACATGCGTGTCGTCGTTCTATTCTCAGCTGTGGTTCGGGCAGTGATGTCAGCTAGTGCATTCCCTTGTCCAATGATGTCTGTCACCTTTTTGTGCGCCTGGAATTTTATTACTGCCAGTTGCTTGGGAAGAAGGACTGCTTCAGTTAGGGCGGAGGCTAGATCGCCGTGTAAGATGGGGGTCCCGTGTGAGGTCAGGAATCCCCTCTCCTTCCAAAGGAGCCCAAAATGTTGAACCACCCCGAAGGCTGTCGGTGTAAATGTTTGCTGTTGTTCCTGCTGCCAGGATACATGCTCGTGTGAGGGCAATCAGTTCTGCTGCCTGTGCAGATCGTTGTGTGATGCGGGCTGTCTCTACTATAGTTCGGGCTGTAGTTACTGCATAAGCAGCTGAGGTAGTGCCATCGGGGAGTTTGATGCAAGAACCGTCCACCCACAGCTCTCCTTCAGGGTCAGGGAAAGCTGTGTCTCTGAGGTCGACCCTACTCCTAGTCTGTTCGTCTGTGAGGGTCACACAGTCATGTACAGGGGAAACATTTGGATCGTTCTCTGGTAGGGGCAACAAAGTCGCTGGGTTCAGTGTGGTGCATCTTTTCAGGGTGATGTGGGGTGCAAGCAGAGTCAATTCGTATCCAGTCAGTCGTGCACTTGTCAGGTGTTGCGTCTTGGTCTGGTTCAGGAGGGTGTCAACCGCATGAGGCACTAACACCGTGAGGGAATTCGAGAGTACGATTCCCTCACTTTGTCGAATAGAGATAGCAGCGGCAGCTACAGCTCGAAGGCAGGCAGGCAAAGCTCTGGCTACAGGGTCAAGAGTGGCAGAGAAGTAAGCGCATGGTCGTTGCTTTGGGCCAATGGACTGGGTCAAGACAGACAAAGCACATCTCTCCCTTTCGTGAGTGTAGAGGGAGAAGGGCTTCGTGTAATCGGGGGTTCCTAGAACAGGGGCTGAACAAAGGGCATCTCGTAGTTCTATGAAGAAGGATTGGCATTCAGGGGTCCAAGGGAGTGGGAAGGGGACATCTTTAGCTAGCAGAGAAAGCAGCGGTTTCACTATGAGGCTGAAATTCGGAAACCACTGTCGGCAGAAGGAAGTGAGGCCTCGTAGGGAGCGGACTTGTTTCTGAGTCTTAGGGACAGGGGTCTCTAGAATGGTTTGGATTCGGTCGGGAGTAAGTTTCCTTCTGTCTTTGGACAAAAGGTGGCCTAGGTAAGTGACTTGGGGTTGGCAGAATTGCAGCTTCTTTTTGGAGACCTTGTGGCCATTTTCCGCAAGGAAGTGCAGGAGTTGGATGGTAGCTGTGACCGCAAGTGGAGTGGTGTCGGCCTCCAAAAGGATCTCATCGACGTATTGTATCAATACCACCCCATCTGGTAACTGGACTGCGTCCAGTTGTCTCTTGAGGGCCTGACTGTAGATGCTGGGACTTTCAGTGTAGCCTTGGGGTGCTCGACAGAATCTACATGAACGGGCTTTTAGGGTGAAGCCAAAGAGGTATCAGCTGTCTGGGTGAATCGGGATAGAGAAGAAAGCATTCTTGAGGTCAATGACAGTGAAGGTGGTGGCAGTGGAAGGAATCAAAGTCAGAATAGTGGTGATGTCAGAGACCACGGGGTACTGAGGTACAACTACTTTGTTGACCTCTCGAAGGTCGATGATGAAGTGGTACGCTTTCTCATCTCCCTCTCCTTGTTTCTTTATGATGGGTAGGATAGGGCTGTTGCAAACATTGCTAACTACTTCCTCTACCACTCCTGCGTCTATCAGGGACTGAATAATCTTTACCAATGCCTTCTCGCCCTCGGGCGATATCCGATATTGTGGAAGTTTCGGGAGTATTGCGTCCTGTCGAACAGTTATGTGCACTGGGTCAATCATCATGCGTCCTACGTCCGAGTCAGTCTTGGCCCACAGATACGGAGGCAGAGTGTCAAGTAGGGACGAGTCGGTGTCAGAGATGGAAAACATGCGTCGGGAAGGAAAATGTCTGAGCAGAGCCGGGTTGTCGTACAGAAAGACCCGAACTCCGTCTTGTGAACATCTAATGGTGGCTCGGAAATGTTTCAGCAAGTCAAGCCCCATAATGGCGTCACGGGTATTGGAAGAAAGCAAAAACGTTGTGTCAGTGGTGTTATTTTCTAGGTCGAAGGAGATCGGTGTGGACAAAGAGTTAGTGGAGGGCGTTCCATCGAAACCTATCGATGTTACAAGTAAGCCAGACAAGGGTGCCCTTGGAATCAGTCGTTTAGATAACGCACTACGTGTCACGCCAGTGTCTACCAGAAATGGAGACTTCGTACCCAGGGCATTTCGCCGATTCCCGGAATGCATGTGGTTGATCGGATCTCATGGGGTGGGGGCTTTGATCAGTTGTGGATCCTTTGATGGGGGGAGCTTCCTACTGTATGGGGGCAATAAACAGCATCCGCAGGGCCAGGTGGCGGCCTGGGAACGAGCAGGACAATCGGGCACAGAGGAAACAGGGTTTTATCAAAGGGATACAGGATCATGAAAGGGATGGAGGGAGGTGTTGAGCTGGGATCAGGATGGGGTTCTGAGGCAGGGTTGCGCTGAAGAGGGGTTTATGGCCCAAGCATGTGAGAGCGGGGGCTGTCAGCGCACGGGGGATGCTTGCGAGGTTAGGAGAGAGAGAGAGAGAGACGCGCTGGCTATCGGCAGTGGGCAGAGAGGCCATGGTATTCAAAATGGCTGCCGCTTACGCGCACGAATGGGCCTAAAAAGGGACAAGATGGCGCCGATAATGTTGACGCTGCAAACTAGATTTTAACAGGTCCAACTACACAAAACACATCCTCAATGTAAAGTCCACCTTCTTCCGCACTCAGCTTGATAGGGCCAAAAATAGACCTAGAGAACTTTTCAACATCGTAAAAAATCAAACATCATCTTCCCCCCAAAAGTTGAGGCCCTCTATTGAGAAATGCGAAGAAACTGCAATGTTCTTCTCTGATAAAATCACCAAACTAGACCAATCCTTCATCTAAAATCCGCTTTCTCCTAACACACTACTTTCGTATGACATTTCTCCCAAATCTCCTTCCCCTTCAAATCCTCCACCTGTCCCTGCGCATCTCTCGTCTGGTTCCCACCCACCTAAACCCAACCCTTCTCTCCATCAGCAACTAAAAAACAATTCCTCCTGGCATAACTTTCACCCTATCTCCGAACACGTCTACAACATCATCCCTAACTAAAACCATCCTCCCACACCAAAGACCCTCTGCTGCCTAACCTTGTCCAAGACCTAAAACATATCATTGCCCTTTTCTGGACAACCATTATTAACTCCTCCCTGGCTACAGGGTGTGTTCCTGCCTCCCTCCAACTGGGTCAAATCACACCCATTCTCAAAAATCGTAACGCAGATCCCAACGACCCAAATAACCTTCAACCCATCTCTAACCTCCCTTTCCTCTCCTACGGCCTTGAAAAATGGGCCCTTCTCCAATTTGATATTCACATCAACACTTTTGACTCACTCCAATCTGGCTTTAGAAAAGCACAGAATCTGCCATACTCAATATAGTGGACGACATTCATCATTCACTCGACAAAGGTGAATCATGCCTTCTCATTCTCCTCGACTTTTCAGCTGCCTTTGATATTGTTAACCACTCCGCCTTACTAAACACTCTCAAAGTCCGCTTTGGCCTTAATGGCCTTGTCCTCAACTGGTTCACCTCCTTTCTCCAACACAGAACCCAACAAATCAAAATTGAGAACTGCCTCGCCACCCCCACTCTAATCTCTCTCGGTGTCCCCCAGGGATCCATTCTCTCTCCTGCTCTCTTAAACCTCTTCATGGAACCCCTCACCCTCATTTTCAAACAAGCAGGAATAAATTACCACCTTTATGCCGACGACACACAACTTTACTATAAGATTTGATTCCACTCCGATATCCTTCACCTAAATGACACCCTCAACATATCATTATGGTTCCACCATAATCATCTCAAACTCAACTAAACAAACTGAAATCATTCTCCTCGTGCCTATAAACAACCTATTTCCAACACAAGAATGGATCTCTGACCTTATTGCACTCAACTGCTCTCTCACCACTTCTAATTCAGTTAAGCCTCTAGGCATCACCATTGAAAACACCCTTACCCTCTCCCCCCACATAAAAACCGCAGCCAAAGGAGCATTCTTCACTCTCCGTCATCTCAAGAAAATTAAGCCCTTCATCCCGGCTGATGACTTTAAAACTGTTGTCCAATCGCTGGTCCTGTCGAGAATCTACTATGGCAGCGCCATCCTCGCTCGAACACCTAAAGTCCACCTCACTCCACTCAAATATGTGCTCAACCTAGCAGCTAGAATTATATACTATTTTATAGTATATTTTATAGAGAGATAATAAATTAAAAATACACGGTATTCATTATGTTGGGAACTAACATGCAATAAATATTTTATAGAGATGGTGGCCGAAAAGGACTATACACCACTGGACATTCCCGAAAGTTATCACAATAGCGGTGTCAAATTAAAAATTAAGAACACAATCCCTCACTGACAAATGGAACGTGCAGATATTTTAAAAGTTTGATAAATAAGGGTAAGTGGATTTTTAGAATGATCTATCTTATACCAAATTATGAACACATTTTTAGATATAAGATAATGATTTGGACATGTATTCTTTCTGAATGTAGAAAGAAAAGGAAGAAACTACCAGTGTATTAATCTCCTGGAGTTCTCTAAAAATATTGGAAGAAGTTTATCCTCTAATTTTTGATAATAACTTATGTGCTTAAGATAATCAACTGCACGTAAGTGACTTTATTTATTAGAAGGGAATTGATGTCAGAGAGAGTGAATGAGATAGCAATGTTAATAAGATATAAAATATTGAGTGTATGAATTTGATATAGAGTTTGTTCAGAGTGACATTTGAATAAAGTCTTTTGTTGGCTTATGATAAACTTTAAAGTGTGAATGAACGTGTCACTTTCAGGTTTTAAGTCACGGATAGAGTGTTGTTTTTTACTGTTTTTTGTATATATAGGTGATCTTCTCTTAATGATGTCTGACGTGTTTTATACTTTGTCCATAGAGTGAACACTATTGTTTTTAAAAAAAGCCTGTCCTGAAGAAGGTGGTGTGGATCAACACAAGTCCACCGAAACGCCACATCATCAACTCGCTTTTACTGTATTTGTTTTGATGATTGATATTTGCATTGATTTTTATAATTGTTCTCATTGTATTCATTTATATGTGGTATATGTATTGATTTCCATTGCTTCACGGTAAAAATTAGTGTATGACCATTGCGTTTTGTAAATATAATCGATAGGAGGAAGTATGGCCAAGGAGACCTCTGTTTCTAATACGAGACTGTAATACATCTAACTATAACATTGATTGATGAATTTTCATAAGTATCTGTTCATCATAGAGTAATTACTCCCTATGATCTTGTGTATAATATTTTCTGGTGTTTTTGATTGTATTTTATTGTCATATGAATGTAAAATATTAGTAATAAACGAGGAGACACTTTTCTGTAAAAAAAACAGGACTCATAGTGTGGTATGAGTGTGTATGAAGGAGTGTAAGAAGAAGAGTGGGTGGTCTATAAGATTAGATTAACCAGCGCAAGGGGGACAAAAGATATTTGGCTGGTTTTTTAAACCCAGTTCCCTTTGTTGTTTAAAGGGCTGCTCTCATTTTTTCCCTAAGGAATTGAGGTACTTTCCTGTGGCTGGTGTAAAAGACAGGATAGGAAGAGGGAGCTTTGTATATGTGGTCATTCAATAGTGAAATGGGCTAGACAGCGTGATGGAAAGCAGGTGTATGGACAACAGGTGAGAATGGATTTTGAAAAGGCAAAAATACATTGGTATAGATTGAGAGGAATGAATTGGGTCCAGTTGATGCCAACAATGTGGAAGATGAGGGTAAAATGGGCACCACCAGATGTGGTGGTATTGTACCTGTCAGATAAATCATAAGCTTTGGTTATTGTCATAATTTTTGTGAAGAATGGGATGGGCTTGTTGGGGTGGGAAACTGTTCAGGAGGGGGAAAGGGTTAGCAGTAAATTTAAGATGGTGCTTAAAACATAATAGCTTGTGCAGCTCAGCTGAAGGGTGTTGAGATAGTCACTCTTGCTCCCAGTATAAGGGGCATTTTACACAACTTTATTGATTCTCCTCCTAGTGATCAACAGTTCCAATCATGGAATTCTGCTATCTCCATACCTGGATGCATCGGCCCATGTTGATGTGCTTCTTCCAAGGACTAAGGGATTGATTTAGATATCAGCAGATAGGCTACTCCCTCACAACGGTGATGGATATCCCATCGCCGAAATATAAATACCATAGGATGTAATGGGATTTTTGTTTCGGCGGACGGGATATCCATCACAGTTGTGATGGAGTAACCATCCATTGAGGTCTAAATCAGACCCTCAGACTTCATGGGTCCATCCCACTAGGTTGCAGCTATAAAACATAACACTCTTTAGAATATGAAAGAAAGATGACCTTTATTTTTTAATTTTGCATTAACCGAAATTACCAATACAGGACTTGTCACTGCAAAAACCTATTACTGTCTCTGCGATCTTCTGTGGTGAATAGTGTCGCAATGAGTTTTGGAAAACTGCACATAACGTAAGCCCTTTTGGTAGCTGCTCTTTCTTTCCTGTCAATTAAAAGTAAGTGATGGTCAGCTTTAAAAAAAAAAATTCTCAACCTTTAGTTCAATTTCTTACTTCAAACAATGATATGCACCCACCCTTGTTAGTTACACATGCAGGTGTTGACTTCTTTACTTGTGTACTGCATTCTGTTCTCTACCAAATTCTACCCTAGGAGATCTGTCATTGTATACGTTAATATTTTTCAGTGTTTCATTTTCATAAATAGTGACACCCAGGCATATAAATTTGGAAGTCAGACTCCTTTTAAAAATTAAACAATTAAATGTTGTTAATCAGCGATGCAGCGTGCGCAATATAATTTGTTTAATTTATTTTTTTATTATCTGAACTCTGTTCAGGCATATGCCGGAGTTTACTAACCCCCACCCTGCCCCTCCCTTGCCCTGGCCCACCGTCCGCCAGCACTCCCTCGAGAAGCCGCCACTGATTGTTACCCAAATGGACCATTCGGTCACTATTTTTAGCATTGAATGCACCTTATCACCTTTTCAATGTTCACCATCCATCTGGCTAATCACAAATACAACTAGAGAGCATTACACACGACGACATGCAGCCTATGTCATCATTATTGGCACCTTCTGTAGATACACCAGAACCCTCTTTAAACAATCAGGTTTATATAACAACATTACAACTATCATACAAATATCTGGCTGCAACCTTCACGTACAGATACTGTTACACAGGACGCACTGCTAAATTTTACTGAGGATCCAGTCAATCTCCACAGTCATGATTTATCTCATTTTTGAAGATAGCAAAGTGCACACAAGTAACACAATCTGTGTTCGACCCCTCAATCCGTAAATGAACAGAAAAAAAACTATCATGCTCAAAAAGTTAAAATTAGTGTCTTCTATCCCTCATTCCATGACCAAAAAAACATCATCATGCCCAATATTTAGAAATAAGTGTTATGGTAAGGTAACACAAACTAAACTATTTTTTGTCAACCCACCCTATTCCATAATAACACCCAAAAACATTGGAATAAGGGTCCTCGACACCTCGTTCCATGACCAAGTAGAGAGACACAATCATGGCCAAAATGCATTGAAATTTGCATCTATAGGACTACTGGGTCTTTTTTTTTTAATAACAGATTTTTATTGGTTTTAAATAGTGCCAAAGGAGCACAGCCAGCAAGCATTATATATGTAACCGAATATTGTAGAAATTCTCGGCACCCAATACTAACCCCGACGAGGGTCTGCAAAACATCAGAGCAGAGCCCCCACCCCCTCCCCTCTCCCCCAACCCCGCACCACACACCCTGTAGTCATCATATAATAACATTATGTCATCATGCTCCACACCCACGCGCCACCCCCCTGCGTTAAACTGGTGAGTTTCTCACGATTAGTCTGTCGATCGGGTCCCAGGAAACCAGAGACCCCAAGAGCGATAGATCAATGCCTCTGTACCTGGCCCAGCCCGCCCATATTTTCCAATGCTTTAGCAAACATCCCTGTGCCTGAAACACCACCACTTCCGCTGACAGGCATATACTAGGTGGGGAGACCGCCTTCCAGTGTTGTGCAATGTCCCGCTTGGCAAGTGTAAGACCCAAGAATACCAGGTGTTGTTTGTATCTGTTCCCCCCGATGTCTCCTATGCCATGGAGAAGAATAGGTCACGGATCTGCAGGGAATCAAGGACCCGCCCCAAGCAAGACCTAATGCCAGACCAGAAATGTTGCAGCGCACCACAGCTCCATACCGTGTGTAAGAACGACCCTCCTCCGAGTCGCAGCGAAGGCACATGGAAGACTGAATAGCCCCCCTTCTGTAGAGATGCAAGCGTGTGTAGTAGACCCTGTGGAGGTACTTAAATTGGATCAACTGGTACCGGGTGGATACAGTGGAGTACCGAGGGCTAGCCAATGCCTCGGCACAGTCATCATCGGTCAGGGTGAATAGTGGTCATGGAGTGTGTAGTGATTGTTTGATAAACTTGTCTAATTTTATGGGTCCCCAGATCCCCCATAAGCCATTGGCCTTTGAACGGGTGAAAGTCAGGTAGAGTTGTGAGTTGTGGAGATGTAGCGTGACAGAACTGCAGATATCTATGAAATTGTGTTTTATGAAGCTGGAAGTCTCCCTGCTGCTTCTGGAATGATTTGAGCATGGAGCCCTGCGTTATGTCCCCTCAATGTGGACATCTCTATGTCGTCCCACCGATGGAACCCCGCCAGGGATGAGACCGGCCGGAGATGGGAATCCTGCCAAAGAGGTGTTGCACACGTCAGCTTTCCCCACCAACCCATCTGGTGAACCACACGCCTCCATATCTGAATGACTGTCCGACTGGCCGGGGAGAGCTCCGTCAGAGGCGAGGAACTATAGAGGAGGTGGAGCAGCGGGGATTCAGCCATGAAGAGCCTCTCCATCGCATAAGCCGGGTCTGCCTGAGAGCTATACCACCAATTGATCACTAGAATGTGCAAAGCCCAATAGTGTGCCCGAACGTCAGCCGCCGATATCCCACAGCAGTACAAAAATTGAACACATGTTGCTAGTGTCACCCGAACTGCACCCCCCTTAGAAGAAACTGTTCAAAAGAGCGTTGATTTAATGGAACCATGACGGAGAGATGGGAAAGGGGTAGTTTTGCAGCCGATAAAGACAACGCGGCAGAGACACTATTTTAAAAATGGCACATCTGCCATATAACGAGAGGGGTAGTTGAGACCACACCATCATCTTGTCCAGCACCGCGGGGAGCAACGGCGCGACGTTGCGTAACCATGCCACCATCAGGCACGTTGAGATATACACCCCCCGGTACCGAAAGCCCTCTTCCGCGACAATCAACTGCGAGGCCCAAGCCTGAGGCGGCTGATCCCCGGTGATAGGGAACAAAATGGCCTTAGAGGTATTGGCGTAGAGCTCAGAGGTCTCTCCATAAATACGCAGAATCTGGAGCACCCAAGGCTCGGATCTGACATATAAAAACAAGGCATCATCGGCATAAAGCGCAATCTTGTCGGAGCACTCCGGTGACTAATCTAGACCCCGAAGGACCGAGTCCAGGCAGACCCAGGCAGCCAGGGGCTCGATGGCCAGTGCCAACAGAAGCGGGAAGAGTGGGCACCCCTGCTGTGTGCCCCTACAGATGGGAAAGGGGGCCGAGCAGTGACCGACCACTCAGACCAATGCAGTGAGGCCGGTATATAGTAACTGTACCTACGCCCTGAAGCCGGGGCCCAGAATTACTGCTTCCAAGAGCTTAAAAAGGTACTTTCAACTCAAAGAATTGTACGCATTGTCGATATCCGTGATCAAGACAGCTGCGGGGTGCTCCAGATGGTGGGCCTCCGCAACAGCGTTGTGGGCACATCTGATATTATGTCTAGTGGACTGGTGGGGCATAAAGCCCGCTTGATTTGGATGTACCAGATCTTTTCTGCACATAGGGACTCAATCCTCCAGGATCTTCCCCAGCAGCTTAGGCTCAAAATTCAACAGAGAAATGGGGCGGTATGAGTACGGCTCCTCCGGTGGGTGGCCAGGCTTAAGAAAGACTACGATCTTTGCATGCCTCCAGTCCGGGGGCAGGAAGAGCCACTCCAAAGCGTTGCGGAGCGCTCCCACTAGATGAGGTCCCAGAGTCTCCAAGTGAGGCCGCAAGAAAACGCACAGGAACCCATTCCTGGATGAGGAGTACAGTGTAGGCACACATTCTGGAGGATCTCGTGACATGAACTAAGTGGGGATCGAACAGGCGGTTCTCCTCTGTAAAAGTTTGGCTCCTTGAAACGTGTGCTGCATTTTTACCAAACGAAAGAGAGTATTAATTATACCTAGGTTTCTAGTAGGTCATGGCGAGGTCCTTTGCCCTCACCTGACACCTATGAGGAAGTATCTCTCATGCCAAAAGGATACTTACAAAATGTTTCACCATTGTACCAGCATCAGTTATACATACCATTAAAACTTCTTTTTGAAATAAGAAGCACGCTGTTGAAGTTCAAATATGCACTTGAACGCATTGTCGATATCCGTGATCAAGACAGCTGCGGGGTGCTCCAGATGGTGGGCCTCCGCAACAGCGTTGTGGGCACATCTGATATTATGTCTAGTGGTCTGGTGGGGCATAAATCCCGCTTGATTTGGATGTACCAGATCTTTTCTGCACATAGGGACTCGATCCTCCAGGATCTTCCCCAGCAGCTTAGGCTCAAAATTCAACATAGAAACGGGGCGGTATGAGCACGGCTCCTCCGGTGGGTGGCCAGGCTTAAGAAAGACTACGATCTTTGCATGCCTCCAGTCCGGGGGCAGGAAGAGCCACTCCAAAGCGTTGCGGAGCGCTCCCACTAGATGAGGTCCCAGAGTCTCCAGGTGAGGCCGCAAGAAAACGCACAGGAACCCATTCCTGGATGAGGAGTACAGTGTAGGCACACATTCTGGAGGATCTCCTGACATGAACTAAGTGGGGATCGAACAGGCGGTTCTCCTCTGTAAAAGTTTGGCTCCTTGAAACATGTGCTGCATTTTTACCAAACGAAAGAGAGTATTAATCATACCTAGGTTTCTAGTAGGTCATGGCGAGGTCCTTTGCCCTCACCTGACACCTATGAGGAAGTATCTCTCATACCAAAAGGATACTTACAAAATGTTTCACCATTGTACCAGCATCAGTTATACATACCATTAAAACTTCTTTTTGAAATAAGAAGCACGCTGTTGAAGTTCAAATATGCACTGTCAAGAATACGCTGAAGATACATTTATAGAAAGAGCCTTCCAAATTTTACTACATTATGACTACACTCCTTTTCTCAGAAGGTGAAATTTTGTGCTGAACAAAACATGTTACTTTAACAGCGCTCGATGCTGCAATATGAGTTAATTCATACCTGCAGAAATAAAGAGGGTCCCTTACGAAGGCTCTCCATTAGGTACATGACAAAATAAAAGGTAACACGCTGTCTGGTACCCTCTATAGTCTACTGAGCCCAATCTCCCTTGGAGATTATGAGCCAACTCACCCAACAAAACAGGTATAATGATAACTATCAAAAGACACACAATTGATGGAAGGAATGTAGAACGAATCAAAACATTCACCCCCAGTCAAGAGATGTGGGTTAAATTCATCATTCTTTTGCTCACCATGCCACCCACGTTTAGACCTGGCCATATGCAAATCAGTCTTGTTCCTGTGCCTTATGGGAACAGTCCAGCCTGAACTGCCAAGCCAGGGTCTCCCGGGACCAAAAAGAAGCATCCGAGGACTAGTTTCCGTGTTTCACCCCTCTTCAGCCAGGATAGCTTGATTCCAGTGGCACAGTGAGCCCAGGACCCACGTCTGGGCATACCTGGCGCACTTAGGGCGAGAAAGCAAAAGACACACAATTGATGGATGGAATGCAGAACAAATCAAAACATTCAGCCCCAGTCAAGCGATCTGGCTTAAATATAGCATTCTTTTGTTTACCATGCCACCCCAGTTTAGACCTGGCCATATGCAAATCAGTCTTGACCCTGTGCTTCATGGGAACAGCCCAGCCGGAACTGCCAAGCCAGGTCCTCCCTGGACCGGAAACAAGCATCCTAGGACCGGTTTCAGGGTTTCACCCCTCTTCAGCCAGGATAGCTTGATTCCAGTGGCACAGTGAGCACAGGACCCACGTCTGGGCATACCTGGCGCACTTAGGGCAAGAAAGCAAAAGACACACAATTGATGGACGGAATACAGAACAAATCAAAACATTCAACCCCAGTCAAGAGATCTGGGTTAAATCCATCATTCCTTTGCTCACCATGCCACCCCAGTTTAGACCTGGCCATATGCAAATCTGTCTTGACCCTGTGCCTCATGGGAACAGTCCAGCCCGAACTGCCAAGCCAGGTCCTCCCTGGACCGGAAACAAGCATCCTAGGACCAGTTTCGGGGTTTCACCCCTCTTCAGCCAGGATAGCTTGATTCCAGTGGCACAGTGAGCCCAGGATCCACCTCTGGGCATACCTGGCACACTTAGGGCGAGAAAGCAAAAGACAAACAATTGATGGACAGAATGCAGAACAAATCAGAACATTCACCACCAGTCAAGAGATCTGGGTTAAATCCATCATTCTTTTGCTCACCATGTCACCCCAGTTTAGACCTGGCCATATGCAAATCAGTCTTGACCAGAATGATAACTATCGACATGTACAAGCTGGAACACTGAAAGCATTGACAGGTTGACCAGATGCTACCCTCCCCATGCATCCGCAATTGGTATACAACAAAGGGTATTATTGCCCGGAGGTTCAAATACAAAACCCCCTCATGAATGTAAGGTGATCACTCCAGATTTTTGCCCACCACTTTCAACCTCTCTGTTTGCAAGGACTACTACATGGACTTTCCAGCCAGTGTGCTGTATCAAAAACAAGAGATTGCATGCTTTCATATAATAAGACTAACACTTAAGTACAGTCTATGCATAACCTGCACATATTTGGTGTAATCGCATGCAATGAAACAGTCACTTACTGGGATTAGATGAAGGCAGTCACATAAATAAACTGTATGCAATTGTTTTTATGTACTGGCCCCTTCTTGTCTCCCTTAGGTTACAGGCAAAAATCACACCTGCAACAAAGAATCCATTATACAAAAATAAGGAAGACCCGTAAGTTAATGCACTTAACTGATCACAATGCCAACCAATTACTGCAAAAGGGATTGAACCTATAAAGGCCCTAATGAAGGGCACGGATCCCTAGGGGCATATACGGCTGAAACATGTTGACTGGTTCTTCTGATGCTAAGGATAGTTAATGCATCTGAACAACATCACCCTATTTTTATTTTTATTTTACCCCATCCCTCTTTTCACATTAAAAATCACTTTTTAAAGTTATAGGAGGCAACTTTACTCTTGTTGCACAGATCCCACCACCATCTTCTTCAAGACACTCTCCCTCCCGATGGAGGTGTTACTCCCTGGAGCAGTACTCAAGTGCGGAACCAGATGATGATGACGCTACTCACTAAGTCACCCCAGTGAATATTGTATGTCCGATGATTAAGACCAGGGGACCAACTCACTTGGGCCATTAAGTCTATTAGGCCTGAGGAGTAAATATCAGAGAACGTCTCACTCACGTTGTTTTGCGCCTGCTTGATTGGTGGGGAGCATCGGCTAATCTGTCAGGAAGGCAATCACTACCTGGTGCAATATGAGGTAAAAAAAGAAATATGTTCTTACCAAGAGGACACATTTTACATTAAAATATAGCTCTGAATGATGGATTTGCATTTCACGTAAATACGGGTAATTTTGCAAATTGTTACCAAAATTACAAGTAAATCTATGAAAGTAAATTACGTCAATTAAGCACACCCCTTCATCTTCCCCATGTGCTTGTTCATAATTGTACGTATGCGCATGTGTGTGTGTGGGAGGGGCATTTGGTTACTGTCCTTGTGGGGACTTGAGTATAATAACACACTCACATTATGGGGACTTGATTGTACAGTGGGGGCCTGATCCCAACGCCCTCAAAGCAATGTCTTCCAAATGATAGAAAATTACTTCTAAAGTGTCTTTGCCAATTTTCAATTAAAAAAAAAGTGGTGTTTCATTGTGTGTGTTTCTTTTATTTCTCAGCTCTGCCCCTTTAGAATGTAAACATACTTTGGTATTCTTATCCAAAGGGGAGTGATTTTTTTTAAAAAAAAGTAAGACGGTCAACATCATATAATTCACCTTATTAAAATTGTTTTATAATACCAGTTTACAGTTGCTGTTTATATTTTTATAGTTTGGATCACGCTATTCATTTTACTTGCTGTACATTTCAGAAAGCTTTTTTGAGCAATTTTAAAGGCATCATTTTTAACAATGTGATGCAATTTATTGAATAGACTATTTTTGATGAGAATCACTGCTTTAAATTAAAAAACCTTTCAGTGTTTTCCTTTAGTTGTTTAATGGCTCTTTATTGCCCCCAAAAATATTTTACTTTATTATTTTTGCAGTAAGAAATTTGAATGTGATATGCATAACGCAAGTCTGCACAGTGCTTACGGACGGTGTTAGTCTGCATCAATTCCACCTCGGTTTGACAGAAAAGAGAACGTAAATAGGAAAGCTGATAACATTTTGTGCCAACGATCACAGAACGTTGGGCAACATAAGCAGCAGGGACAAGAACCCAAGTCTCCTCGATCCAAAGTAAAAAATGTAGATACTAAACAGAATGTTTATGCAACTTGTTCAATAGTTTCGTTTTTATATAGCGCCACTTCCAGTCTAAAGCGTGAAAGTTAAGGTAATGCCAAAAGGCCATAGCAATGTCTCATTGGGGAAAATATTGGATGCAAAGTATCTGCAAGGCTGTCTGAAATCTGTGAGAGGTTGCAGTCACTACAACAATTAGAATATAATTTTTTATATTTTTTGAATGGTATGCCGCACATGCTCTGAAATCTTAAAAGCTCAGAAAGTGGAAGCACATTACGCAGACAAAAAAAGAAAAGGTGAACTAGAGACATGGGGCCCGATTCACAGAACTAACTTAAGACAAAATCCTAAACTTACTACTTTTGGTATTCACAGAAGTTAGGATTTTGTCTTAAGTTTGTCTTAAGACAGACTTAAGACAGACTTAAGACAAAATCCTAACCTAAGTCTGTCTTAAGTCTGTCTTAAGACAAACTTAAGACAAAATCCTAACTTCTGTGAATACCAAAAGTAGTAAGTTTAGGATTTTGTCTTAAGTTAGTTCTGTGAATCGGGCCCATGGATGGCAAGAGAGAAATGGGCAGTTCTATTTTTGAAATTATATAATATCAGACATCCAAAGAAATTCATTGCAACTTTTTTGCATGACTAGTTTTGAGGGCATTTCTTTGTGGTCTGCTATTGTCTGTAAAAATATGCATATCTATACATATTTTAAGTTTATGCCTTCCATGATATTTAACTGCTTAAAAACAAAGAATTGTTACCTTATTTCACATTGCTAGTGTCAGACCTTCTACACACAGGGCTCTGTAGTTTGCAGGATTTAGCAGATACCGGCTCACTGAGATTTTTAGGAGTGTGAAACTGTGGGCCACAGTCACAGTATGAAACAAAAGCCGAAACAAATGCTTGTTGGCACACCTCTTAACCTGTCTGAGGCTGTCTGCAATATCACAGAGGAAAAGATTATCACATCAGCATATGGTTAGGCATGACCAAATACCCTCCATCTCCATCAGCCAATCAGTGACCTCACTAAAGCAGGCCTTTAAAAGAACATAATGGACCCAATTAGGATGGCGGGCAGACTTTGCCCACCTGCCATCCCATTGTGGAAAGGAACCTCCCGCCATACGGGCGGGGGTCCCGTGGGGGAAATTAGGATGCGCCCGCCACAGTGGCGGGCGCATCCTGTACTTTTATCATTGCGGCGGTCGGTGCTGAATGCACCGCCCGCCGCAATGTTAAAAATACATGTTGTGCATTTCAAAGCACAACGTGACTGGCACCGCGTGGTGCCTGCCACGTTGTCCTTTGAAATGCAGGGGGGTACCATAGGCGTGGCGGTCCGCCCGCCATCGTAATGGGGGCCCATGTGTTTTGAGCCTTGCAACTTGAGCTTCATGAGGAGGCCTGGCAGGTGCATCCAGCTATAAAAAGAGTGACTTCAAAGAGACTAGTCACCAGCACAGGGTGCCACAGTTTGGAAAAGGGAAAATAAATATTTTATCACAAACTAGAAATATAAAAAGAGTACAGTTGCAGAGCAGTGAAAAATATTTTTGATTGGCACGTTGCATAAAAAAATATGATTTTTCCCTTTGGTAGTTCAAATGTATTCTGAAAAACAAGGGCTATAGCTAGACATTTTTTATTGTAAAAGTATTTTGACAATCAATGATGGATTTTTGAATCAGGCTATTTCAGGTTCTATTATGCCAGATGTTTTACCTTTTCACTCAATGTTTACTGTATGACCAAAATGTGATCTTACCTTTATTAATCTGAAAAAAAATTTTCTATGATACCATTTAGAAATCCTTTACTTCCGTCTTCTGAGTGATGCTAATTATGCTAAACATTCCTTTCAGCTGCCTGTCCAGAAACAATTTTTCTTACATTCAGAAAGGGGATGTGCCACACACCTCTCTAGATGTTGAATCATTCTTGCTTTCGGTGATAAAGGTAGCAGTAAGCATTCCAACATCACCTGCACTAGCAGCCATCCAAAAAACCCAATGTTTTGGTCTCACCCACACAGCGCATGTATTGTTTACTATTTAGTGACCTTTTTGTTATTACTCTTATTTGAAATCTTTCATTTGCTTAACTCCTGTAGCTTCCCCTTCCTTTCTAGAGTTAACTTGTCTGTGGAGCATGGACAAAGTACATGCGTTCTTTCTCGCCTCTCTTCTTCCTCTTCTTTTTACAATGTACTCTTTTTTATAGAAGCGTTTCAGCATTATTCCTGGACGTGCAATGTGCTTTCCTACTTTTAACACTGGTATACAGCTTCTTATTTATTTTGCTTTCACATCATCAGCCATCTCTGTGAACACTTTATTTACTTACACCCACAGCTGTAATACTCTATGCCACTCTACTCTACACTACTTCACTCTATGCCACTTTACTCCATGACACATTATACCACTCAACTCCATGCCACTCTATGCCACTTCACTCTACGCCACTTCACTCTATGCCACTCTACTCCATTCCATGTGACTCTTTCTAGGCTACTTCTTGCCGCTCCACTGTACTCTATGCCATTGTACTCTACTTCACTCTACATACTCCACTCTACACCCCACTGTTCATCATTTTACGCCACTCCACTTAACGCCATTCTATGCCCTTTCACTTCATGAACTCTACGCCACTTTACTTTATGCCACTCCAGAATATGTGACTCTATTCTACTGTGTGCCACTCTACTCTAGGCCACTCTACTATACACCATTCTACTCTACGCCATTCCACTCTGCCACTCCATGCCAATCCACTCAACACAATGTCACTCTACTACACTCTATGCCACTTGACTCTTTGCCACTTTACCCTACAATACTCTACCCTAGGCCTCTCCATTTTACTCTACACCACTCTACTCTGTGCCACTCTACTCATTGCCACTCTACAACACTCTATTTAATTCCACTCCACTTAATGCTACTCCATTCCACTCTACACCACACCACTGCATTCATCTCCACTCTACTCAATTCCAATTCATGCCACTCTATAACACTCTACTCAATGCCACTCCACTTCAGTCTACACCACTCTACTCTACAACATCTATGATATGCCACTCTGTGCCACTTCCCTTTACGCCACTCTGTGACACTCCATTCTATACCACTCCACGCTACTCTATACCACTCCACTGTACACCACTCTAGTGTACACCACTCTACAAAACTCTACTCTACACAACTCCACTTCACTTTGCACCACACTACTCTATGCCGGTCCACTCTCTGTCGCTCCACTCTATGCCACTCTACTCAGTTGTATGACGGAGCAATGCAGGGAAATACCTTGCATGCCTTTATATAGCATTTTTCTACCCCGTAATTTTTTAGCATGCATATGTTTTTATAACGTATGCCTTTACCACGCATTGTTTAAATATATGTCTTTATATATATATATATATATATATATATATATATATTCACTGAAAAAACCATAGGTTATAGACCATATATAGTTAGGAATTCGCATTTACAAAACCTTATTTTACTCACACAAAACCATTGAAATTCCATATATAGTTAGTTGCACTAACTATATATCGCGCACCCGCAATCCACTGCTGATGATGTCACATATTACATCATTCATGACATGGTCAGTGACATCACTGATGACATCACTGATGACATCTCAAATGACATCACTGATGACATCACTGATGACATCTCATTTGACATTACTGATCACATCACTGATGATATCATTCATGTGATAATACGATGAAACTCTTCAGACTCTAATATGACCTTAGATACAATCAGTGTAAACAGACACTCACAGACTGTCACTCATCCATGGAGTTACTCACACACCTAGTCAGTCATGCAAAGAATCAATCACACCTCCATTTCCTCAACTATACAGTTATACAAACTTTACTTATTCAAACATATACTAACACATATTTACTCTCTTATACAATCCCTGATACAAGTTCACAATGATCCATACAGCCACTCACACATTCACTGGCTCTTATGCACAGTTATTTATATATGTCAACTCTCACATGTACTGTGTTTTACATATGTACTTACTTTGACATGTAGCACTGAGAAATCCATTCACTCACCAATACACTCATGCACACAGTCAGCCGCCCATACAGCTGTTTCCACATGCACTTTTGAAACCATACATCTAGTGAATCAACTGCTCACACATCTATGCACAGAGTCATACACCTCCCAGCCACCCACACACACACTCAGTCTCCCATACAAATACTTGGGCAACCAATCAATAACCCATATAGTTACTCATATAGCTACTTATCAACACATGCAACAGTTTACAGAACAACAGACATAATGATGCACAAATTAAGACAGTTTAGTCACTAACCCATGCACTCAGTGAGACATATTTAATCACTCACTCATACAGTCAGTCATGCACCTACTAAATCCTTCATCCAGACACTTATACATCCACTCATTCTTCAATATGTAAGACATATTTTAACTTTACAGAAACATACAGTCACTAGATGTTGTCATCAGTGATGTCATCAGTGATGTCATTTGAGATGTCATCAGTGATGTCATCAGTGATGTCACTGACCATGTCATGAATGATGTAATATGTGACATCATCAGCAGTGGATTGCGGGTGCGCGATATATAGTTAGTGCAACTAACTATATATGGAATTTCAATGGTTTTGTGTGAGTAAAATAAGGTTTTGTAAATGCGAATTCCTAACTATATATGGTCTATAACCTATGGTTTTTTCAGTGAATTTTCAAGGTTTTGTAAATGCTAATTCCTAACTATATATGGTCTATAACCTATGGTTTTTTCAGTGAATTTTCAAGGTTTTGTAAATGCTAATTCCTAACTATATATGGTCTATAACCTATGGTTTTTCAAGTGAATATATATATATACATACATATATAAACATATATCATCTGTATATCTATATAAATACAAACATAAATGCATGCATACATATACTTATATGCATACAGATGCATGTTATTTACATGAAAGTTGAAAAAACACTAATAAAAGCAAAGCTAAAAAGCCACCTCATTACACACAGAATGGCTTTAACTTAAACGAGGGCAAGATCTATTGCATTTTCAATGCTTGTTTACTTTGGTTCCATCAAGAATGCATTCAGATGTGTCACACATTTGCCATAAATTCTGAATGTTAGCACTCTAGTTGCACATTAGATCACTGTAGTAAAGCTACTGCTCACCAGGGACGTCTGCTGCTGGTATTCAAAGTGCACGTTTCAGTCTGCATGTCAGAATTTTTTTAATGAAATAGAAGAGGATTTGAGAAGTCACTCAAAATGATCCCTCATTTTTCTTTCTGAAGCACTAATCATACTTTCTATGGCAAAATTAACCCCCTCATGTTGTTCCTTTTTAAATTGAGTGTTTTCAGACTTACCACTTCATTCTAATCAAGATGGCTTCTGGTGTGCCATACTTTTGTCATAAGTAAGACTGTTAGCGCTCTAGTTGTTCTTTAGAACACTCTGGGACATTCTGTCATTGGGCTATACTTGGGGTACATCTGGGTGATATTTGGGCTACATTTAGGCTCTTTTGTCTCTGGTGGCCATCTTGGGAGACTGTATGTCAGAATTTTTTAATGAAATGGAAGAGGGTTTGAGAAGTCACTCAAAATGTGCCCTAATTTTTCTTTCTGCAGCACTAATCATAATTCATATGGCAAAATATACCCCCTCATTTTGTTCCTTTTTAAATTAAATGTTTTAAGAGTTACCACTTTATTCCAATCAAGATGGCTTCAGGTGTGCCATACCTTTGTAATAAGTAGGACTGTTAGCGCTCTAGTTGTTCTTTAGAACACTCTGGGACATTCTGTCATTGGGCTATACTTGGGCTACATCTGGGTGATATTTGGGCTACATTTGGGCTCTTTTGTCTCTGGTGGCCATTTTGGGAGACTGCATGTCAGAATTTTTTAATGAAATAGAAGAGGATTTGAAAAGTCACTCAAAATGTGCCCTAATTTTTCATTCTGCAGCACTAATCATACTTTCTATGGCAAAATATACCCCCTCATGTTTCTTTTTAAATTAAATGTTTTAAGAGTTACCACTTTATTCCAATCAAGATGGCTTCAGGTGTGCCATACCTTTGTAATAAGTAGGATTGTTAGCGCTCTAGTTGTTCTTTAGAACACTCTGGGACATTCTGTCATTGGGCTATACTTGGGCTACATCTGGGTGATATTTGGGCTACATTTGGGCTCTTTTGTCTCTGGTGGCCATTTTAGGAGACTACATGTCAGAATGTTTTAATGAAATAGAAAAGGATTTGAGAAGTCACTCAAAATGTGCCCTAATTTTTCATTCTGCAGCACTAATCATACTTTCTATGGCAAAATATACCCCCTCATGTTGTTTCTTTTTAAATTAAATGTTTTAAGAGTTACCACTTTATTCCAATCAAGATGGCTTCAGGTGTGCCATACCTTTGTAATAAGTAGGACTGTTAGCGCTCTAGTTGTTCTTTAGAACACTCTAGGAGGCTGCAGTAGAACACAAAGGAATCAACTGACAGTCTCTGTCCTTGTTGGATGTACATCTTTTACTGAGAATGTCAGACTTCATTTTCACATGACTGAGAAAGATAATGTGAATTTACAGAAAATATGCTTTCAGTTTAGCTTATAGATCCCCTTCCAAATCACTGTGGGAAAATCATGAGATATTAGTTTTCTTTCAAACAATATTCATGATATCACAGCAGAAGGTTTTTTCACATGGTAAAATCACCTTAGAACCCACTACAATTCCTAAAACGAGTATGGTACCATCAACAAATGATTTATAATGTAACTAAAGTCCTAAAACCCTCTATTAACTACAATGCTTTTTAATGAGGTGCTATCATGTATATTGGTCCCAAGATGGCTGCCAACACTTCTTGGATGAAGTGCTGACAGCCAATCAGATCAGATGTGTGGTTAGGCTCCGCCCAGATATATATCTTTTTTTGAACCTAAATTACTCAAAATCCACTGGAGCACATATATTGAGACCTAGCAAAGGCACATCGGGCTAACAGTCCCTACAATTTTGCCAAGTATCGTGCAAATCCATTCAGCCGTTCGAGCTAAAAGTGAGGCCAACCGCCCTATGGAAATTAACATGGGAAAAATGCGTTTTGGGACCCCCCTTTTTTCTCGGCCCCCCCTTAATGAAACCCCCCCAAATTGTTAGGGGCTGCTCAGATACAAAATGTTCCATTTTCCTGAAAATTTCAGCCAATTCCGTCCACAAACGCCAAAGTTATTGGACATAGAATTTTCAAAAGTCCCATAGAGAAAAAATCCTAACTATATATACCTACTGGCGACCGCCAGTAGGTAATATATATATATATATATATATATATATATATATATATATATATATATATATATATATATATATATATATATATATATATATATATATATATATATATATATATATATATATATATATATATATATAATGCAAAGTAAAGACACAATGTGTTAAAAACCTCGCTGTGAAGGTAGTTTACCTTCCACTCTAATCAATGCCACACTTTGTCACTGTACTCTATGCCACTCTATGCCACTCCACTCTACTCCACACTACTTTGCGCCACTCCACCCCACTCTATGTCACTTCACTCAACACCACTCTGAGCCACTCCACTCCACTCTATGTAATTCCTCTCTAATCCACTTTCCTCTACTATAAGTCACTTCAAGCCACTCCATTCCACTCCACTTCACACCACTCCACTCCACAACACTCCACTACACTCTATGCCATGCTACTCTACTCCACAGCACACAATGCCACCCTATGGCATCCTACACCACTCCACCCTGCATAACTCCACACTACGCCACTCTACTCTATGATACTCCAAATTACTCTACACATTCTACTTCACTTTGCATTGCACACTCCATACTACCTTACTGTACTCCGCTCTAATTTTTGCTACTATACTCTACACCACTCTACTCTATGACACTCCACACCACTCCAATCCATACTCTATGCCATTTACTCCACTATATGCCACTCCATTCCGCCCAAATCTACTCAATTACACCCTGCTGCACACAATGCCACGCTATGGCACTCTTTGCCACTGTACTTTACACTACTCTATGCACCCCACACCACTCTACTCTATGCCATTCTACTCCATGCCACTCAATGCCACTTCACAGCACTCAATTCCACTCTATGCCAATCCACACCAATCTACACCACTGTATGTCACCCCACTCCACTCCTCTCCACTCTATGCCTCTTCACTCTTCTCCACTCCACTCTAAGCCACTGTACTCTATACTGCTCTATGCCACTCCATGCCACTCTACAGCACTCTGCATCACTCCACTCCATGCCACTCCTTTCCACTCTACTGTATGCCACACTACTTTATGCCACTATACTCTATGCCACTCCATGCCACTCTACTCTATACAACTCCACTTTACTCCACACTACTCTTCACCACTCCACCCCACTCTATGCCACTCCACTCATTGCCATGTTACACCATTCCAGTCCACTCTATACACTTTACTACATGCAACTCTATGCCTCTCCATTCTATTCTATGATATTATACTGTACATGACTCTACTTTACTCTACTCCACTCCACACCACTCTACTCCAATACACTCTATGCGACTCCACTCAATGCTACTATACTCTACTCAACTGCACACAGTGACACTCCATGACATTGTATGCCACTCCACACCACTCCACACGATGCCACTCTACTCTACACCACCCTACTCCACTCCATCTATGCCAGTCTACTCAAAGCCACTCTACTCTACAATACTCCATGCCACTCCACACAACTCCACTCTACTTCACTCAACGTCACTCCACTCTACACCACTCCACTCCACTGTACGCCACTCCATTCTATGCCACTCCACTCCACTCCATACCACACCACTCTACTCAACTCCACAGCACAGAATGCCGCTGTATGGCACTGTACGTCACTCTACTCTATGCCACTCTACTTTACAACACTCTCAGCCACTCCACACCACTCTACTGTATGCGACTCTACTCTATGCCGCTCTAGACCACTTCACTCTATGCCACTCATTCCACTCTATGCCACTCCACGCCACTCCATGCGACTCAACTTCACTCCACTATAAACCACTCTACTCTATACCCCTCAGCACCACTCCACACCACTCTACACAACTCTACTCTACTACATTTCACTCTATACTACTCCACTCCACACCACTCTACTCAACTCCAATCCACTAAACACATTGCCACTTTACGCCAGTCTACTATACTCCAGTCTACGCTATGCCTCTTTATGCCACTTCAATATAGGCTACTCCATGTAACTTTATGACTTTCTTTAACACTTTACTCCACTCTAAACTACTCTACTTTATACTACTCTACCCCACTCCATGCCACTCTGCGGTACTTCACTTCACACACCCCCACTCCACTCCACTTTATCCCACCCCATTCTGCAGCATTCTATTCCAAGCCACTCTTGTCATTTTCATTTCATTGAACACAATGCCACTCTATGACACTCTATGCCACTCTACCCTATGCCACTCTATACAACCCCATACCAGTCTACCCCATGCCACTCTACTTTATCCTATTCTATACCCCACTTTTCCACTCTCCTCCACTCCACTCCATGCCTCTCTATCCACTCCACTCTAAAACACTCTACTATATGCCAATCTATGCCACCACACACCACTATACATCAATCCACGCTACTCAACTCTACATCACTCTACTCAAAGGCACTCTACTGTGCACTAGTTCACTCCACTCTGTTCTTCTCGACACCACTCTATTCCACTCTAAGGCACTCTGTGCCACTCTGCTCTACACCACTCCACACAACACTATATACTCTATGCCACTCCACTCTAAGCCAATTAACTATATTCCACTGTACCCCACTCTATACCATCCTACTCTACACCTCTCCCCTGCACTCTGCACCACCCTACTCTTTTACTACTCTGTGCCACTGCACTCCACTCCACTTCACCCACTCCATGCTATTATACTCCACTCCAATGCAAACAATGCCACTCTAAGGCACTCTGTGCCACTCTACTCTACACCAACCCACCCTACACCTCTACTCTCTATGCCATTCTACTCTATGACACTCTATGATTTTCTACACCACTCTAATCTATGCCACTCTACACCACTCCACCAAACATCACTGCACTCCACTCTACATCACTCCACAGCACTCTACTCCACTCCACTCTATACCCCTCTACACCACTCTACATTAGTTCATGCCACTCTATACCCCTCTGCTCTGCTCTGCTCCATTCCACTCTATACCACTTCTCATCAGACCACTTTACTCGTCTCCACTCTAGTTCACTCTAGTCTATGCCACTCTACTCTACGCCACTCCACTCTAAGGCATACTACTCTACACCACTCCATACCACTCCACTCTACGCCACTCTACTCTATTGTACAACACTCTACTCTATGCCACTTCATTCTACTCTGTGTCGCACAACTCTATGCCACTCTACACCATTGCACTCTGCAGAACTCCTCTCTAGTCTACTCTATGCCAATGCACTCAGCTCTATGCCATTGTAAGCTATGCCACTCTACTCCACATCACTCTATGCCACTCCACCCCACTCTACACTGCTCTACTCCATGTCATTCTCCATGACTCCACTCTATGCCTCTTCACTGAACACCACTGTACACACTCTACTCACTGCCACTCTACTCTAAGCCACTCTACACAAGCTAGTCTATGCCACTCCACTCAATGCTACTCCATCCCACTCTACACAACTCCACTGAACTCTACTCCACTCCAATCTACACCACTGTATTCTACACCATGGTATACTACACTACTCTGCACCATTCCACTTCACTCTATGACACTCCACTCCACGCTGTGCCAATATACTCTATTCCACTCTACCCCACTCTATGCCGCACTACTCTATGCCACCCTGCTCTATGCCACTCAACTGTAGGCCACTCCACTTGATGGCACTCCATCTCACTTTACGCCACTTTACGATATGCCACTCTACACTACTCCATTCAATGCAATTCCACTCAACACCAGTCTTCACCACTACACTACACTCTACTCTATGCGATTCAATTCTATACCACTTCACTCTACTCTATTCCACTCTTCTCTATGCCACTGTACACTTAGCCACTCCACTCTACTCCATTCTACAGTTTTCCACTCTATGCCACTCTACTCCACTTCATTCTATGCTACTCTACACCACTCTACTCTATGCCACTCCACCCATTCCTATGCCACCCTACTCTATGCCACTCCACGGCCCTCCAATCTGTTCCACTCTACTATATGCCACCCAACTGAACGCAACTCTATGCTACTCCACTGAACGCTACTCTACACTAATCCTCTCTACTCTATGTCACAGTATGGCACGAATTCCCCAGCCTCACTTCTACCTGTAATCCAAAATGTTTACTCTACATTTTGGAAAAAGACAACTGTCCACGGACTGTCGATTCTGATAGTCAAAATGCTTCTGCTGGAGTGTCATTCAGGGAATGTCCTGTGTTGTGAAACCAAATCCAGGCAGACAGCTAAACAAGCTTTTCTTCCAGGGTGCCTGGTTGCCTGAAAGAAATGCAAATGTGCGCCATGAGTTAATATGCAAATGTAAAGTGTAATATGCAAACATATAGGACGCTTGGGAGCTGATAGTGGCTTTAATTGATCGAATCACTGGAAGCTTTGTGATTACAGAGATTTGTTCTTTTTGCGTGGTAGTGCAATGAGTTAACAACTGAGCTGTGAAAGTGCGTGCTTTTAATTGTGGTTGTATTTACATAGTGTTTACTATGCCTGAGGAGATGTTGAAGGGTCCGCAATGTAAAAAAATTGCGTTACGAACAGTCTGGGTATTACTAAGATCTATATTTTGGAAGCACAATTTCCTCATCAAACGTTTTGCACATTTTGTAGCAGTCTACTTTATACTGTGTGTAATGCAAGCATGAAATAATGACATACATATTCACAGTGGTTTCTGTCATAGCTGTGACCCCATAGGACTAAAAATATAGGAATCTCTATTCTCCACTGCACCAACCAAGATTTAATTCTGTAGCTCTCTGGTTACATACAGACCTTTGCAGTTTATCGTCTAATAGAAGTTTCAGAGCATTTCTCAATAAGTAAAAATGTATTTATTTATTTTTATTTCATTTAATTTAAGCTGCTCTTTATTTTAGATTTACTTACCTGACAGTGAAAGACCTAACAAACCTCACAGAATGTTTTGTTTTTAGCCACACTCTTGAACCTGCCCCCACGCTCAGACTCTCAAGGTCCTCCAGCCACACCAGATATGACTGAAGTTCTACAACAGCAGGAAACTAATATAACCAGAAGTCAGTTTTTGCTAAAACAGAAGCATGTGTTTTTATAATGTTAAAAATAAAAATCTTTTCCTATTATACCCAGAACCACTGGAATTATGTGATTGTGTGGCGATTTGCACATAAAACATAGATTTGCCTCATTTGCCCCAAAACTCATCATCTTCCACATAATCTGCTGATTTTCACAAAAAATTGTTTATAGTTCAAATGACTCAAAAGTTACTAAACAGCAGCCACATGTCTTGCCTCTCAGTAGAACACCCTTTGCAAAGCTGGACTGGTCACCTTTTTGTTGCTTATTGCTTTATATGGGTGTAAAATTGGTTACTAATGAAATGCAACCAAAGATTGACTGTCTCTCTGGAGAAAAACAGGCACACCTGTTACATTAGTTCAAAAAGGTGTTATAATCTAAATAAGTTTTGTCAAATTATGTTTTGTTTGTGAAAAATAAAGTAACATTGTGCATTTGTGGGGTAATTCTTTTTGGAGACTTTTTGTTTGAACTGTGTGGTAAGCCTCTGACACCAAACCACAGTCACTCAAAAACCTTTTATTTGCTCAACACTGTTTATTATTATGTCCCCCACTGTAAAAATGATTTGCTGTGGGAATTGGGGACATTTATGGTTGTCGAAGGTTATTGATAATGAGGAGTACCATGATCTAGATACCTTTATCAGGAACGGGCCCTTATGCCTAGAAAGTGTTGACAGGAGGGTCACAGCATCATAAAGTTTGAAGACCTCTGCTCTAGCTACATATGAATTTTACTATCTGCTTGTAAACTGATCTTCTCTATGACTTCTCTTGATTGTTTACAAGTATCTTATTTTGGTGTCTTCTGTATGTTAAATCTAGACCTGGAGTAACAGTGTTCTGATGAATGATTTTGATAAGGGGAATAATGAATACTAATGCAAGGGTTGAATATTCCAGGTGCCAAGTAGCTCTAACCTGAGAACTGAAGCAGTGGACAACCTACAAAAGGAACTGCACTGAACTCCAAGGTACTTGACCTAATGAAAATAATTAGGGTACATTAAAGAAGGTCAGTAGAGAAGGCCAGGGTTGTTTATTCAAAGGAAGTAGGAAAGTTGACAACTTCCATCTTAGATGAGTTCTGAACTGCAGAGCAGAAGGGCACACAATTCCTAATGGATGTAAGGCATAAGGAGATTTCTTAGAAAGTGAAGTGTGAGGTAGATGGAGAAGAAGAAAATGTATCAGCTTTTAGGTGGTTAAGGACATTGTTATGTTACGTCACTAGCATTTGTAGTGCACATGTACACCGATCGTTTTTTTGGTGCTAGGGTAATAGAAACATTGCACACTGCTCACAATTTCAGTCATATGCTTGTTTAAAGAACCATGTTTTTAGAAGTTGTCTGATACTAGAGTAATGGGGTCATCCTAATTTCTAGTGGAAGGGAGTTCCAGATACGGGGAGTGAGTACAGAAAATCTGGAGCCGCCAAGTCTCTTCTTTTTGAATGTGGGGACAGTAAGAAGATTCAAGTGAGTGGATCTCAAGCTCGGGTAGGTGTGCATTTTTGAATACTGGCTGAGATAAAAGCTGGGCTGCTGACATATAAGGATTTAAAAATTATGCTGCATTAAATGAGCAAATTATGTTACAAAAGTAGGAGTTTTGAGAGATCATGATGGGGCCTTGGACAGAGCCATTATCTGATGGAAAGATAGTGGGATGACAAATACTATGAAGCATAAAATAAGTGATTAGAAAGGCAGGGCACAAGCCAGGGTAGATGCCGGTGTAAGGAGCCCCTCTACCAGTTTTAGACAGCCTACAACTGACATAGACTAAGCAATTCCCTTCTTTGTGGGAAGGGGAGATAGATTTTAAGTCCCTCAGGTAACATCATCCTTAAGAAGGGCCTAAGAGGGCGATATTTTTGGAAAGAACTACCCCCCATTTGAATCCTGACTGATTTAGAACTGTGGTGGTTTTGTGATGTAAAGCTCTTAAAACACCATCATGGACTAAAAACATTAATAGTGATCAGCTGGATATTAAAAATATACCAAATTAGAGGAGGGGCGGCGGCAAGATGTCCACACCCTGAGGAGGCTCTTCAACACCGAGACAAACTTTCCCACAAAGGGACCTTCCAACCGGAACATTTCCACTCGCAAGTACAGGTGAATCTGTCGGAAACCACCAGAATTACGGTGGCTAGTTTCCGACTTAATTGAGAATGATTTGACCCCTTTTTCACCACAAAACTGGTTCTCCTGAGGTTTCTCAACATCGCGGCCGGCATTTTGTTTGCGCTCAGTGCGGCGCAACATACTTCACCACAGCATGACCCACTTTAAGACTGCCACGACATGAAACCGTCCCAACACTAGTAAACTTGCCTAACTTTTTCTATCTGTACAGCGGTTGTTCTCAAATATACGGTTTGGGCTTTTTTTCCTCATGTGTTCAGTAAAATGGCTGCCATAGCGTGCAAGTGTATACAAGCACTAATACTTTTACCTCAACCTGCGATTTTTTACTGAGGATATACCTAGAATAGCGAGCTTAACTCTACTCCAGGTTCAACATCACTGCAGCTGCCTCTGTATAAGCACATGTAACGGCGCAAGCGTCTCTACACAGCTTTACTAGTTTTGTGCTGTCACAGTTTTAATAGTATTGAGGCTGCTATGGTATTAGCGCTTACACCAACCCACATATTGCTGTCACGCAGCTTATTATATCAATAACATGCTGAATCTTTTAAAACAGCTTTTGAATGATTGCTACGCTGATACTGTGCTCCTTTCTTTGATTTTGGACTCTGTCTCTTCGTTGTGACGGCAGCAATTCTCTCTCTTTCAGCCATTTTCCTGACAGTGGTTGAATTTTTCCTTGTTTCTCGCTTCAATAGATTATTGCCCCTGGTTTTCCCTTGCTTTTTTATTTTTTGGGGTTTTTGTTTTTGATTTTATCTGACCCTCGTAGTCAATTCTTCAACAAAATGGATCTTGCGCTCTCCAATAAGTTGCATGGTACCGCTGGAACTTCTTCAGGAGGTCGGAAGGACTCTACAGCCAACAATAGAAAACGTCTTAAAGAAGACCCCTCCTCTCCAACTAAATCCCCTCTTCCCATCACATTGGAAGACATCATGGATGAATGGTGTCTCTTTCGCCCTTTTATGTCAGAGACTACCACCACCCTCCAAAGATTTGAGAAAAAATGGTCCGGCCTGGATATGAGATTATCTGATGTTGAACAAAAGGTGAGAAACGCACAGGATGTCATTGCCAAAGTCGAGAACCTTACCAAAGAAGTTCATCAACCCAAAAAATCTACTGAGGATTTAGAAAATCGCAACCAGCGTAATAACCTTCATATTTATGGCATTCCAGAAGGTTCTGAAGGCTCCGACATGATCACCTTTTTGAAATTTCAGGTTTTGCAGATTGTTGGCCTCCCAAAATCAGTTGACTTTAATATCCAAAGAGAACATAGATTAGGGCCTCAAAATACATCCTCTGCCACCAAACCAAGAGGTATCATTGCCTATTTTCTGCAATACTCCGATCTTATGGAAATCCTTACGGCTGCCAAGTGACACAAACAGATGTTCTGGTCAGGTCACAAGGTCTTTTTTAGTCAGGATGTGTATAAACCAATTGCTAGTAGGAGCAAAGAATTTCTGGATCTCAGACCAGCATTAAAATACATGAACGCAGGCTATAGTTTTATACATCCTTGTTTCTTTAAGTGACTTACAAGGACAGAACAATTTCATTTGAAAACCCAGCTGATCTCCGGAAGTTTATTCATACACATCGAGAGGAACACATGGAACTTGGCAAACATGAACTGTTTAATTAATGTCTTCTAATTAATTCCTTAGGTTTTGCTTTTTGTGTTTTTCATTGTTTTTTTCCTTTTGTCCGTTTTAAGGTTTCTCTTGTGCTGTGGTTGAAGACTCCTGCATATATCGTCCGTCTGTCTTTTTGTTTGACGTATCCAGTAACTTTGTTCCCCTGTCTCTGGTAAGCTCCCTTTTCTTTTTTTTGTCTCATTTGTCAATTTTTTTCTTTTATTTTTGGGACTATTTCACCCCTTTGTTTTCATCTGATGTTGTATAATCGATATTTGTTTTTTCGGTGCCCCCTCTTTGGTGTGGCTGTCCTGGTTTTTGCCATTCCCTCTCCATCAATAATGTTTCTTTTTCTCTTTTATTGCATTTCTATGACTAAAGCCCCTTGGCTTTTGGTCATCTCCTATTCTTTATTTTCTTTTACACACCTTTTTTCTCCTCTTTATCGTTTTCCTGGCAATACTATTTTTTTTTAAAATCTTTTTCCCTTTCATCTCAACCTTTTGTTCTATATTTTTCCCTTATCTTGGTCCTGCAGTGACCATTTAATATGAATACCTTTCCCTGGGGTATCCTTTGTTATCTTTCTGTTTCTTTCCCTTTCCATGCTAACTCATTTCCTCTTCTCTTCCCTCTCTTGCTGTTCTTTAACCTTATGCTTACCTTCACTGAAAATGTACTCATGAAGGGTCTTCGCATCATCTCCTGGAATGTTAAAGGTATTCGTAACCCTGTCAAAAAACAGGGAGTCTTATCTCATCTGGCGAGATTGAAATGTCAAATTGCATTGTTGCAAGAAACACACCTCAAACTACAAGATTTGTCTTCACTGCACAAACATTGGGTAGGAGAAATGTTTTGTTCTCCGGCAGTGAATAAATATAAAAATGGTGTTGTTATCTTGTTTTCACAAGTCGTTAAATGTTCAGTTACAAAATGAGTGATATAATAATAATGGTAGATGGTTGCTTTTGAATATTACGGTTAATGATACACAACTTTCATTTTGTAATGTTTACGGCTCTAATGGCATTGATTTAACTTTCTGGAATGAATTTTCTACTCTTCTCTCTTCACATGCAGCTGATAGCTCAATTGTGGGTGGTGACTGTAACCAACTCATGGACCCCTTTCTAGAACGGAAGTCACAAACCAGATATGTTCTTAATAAGATGCAAAAATCCTTTTATAGAGCAATTTCCTCTAGAGGCCTAATAGACACATGAAGACTTTTCCATCCCGAAACATTTGAATTTTCCTTCTTTCCCCCGACACATTATCTTTTCTCATTAAAGATAAAATACAATTCAATAAACACTCATGACACTCTGCCAGTAATAATCTTCTCAAATTTAATGCAAAGATGTATGGTGGACGAAATATGGCGGGTAAGTCTCTTGCAAACTATCTTAAAATTAAGAAGCAAAAATCCAAAATTGTTGCTATTAAGGACCTTCAAGGAGTTTGCCACTCTGCTAATGATAAGATTCTTGATTGTTTTGTTCAGTACTACACCTCCCTATACACCCCAGAATCCAATCTGACTTCTGCGCAAATTGATTCATTTTTTCAAACCATTCCTAAATCCCCTGAAACCTCTATAGACCTCACATCCCTAGATATCCCTATATCAGATAAAGAAATAGGTAATGCCATTACTTTATTGCCCAAAGACAAAACTCCTGGCCCAGATGGCTTTACTGTTCTCTTTTATCTTCACTTTAAATCAATCTTAATACCCCATTTACTCTCATTGATTAATTGTTTTCTTAATTTAGTTCAATCTGCTGAATCTTTCACTGAGGCAATGTTATGTTTGATTCCTAAAAAGGATAAAGTGCCTTCCATGTGTAAAAATTATAGGCCTATCTCCTTAATTAACACTGATTGCAAAATCTATGCCAGAATTGTAGCCATTCGCATTAATAAAGTTATCCCTGATCTCATCAATATTTATCAATCGGGGTTTGTTAAGGGTAGATCAATTACTGACAACTCAAGAACCCTTCTCAATATTATTCACCTTGCTTTAGAACCTTTCCTGGAAGAAATTAGGAGTTCATCGTCTTATACTGGTTTCAAATGTCATAATATTGATATTAAATATACTGCCTACGCGGATGATATTTTTCTTTACATTTCTAATGTGTCTACTTCCTTGCCTTCCCTTTTTTCCTTATTAAATGAATACTCTTTAGTTTCTGATTACAAGCTGTTGCCATATACAAAATGCTCTCCCTCTCACAGGATGTCAGGGTCAAATTAAAATTAGAACTCATATGGGAACAAGATTTAGCTCAGGAATTTTCCTATCAAATTTGGGATTCTATCTGGTCAAAAATACACACAGCTTCTCGCTCTGCAAGCACTACACAGACTTTATATTTTTTCTATAATAGACCTTTTTTTCACCCCTTCGGATCTTCATAAGTTCACATTAATTGACTCCAAGAAATGTTTGTCCTGCCCACATGTTAATAGTGACTTCCTCCATATGTTTTTTCACTGCCCCTTGGTTTAGTCCATCTGGTTTCATATATGGACTAAGCTTAATGATATTTTAAATACAGATCTCCCTTTTGACATTGTACATATTTCTTTGGGTGGCTACTCACCACTTTGGAATGTTTCTTGTAACGTACATAAGTTTATAGATTTGTTTATAGCTATTTCCTTTCAGACCATCACAATCAACTGGAAGCACACTTCTAAAATCTCACAAAATGCCTGTTGGATTTTGTTATGTCATCATCATAGACTTGATCGTGCCTATGCCACCTCTATACCTCTATTAATCAAAAAGGATTTGTTATGGTTACCACTGACTGATTTTCTTTCCAGACATGTGTTGGAATCCTTTGACCTTTTTCACTATTTGCTCCAAGTTGTTATTACCATTTAACTTTTTATATCCTTATGTTTTTATAATGATTTCACATTGTTGAAATATGATGTGTTGCTCTTTTTCTTCTCTTTCTCTTTGTCCTCTTTCTTCTTTTTCTCTCTTTGTTTTCCCTTCTTCTCTAAAAACAAAAACAATCTTTTAACGTTTTTTGTAATTGGTATAGCTCTTATTTTACTTTTTAGGACTTAAATGGTATTTAACTTTTCTTGTAACCTGTTTACAATTTTCTTTGTACTAATGTTTTACAATGTCTATTATCTTCAATAAAGCTTTCTAAACTTCAAAAGTATACCAAATTGCCAACTTTAGAGTAATGTACACTGTGTGATCATACAGGGAATGAGAGGCTGGTACTTTGGACTGGGTGGAGCTGATTAAAAGTTTGGAACACGAAAATGCATTGCCACTTCAAAAAGGGCAATTTTTCTGTTATTGCTGGTGGAGATGGCATACTGGGAATGTGGACCCCAAGGTGGAGGCTATAGCTCTGCTATGACTCTACAGACTAACGCTCTGCACATTGATTATATTGGCTTGTATATTATCAGAAATGTCACAGAGTACAACCAAATGGTGCACTTCATTATCTCATCAGTACTCATGGATGTGGTGACAATACAAATATATTTTTTTAAAAGGCATTTCAATAGACCAAGAAAGTGTAATGGGGTGTCATTCTTTCCAATTTTTAACCAACATTCCCCTTTAATATATACATTGGCTTTGAAATCATCAGTTCTTAAACGTATATATGTGAGATTTTAGTACCATCTAATTTCTGAGCACTTCTGCATTTAGAACAATGCATTTTAAACAGCCCCTGCTTTGCGGATAGCATATGTGATATAAAATTGAAAGCTCATGAACATAAAACAATTTTGCACCAAATTATGATATCAGGCAGCACTGTGTTTGAATCACATTTGAATTTGCTGCAATGTGGTTTTTTGCTATTGTGGGGGAAAATCCCTTCTGTTAGTACATCAGTTTAAGATGTCGGAATCTCCCTTGAGAAGGAACTCAAGACAGAACTTTCAAATGGGCAGCCGCAGACATATAAATGCACACTTGTGTCTGACAAAAAAAACATTAACAGGACTGCAAATCAGCATGCAGAAAGACCTTTGAGTTGATTAGTCTCTAAGAGTAGGGTATTGGCGCTGCTGTCAACACACCATTGAGCAGAGAGGTAGTTCTGCATGGGACTGATAGCAGACAAGAAGGGAGCCAGGTGCCCGAGCAAAAGTTGCCACTGATTTTACGGTTTGGGCGATTTCACTCATGCTGTTAAAATGCTAAATGCATAATTTAGAGTTCATCAATTTGATAGCACATATCATTGTTTTATTAAAAGTTACTTTATATTTGCACAGTGACATAGAAAGGGGGGGGTGGAGGTGGTGCGGTCTGCCCTGGGCATTATGAGTTTTTGGGGCAGCAGCCACTCCCTGCTCTTACATGTGGCTGTCGCAGGAATCGCCAGCCCCCACCCCTACATGTGGCTGCCGTGGGAGGCAAATGCAGAGACCGCCGCAGGCAGCACAACCTGTAGCTACACCACTGATTATGCAATGTATTCTTTGTATGCACTGCAGTCTGCAGATTGGCGGAGTTTGCTCTCAGTGACAGGAACCGAGGCCTTCCAAACTGAAGCTCTTAGGGTTATTTTTCTGCTTTTCCCTAAGCTGTTTGTAGGCCGTGTACTGCACATTAGAAATAAAGTGTGCCTAGTGTGTCTCTTACTCCAACCTTCTTACAAAAGGCCTTTTTCAAGAAATACCTTCCATTTCTATAAGATACAGAAAATACCGTAGCTGGTAGGTGAATTATCATTGGCACTATTTCCTTCCTAAAGCAAATTGCATATTGCTTCACTCTACAAACTTTCAGGTAGGCCTGGGTGAAAATTTTATTACACTGTTGCATGGGTACAATTTTGAGAATTTTTCACTACACACAAATTCGTGATTTCTTCCTATCATACAGCAATAGAATAGTAAATCCCTGAAACCTATACAACCAGTTAATTACTTTGACTGTAAAACATAGAAATAGCAAACATTACATATCTTTTGTGAATTAATCTTTTTTTTTCAATTCCAAACATTTTACTGAGCCCAGTCATGTTTGTACCTGACTCAGTAAAGCTATTTTTTTTTAAGTTATTAATCAGTTTCACAATGAAAACAAAATATCGTTCCATCTCAGGTTCCTTGACAATAGATATGCACAAATGCATGTTACATAGGTCGTATAACACAAAATATTCAGTACCATAGCAAGATTGGTAATGTGTTCAGACAAAATTGTATTTGCTTATTTTGCTACCTAGCTCACTGCATCTCCAACACCTGTACATGTGCTTCAAAAAAGGCATTATGTGGGTAACAATCCTACTTTCAATAACATAAAGCACATTTCCATGTCCATTGTGTAGGTAGACCTAGATTAACCAATACCCTCAGGCACCAGGCCAGCATCCATCGTGCGTCTGGTTGAGACTGTGTTATCGCCATGTATTGTTTGGGAGGGCCACAAATGGCACATGGGCGGGATGAGCTGGGCATTGTGGAGTCGTAAATTAGGTTACAATATGCCATACTGTTTAGCCAGTCTTTACTCGTCGGTGCCACCCTCCTCCCCCCTTTCAAAGCTATTTCCCTTTTCGCCAAGAGTAGCGCCACAGCAGTGAATTTCCGATCAACCGTCGAGATATTATTCACATGTAGGATCACTTCAGGAGTTGGGGATAGGGCTAAGCTCGTCATTGTCCCAAGTATGTAGTGTATGTCGAACCAGAATGCACTGATTTTACTGCAGGTCCAGGTAAGGTGTGCAAAATCTGCTTGCTGTGATTTGCATTTAGGCAGCAGTGGGATCTGTCAGGATCTAGTTTATGGGACAGCACAGGAGTGATGTAAATGCGGCACAGGAATTTGAAGTGGATGAGTTTGTGTCGACTATTTAGAGATATCTCCTTGGTTTGCAGACAGCACACAGCCCATTAGTCATCAGTAATTGGGTGACACAGATCTGCCTCCCATTCGGCCCGCACCTTAGCATCTTTTTCTGCTACTATCTCCTTACAAAATCTATATAGTTTAGATATCAAATGTTCCCCAGTTTCATTGTCTATAACTATGGACAAGGGGGGTAACGGGTCAGGTTTGATGGGGTAACCAGGAATCTTGGCCCTAACTGCGGCACCAAGCCGAGTAAGTATAAACCTGTCCATAAACAATGCCCCTGTGAACTTGTCTCCGTCAGAGACAGAAAATACTTTGCCATCCATTTAAAGGTCCCCAATGGAGGTCATGTCGAATCGTGAAAGGGTGCGCTGCACTATCCCCTCTCCCGTGATCGGTATCCACCATTTATTCAGGAGCAGTAGACTCAGGGTGTTTTAGCCAAGCCCAGCTGTTTGTGGATACCGTCTGAATGGTGAGTGGGTCACAAGCGTAACCCATGGGCAATACTGTACGTAGTGTATCCAGTAGAACTAGATCTGCCTCAAGGTGTAAGTAGGGGATTCTGGCATCAGAATGGAACCAGGCGTGAGTGTAGCTGTTTTGAGCGGCCAAGTAATATATCTGAAAATTAGGAATGCCAAAACCGCCCTTGTGATACGGGAGTGTCATGATCTCCCAGCGGACTCTGGGGCATTTGCTCCCCCAAGTCAACCGAATAGGGTGGGTGCATATGGACTCAAAAAAACGATTCGGCAATTTGAAAGAGGTAGTCTAAGCCACCTGTCCACCTGCTTTTTCTAGTGTATGAATCACCATGCCATAGTTTGATAAAATGATTTCATTGGTATGTAAATGTATGTTTATTACCAAATATCTAACGGAGTCCGATCACCAAGTTAGTGGGTATTCACGCTCCCATCGGACCATGCCCGCAGTGAGGGGGGGAAATTACAGACTTATGCCAATATATATCAAGGCCGGAAAAGCCGCTGAATCTGATGATCTCTTGGATGAGAAGATCTAAGTTGTCTTGGGGATTCCGAACGTATAGGATAATATCATCCGCATATAAGGAAGCTAGCAGTGGCCCAGTATTAAACTTAAGCCCTCTATGAAGATGTCACTCCTGGAATTGTTGAATGAGTGGGTCCATTCCTAGTATGAAGAGGAGCGGGGTCAGGGGGCATCCCTGTCTAGTACCATGTGATAGGGTGAAGGACCAGTAAAGCGTACCATTAAGCGTAGTCTGGCAGTTGGGGTCAACCAGAGCAGCATTATAAGGTTGATGAACCCAAACGGCATGCCCAGTCTGCGCATGACCATCCATAGATATAGCCACTCAAGGGAATCAAACGCCTTTTTAGCGTCGAGCAGTACATCTACGGCCAGAGTAGCCGGGTTAATTCTATGCAGAACCACAAATAGAGTGCAGAGATTTAGCGAAGTAGATGTGCGTGGGAAAACCCTGATTAAACAGCGGATATGATTTTGTCCATCAGCAGAGCATGGCGCGTCTAGATTGTTTTTGGTAATATTTTATAATCGAAGTATGGGCCGGGATGCCCGCCACCCCTCCCAACACCATTCCCCATGGGAGGAGACAGACACAGATTTAAACTTTTGGAAGGCGGGGGGGCCTCACGACCCCCCCGGCCGTATTTATTAAAATATGAAACAAAATGTAAAACTTTAAATTAAAAACATTTCAGGAATCATGTACAAATTCAACTTCAATTACATTTTGATAAAGACAGGTTTTTCAGGCTAACCTTAACAAATCTCTAATACAAAGGTTTCCTAGCCAAGTCTAGCATCCTGATAAATGCATTACATTTTTGAATTTGTACAACCTAGCATTAAGGGCCAACGGCAAGGTCTTAACCGGTGTCAGATCCCTATCACCAACTTCCCGCCCTCACGGTGTGAGTAGCGCATGCGCAGAGGACTTTACCCTCGCAGCCAACTGTAACTTCCCTTGTCTTGGGGGCCCCCATTCACTCGACGCCATCTTAAGGTCGTCCGAGTTCCCGTGCGTGGTATCCGTAAGAAGGACAGCATGGACTCCCCCCCTTCCCCACACTCTCTTCTGCCAGAGCGGATATCCGGCCCCCGGGAAATTCGTGGGAGGGGCATATAGCCGTCTCCCCTTGGGAAGGGCCTATGGCCGTCTTCCCCTGGGCGACCCATCCGTAGTGGGTGCCTTCCCCCGTGGGAGGGGCCAATGGCCTCCTCCCTCCGGGCGCTCCCATCCATAATGGGTGGCGCCCCCCCCTAGGGACCTTGAAATCACTGCTCACCGATCATGACCTTACCGCCACAGGCCAGGCCAGATAGTTGACCGACTATCTGGCCCCCCCACACTCTCTTCTGCAAGAGCGGATATCCGGCCCCCGGGAAATTCGTGGGAGGGGCATATAGCCGTCTCCCCTTGGGAAGGGCCTATGGCCGTCTCCCCCTGGGCGACCCATCCGTAGTGGGTGCCGCCCCCCCGTGGGAGGGGCCAATGGCTGCCTCCCCTGACCGCTCCCATCCATAATGGGTGGCGCCCCGCCTAGGGACCTTGAAATCACTGCTCACCAATCATGACCTTACCACCCGACCAAAAAATAAATACGACAATTGTTTTACCTACTAAGGAAAGAAAACTATTCCTAAATCTGCAACAGTTTGATAATTCACCGACTTCAACATTGCTACTAAAGGGAAAAAAGTCCTAAAGCAAAACACAATCTTTATTGAATCCAATCCTTTACGTCTCTACAAAGGAAAAAAGGCCTACAAGCAAGTATTCCATTACATGCATACCTCGTCATACATTCATGATGCACGAAATGACTGTCATACTTTTCATTACATCAAAATAAACACCGAGAATATTTCTTTATTTCACAAAATCTGCAACAAAGGGCTGGTGGGTGGGTCAAAAAAGTGCAGCTTGTTCCCTTGAGGGCTCACGAGCGACGAGTGGTGCAGCCTTCAGAGCACAGGAACAAGAGGAAGCTTTGTTGGATTCCCGCACTATTTATCCAGCTGCGGGAGGGCGGGGACCCGCCTCAAGCATGCCCATCCGTGCACGGACTTCCGGGCGGGTGTCTAGGACAACCTCTTTTGGGCGGGAGGGGCGTGCTCCGGCTACACCGCTTCGGGCATACCAGCCGGGTCACGCCCCCGCCCACAATGGTTTCCCGGGGGATCGGGGCACCCATCCATACGTTCAGGGGGACCGAGTGGTCTCCCCTTTCCATATGGGCCGGGATGCCCGCGACCCCTCCCAACACCATTCCCCATGGGAGGAGACAGACACTGATTTAAACTTTTGGAAGGCGGGGGGGCCTCACGACCCCCCCGGCCGTATTTATTAAAATATGAAACAAAATTTAAAACTTTAAATCAAAAACGTTTCAGGAATCATGTACAAATTCAACTTCAATTACATTTTGATGAAGACAGGTTTTTCAGGCTAACCTTAACAAATCTCTAATACAAAGGTTTCCTAGCCAAGTCTAGCATCCTGATAAATGCATTACATTTTTGAATTTGTACAACCTAGCATTAAGGGCCAACGGCAAGGTCTTTACCGGTGTCAGATCCCTATCACCAACTTCCCACCCTCACGGTGTGAGTAGCGCATGCGCAGAGGACTTTACCCTCGCAGCCAACTGTAACTTCCCTTGTCGTGGGGGCCCCCATTCACTCGCCGCCATCTTAAGGTCATCCGAGTTCCCGTGCGAGGTATCCGTAAGAAGGACAGCGTGGACTCCCCCCCTTCCCCACACTCTCTTCCACCGGAGCGGATATCCGGCCCCCGGGAAATTCGTGGGAGGGGCATATAGCCGTCTCCCCCTGGGAGGGGCCTATGGCCGTCTCCCCTGGGCGACCCATCCATAGTGGGTGCCGCCCCCCGTGGGAGGGGCCAATGGCCTCCTCCCTCCGGGCGCTCCCATCCATAATGGGTGGCGCCCCCCCCTAGGGACCTTGAAATCACTGCTCACCGATCATGACCTTACCGCCACAGGCCAGATAGTTGACCGACTATCCGGCCCCCCCACACCTCCTATAGGTCATGCCTCCTCAAACCCACTAGCCAAGCTACGAAGTCTCCTATCAGTAATTCATTCCCAGCCCTGGACAGATGCACCCCATCATTCAAATAACAGTGACCCCCCTAATACACCCATGGGAAATGAATTGGAGATGAGCAGAGCGAAACAGTTTCTCAATCTTGTTGTTGACCCTCTTTACCGAGTGGCTCAACGCTGACATAGACAAACCCCCCCGCCATATTCTCCTTGGAATCATGTGGGACCAGGCAATCATACACCCAGGGAGCCTCTTGGCCAACCAGCTAACTGCAGACAATATGTGCTCAACTAACACCCGTCTTCCCAGTCTCACCAAGTCATTGCCCCCCACGTGCACTATAACTATAGATGGCGGTGACCTGTGCCGCCCTAGGAGTTCCTCCACAAATTTTTGCAATTGGTCAATACAGAGGCCTCCCTTCCCATGGAAGGTCACTCTGAACCCATATTCCTCAGATGCGTGGATCGCGTCACCTGCTTTGAATATGTCCCCGGCACGCCTCACGTATGAGTGGCCCACGACCCAGACCACTTGATCTCCAATTGGTGATCCCTTCCCGCTGGTCAGCTGATGCTGGGCCGATCCCAATTTCCGCCCCGGGTACAGGCTTGCGAAACTGTAATCCAAACAAAAGACAATAAGCGTGAGTGCAGTTCATCAGCTTTTTACAACATGTGCAGTCGCACATACCTCTTGAAACAGTTCGAGGACCAACGGCCTAATTGTTTCACCCCGTCCGCCTGCAGACCCCGAGCCGTAGCTTCCGTAGCGGCCCCTATTCTAAATGAGTGGGTCCCAAAATCACCTGGGTTCAAGCCCGCCGCTGCAATCATAATTGCCAGCACCCTCTGAAATTGAAATCTCGTCAATGGGGTGCCATCCATGTGTCTAAGCAGGGCCCCCCCCCCATGTTGTCAACCTCTGTTTCAGGCAGGCCTCCACATGCCCCACTGGACAACCGGGATTCCCCCGTGCACGCTGCAACACCACACTATTCCCCAGGGCCTCCTGGTCTGTTTTTGACCTGGTTATCGAGATCAGCAGAGAATCGCACCTTACTTGGACGTGATCCCTGCGTAGACCTCCTTCCACATCTTTCATATTTCCTGCCACTAGTTCACTCCCCCGCAGGGCCCTATAGAACGCCAATGCGAAAGCTGCTCGGAACAGTGTTACCTCGCTGGGTGAGGAGCATGTCTCATCCAGTTTCGCCAGTAAGGTGGTCAATTTATCCAACCCAATCGGGTGCCTGTTATCCTGTCTGCGACCCTCCAGGCGCCGCCAGCCGCGGAGAGCCTTTTTGACTATGAAGGAATTCGTCGGGTCCCTTACCCCGTGGAGCTGCGCCATAAATGATATGGCAAAAAACACAGTTGATGGACAGAATGTAGAACAATGTCATACATTCACCCCAGTACAAGGAACTGGGCCTAAATCCATCGTTTTTCTGCACTCCACACCACCCTGGGTTAGACACTGGCTATATGCAAATCAGCTCTGACCCTGTGCCTCATGGGAACAGTCCAGTCCGAACTACCAAGCCATGTCTTTCCCAGACCGGAATCAAGCATCCAAGGACCGGTTTCTGGATATCAGCCTTCATCAGCCTGGATAGCTTGACTCCAGTGGTGTCGAGAGCCTGGGACTCACGTCTGAGTATACCCAGCACACTCGGGGTGAAAATTGCAAAAAACACAGTTGATGGACAGAATGTAGAACAATGTCATACATTCACCCCAGTACAAGGATCTGGGCCTAAATCCATCATTTTTTTACACTCCACACCACCCTGGGTTAGACACTGGCTATATGCAAATCAGCTCTGACCCTGTGCCTCATGGGAACAGTCCAGTCCAAACTACCAAGCCATGTCTTTCGCAGACCGGAATCAATTATCCAAGGACCGGTTTCTGGCTATCAGCCTTCATCAGCCTGGATAGCTTGACTCCAGTGGTGTGGAGAGCCTGGGACTCACGTCTGAGTATACCCAGCACACTCGGGGTGAAAATTGCAAAAAACCCAGTTGATGGACAGAATGTAGAACAATGTCATACATTCACCCCAGTACAAGGATCTGGGCCTAAATCCATCATTTTTTTGCACTCCACACCACCCTGGGTTAGACACTGGCTATATGCAAATCAGCTCTGACCCTGTGCCTCATGGGAACAGTCGAGTCTGAACTACCAAGCCATGTCTTTCCCAGACCGGAATCAAGCATCCAAGGACCGGTTTCTGGCTATCAGCCTTCATCAGCCTGGATAGCTTGACTCCAGTGGTGTGGAGAGCCTGGGACTCACGTCTGAGTATACCCAGCACACTCGGGTGAAAATTGCAAAAAACACAGTTGATGGACAGAATGTAGAACAATGTCATACATTCACCCCAGTACAAGGATCTGGGCCTAAATCCATCGTTTTTTTGCACTCCACACCACCCTGGGTTAGACACTGGCTATCTGCAAATCAGCTCTGACCCTGTGCCTCATGGGAACAGTCCAGTCTGAACTACCAAGCCATGTCTTTCCCAGACCGGAATCAAGCATCCAAGGACCGGTTTCTGGCTATCAGCCTTCATCAGCCTGGATAGCTTGACTCCAGTGGTGTGGAGAGCCTGGGACTCACGTCTGAGTATACCCAGCACACTCGGGGTGAAAATTGCAAAAAACACAGTTGATGGACAGAATGTAGAACAATGTCATACATTCACCCCAGTACAAGGATCTGGGCCTAAATCCATCGTTTTTTTGCACTCCACACCACCCTGGGTTAGACACTGGCTATATGCAAATCAGCTCTGACCCTGTGCCTCATGGGAACAGTCCAGTCCGAACTACCAAGCCATGTCTTTCCCAGACCGGAATCAAGCATCCAAGGATCGGTTTCTGGCCATCAGCCTTCATCAGCCTGGATAGCTTGACTCCAGTGGTGTGGAGAGCCTGGGACTCACGTCTGAGTATACCCAGCACACTCAGGGGAAAATTGCATCAGTTTTTTGCAATTTTCACCCCGAGTAATTTTAGGTCATTTCGGTGTATTATTTAATTATGAAATGTGATTTTAATGTATATGTATTGTATGTGCTTTTTATGGTTTCTTTGTAAATCAAATAAAGCGTGCTTTGACTGACTGCATGCCAGTGTTTGCTGCGGTGCTTTCATGCAGAGAAGCAAAGGCAGGGAGAGTGGGAGATACCCCTAGAATTCCCACAGTAGTACAATTCAGGCTGCAAGGCACACGTTTTCAGGGGCCTTGAAAAAGAGCCTCAATGGCCACCTTTTAGCAACACCACAGCCCTCGGATCTGACACAGATGGAGGTCCATAGAGGTTGCATTCACAGTTATGTCTCTCGGGGCTACTGAAGGTCAGTAATCAGCTCCCACTATAAGTCCCACACTGGGTCAATGTGGTAAGGTGAAAAGAGGCCCCCAGTGCTCAAAAGATCATGAGCTTCTATGGGGGCGGGCTGTTATGTTTCAGCTTGCCACTCACAGCAGAAACACTGACAGCTCGGCCAACTCTACACCCCAGACTCATTTCAAGCATGCAATGTAAGCTGCCTCACAGAGTTGGCATGATGCAGAATGACACCACCCTATTCACTGCACCACTTCAATGAAGCCATCAGATCACTGAGTAGGAGAGCAGAGAATAACAGTGCCACAAATCTGTGCCCACATTGCCATGAGAGGAGAGTTCACGCTGGTCTTCCTTAACAATGCCCTGGTCTTCCCCCACCCTCCACTGTCAGTGAGCATCGGTCAGGGCATGAGTCCATGAGGATCTCAATGGTGGGACCCATGAGGCAGAGGATTACTAGCACCACCTCACTTCCCAACAGCCTTCCTCTATAGCCTTCCTCTATGTGTCATGAAATACCACAATGAATGTAATTACCTTTCCATGTGGTCCATGAAAGCAAAATTAGGGGATCCTCTAACCATGATGTTTTGACTTGGGAAGATGTCATGCTCTGTTTCTGCATGAGCCAACAGTTGTGCTGACACACTAGTCGTGTTTGGTGATTAAGGAGTGCAGGGGGGGGGGTAGTGACATTCCTGGTTTATTGTCTTCTATTTGTGAAATATGGTGGTTTCATTTGGTGGAATATTTTTGCCTAATGTGTTGATTTGCTGTCCGCCTTGGAATTGAATATCTTGAATCCAAATCCTATTTCAATGGTGATTTCCTACTTACAGTGGAGGAGAATTACATCCTGTTTCCAATATTTCCTGTTCCAGGTCCTTTAGGTGGTCTGCCTATAAGAAACGAGATATGGCTGCTGTCTGGTGCATCACAACATTTTTTCTACCAATTGCTTGTTCCAGAAAGCATTTGACTTCCTCCACCTACTGCTGATTTCCCCTACACTTTCGAGTTGTTGAAATTATGTTTTTGAATTCTTAGAGGTTATTATTGATTTTGGTTTTTCTCCTGTAAGGAAATGAAGTTTTCATCGGTCAACTTTCTGGGCCTCCGGTTGTATTCATCTTGAAGCCAGAGGAGGTTCTTGGTCAGGGCAGGCCATATTTATAAATCAAGAAGTCTTCATCTTAGGCTTCAAGAAGACCATTCACACTTCAGTCATATAAAGGTTAAGTTCTGCCAGCATCCCTGCAAATCAGATTACAGTTGCTTATGGGACCCTCTCCACTTTAGTTGTCAAAATCAGCTAAATATAATAAATCATATCAGGTTCACTAAACTATTCCAGACACTAATAGAGCACTGGTGGCCGTCTTCCTTAGGTACCATTCCACCTCCAAAATCCCTAGTTAGAAATCTAGGAGTGTGGATGGATGCCTCACTCAACTATCAGACCCACACCAAAAAAGTCGCTGGCACTTGTGTTGGCTTGCTGAGGAGTCTCAGCCACATACTTGGCTTCTTTGACGCTAAGGTCCGCCAGCTTATCATCCAAGCAACTATCCTCTCGCGTTTGGACTACGCCAATGTACTCCTCCTAGGCGCCAACAAAGGAGAGATAGCACGACTGCAACACGTGCAAAACTCTGCGGCTAGAGCCTTAGTCGGCCTTCCTCGCAGATGCTCGGCCAGAGCTACAATTCGCAAACTACACTGGCTACCCGTCGACTCCAGAATTAAATTCAAAACCCTCATCATGACCTTTAAAATTCTCAAACTTGAAAGTCCAAACTGCTACGACCTCTTCTCACTCCCTACGCTCCATCACGCAACCTGCGATCCTCTTACCAGCACCTTCTGTGCGTTCCTCGCATAAAACTCTGCCGCATGGGCGGCCGCTCCTTTAGGGTTTTGGGAGCCAAGCTATGGAACGATCTACCACTAAACATCCGCTCCATAGAAAGCCTACCTGCCTTCCAAAAAGCAATTAAAACTCACCTATTCCCCTCCCCCTAATTCTCCTCTTCACCTCTCACTCTCAGGTTAGGGTCTGTGACTTCTTTAGCGCCGGTACGCCTCTTCGCTGGGGCAGCTGTTTTGCGCTTTACCAAAACTATAGAATAGAATAGAAATAGCCTTAGGCTGCATGTAATGCAGTGTTTGTCCGAATTTGAGTGGGAAAATATGGGTTGTTGCGGGACTAATGGAGTTCTCAAGGGAATCCTTGACATGTGCCATGTTTAAATGGGTGATGGTGTTGGGTTTCCCACTTGAATGGATACTTATGGTGTTTTTTGCCCTATTACAATGGAAATAGTATACTGTCTATGTTCCTTGGTTGTCAGTGGGGCAAGTCAGAATAAGCCTAGAGAATTATTCTATGACATGTTAGCTTCTCGCAGTCTGTTTGCCTCCGAACTTTTGTCTGTACCAAAGTACACCTTTATTACAGTGACTAGTAACACCTAGGGTTCTATTACAGTGATCGTAAGGCTGCCATGGAATAATGGGTCAATATGGTGACCCATTCTCGAAGATTGTAACATCTAACAAAGAAATAATATCACTTATGTGAGCGCTCTTTGTTTATTAATGCCAGATGGCACACTGACTATGCAGATTGTATATTTTCTGACTGATTTAGATCTTCTGAATCTGCATTAACGTCATCAAATGAAAAACTATAAGGGCAACAACTCCAGGTGACAAAATAGGGAATAACTCAATTTTGAATTGGTGGAACGTAGAAATCTATTCAAAGGCATATGTGTATTCTAGGATCTAATCTTCCCTCTGGTTCTCACTATATAATCTAAGGGCCATATTCAAGAGTTTAGTGGTACAGGACAGTGCAGCAAGGTGACTTTATCCAATACAGCACATTCCTGTCCTTCAACACAGTTAAGAGAAAGCTCTGTAGGAAAAGTATGTGTTCCAGTTCCAGTACAGGGAGGCGGAAGCTGAGAGATAAGAGACCATATTGTTAACAAGTGTGTCTCGGTCATAGACTTGTGGACAAATGAGAGCAAGCTGGAGTAAGGAAGGACAAAAGACGGGTATATACAAAAGGAAAAGAAGGAAGGGATATTGAATGGAAGGAAGTGTGATAGGAAGAAATGGTGACAGAAAAGTAGTAGGGTGTATAGGAATTATGGATGGGTGGGTGAATGAGTGGGTAGATGGATTAGGGAATGATTGGCTTGCTTTATTGATGGATGGGCAAGTCAAAGGACGTATATGTGTGTGGATGGATGGATGAATGCAAGCATAGATTAATAGATGGATGGATGGAATGGCCGATGGCGAGAATGGGTAACGATTGAATGATGTATGAACAAATGAACAGATGACAGAATGTGATGATGAAATACTGCATGTTGCCGGTGGATGGAAGGGTGAAAATATGAATGGATAAATGTTTGGATAGAAGAGACAAGAGAGCTCTTCTAGGGATGGTGGGTCTCAAATGCTTCACTGGCTTTGTGTCATCAGAGCTTCAAGGGGTTATTTTAATATTCTGTCCACTCCCTTGATGCTAACACTCCTGATACCAGTGACTTGTAGGAGAAAAGCTCAGACCTGGAAACAGTGTCCATATTGGAACAGAGGGAGGTGGCCTCTCTTTACAAAATAGCTGATCATGGCCGGCTCTAGGGCGGTGCGACAATTGCAGCCACACCTGGTGCTGACCTCGAGGGTGCTGTGTTTAGAAATAACATGGGTTTAAAAAGGACCTGCTGCAGAAGTGCTTGTGTGTCAGCAGTTTTCAGGCAACAATAAAATGGCATGATAAGTCTGGTGATTAATATTACTGCTAGAGAGAGATCAGAGTTTTATCTTGTGTCAGTTTTCACTCATGATAACGCAGCTAGAAAGTTAATATCCCTGCTGTAAGGAAAAGGTCCCACTCAAATTAACAAAATCTATTTTTTGTGGATGGCTCAGTGGGTTACTGCTTTTGTCAAACAGATCCTTTTGTCACTTGCAGTGCACAAGTTACAATCCTAATACAGCACAGTGAGCTGTTAACTGTTGTTAAAGAGCTGTATGCAAAGCACATGGCATAGGTTAGAACGTTATGTGAGGGGCACTGGTGGAGCCTGGTAGTGAGGCAATTCTTGTTAAATTGTGTTTTTTGGAGGGGCACCAACCTAGATTGCTGCACTGGGCGCCACCAGAACTAAATCCGGTCCTGTAGCTGATGCATAAGCTCTGTTGGGCTACCACCCACCTCACTGAAGCCTTGGGAGTGGACAGGGTCTCAGACCAATTTGTTATCAAATTCAAATTTCAAAGCTTTATTCAACATTTTGTCATAAAAGCATTACCTCCGTAACCACTATACAAATAAATACTACATCTAAAAATAATCACAGTAAAATACTTATTAAACAATTGACAGTCGAAAACACTTTACAGATAAAATACTTGCTTATTTCATAAAATTCGTTAAAAAAATGTGGACATGATAGCCATATTTCATTATATCACATTAGCTAACAAAGTGCGAGTGCGTATCACCCATGCCCATCCAAGAAATTTTGCTACAGCAATTGCAAGGGGCGGAGAACAATCTGATTCTAGTATTCTAAGTGCAGTCGATTGGCTGCGAGTGCCAATATTTAGACAAACTGGACGTAGCCATGGGTTAACATATAGGGGGCAACAAAACAACAAATGGGAGATATGCTCTGTTTGGTCTTTACAAAAATAACAGTGTTCATCCCGCGGTGGAATCCAATGTTTCTTAAAAGCATTTACAGGGAGTGTTCCAACTCGGAATTGAAAGTATAGCTTCCTGTCACGCGGGCTTTCAATTATGTCCCAATAGGCTTCACAGGATGGGACCATTTTGATGTCCAAAAAGCAGGCTGACAGTTTGGCTATCTTCCCAGTGCAGTACATTGTCGAATACACCATCTCACAGTATATTTCTTTCAGTTTTGCTTTTGTCGGAAAACAAGCCACATCCCTGTTACCCCAAAGATAATCCAGTTTTAGCTTTACCAGTAAGCCCCGCAGATCTTTCAGCCATACAATACAGTGGAAGCGGTCAAACTTAACAACATCTGACAATGCTGCGGCATAGTGGGCCAACTCAGGGGTCACCATCAGGCGCCTCCAATACAACAATGGCCGCAATCGGGCTATATCCTCGATGCTTTTCCTACCAAGGTCCAACTTCAATGGGATTATAGGTGTGCTTTGCGGGGCCATTACCAACCCTCGCAAGAATTTGTTTTCCGCTACTACCAAGTCTACCAAATTTGAAAAGCCCCAGAGTTCAGAGCCGTACAAACATGCGCTCAAAACTTTCATGTTGTAAATTTCTAGGGCGCAGTTTATAGGTTTTGTCAGCGAGGCTTTATGTTTCAGTGCAACCGCGCCTGCAAGCTGGCTAAACTTTAGTACTGTGGTATTAATGTGTGATTTCCATTTCATATTGTCTTGTAGGATTATTCCCAAATAGGAAAAAGCCTCTACTTCCTCAAGAGGAGTACCCTTATACGTAATTACACCTTTGAATGTGGACTGTCGGTTCAAACACATAAATTTTGTCTTAGTTGTGTTCAATTCGAGGCCCCGGCTATCACAGATTTCGCCAAATGCATTAACAGCCTTTTGGAGACCGCTCGGTGTGCGTGAAAGTATAAGCGTGTCATCCGCAAACATAAGGACGGGGACATGTGAGCCTGCTATGATTGGGGCATCACTTGGCGATTTTTTCAAATAATCCACAATGCCATTTATATAGATGGAAAATAGTGTTGGGGCCAGGACACACCCATGCCGCACCCCCCGTTCTACTGGAAATGGCTCAGTCACTTCTCCCTGTGCTCCCCACCTAATTTTGGCGTAATTGTTTTCATGCAGGCGCACAAGAAGAGTGAGAAGTTCTGGACTTAGACCTACTTCGGCCAAAGTCCTCCACAGCTTTTCTCTTGGCACTAGGTCAAAAGCTGCTTTTAGGTCCACAAATATGGCGTATAGAGTGCCGTTTTTCAGGGTTACGTTTCTCCAATAGATAGCAATGAAATAAAAAACCTGATCTATGGAGCTAATCAGGGGGCGGAACCACGCTTGGTATGGCGACAGAATGTTATTTTCCTCAATCCATGTTTGCAGTTTATTCTGCACTAATCGACCCATCAGCTTCTGTGCTGTATCTATCAGGCTGATGGGTCTGTAATTTTTTGGGAGGGATTTGTCGCCTTTTTTAAATACAGGGATAATTTCAGCTCCCTTCCAGGAGGGGGGGACTTCTCCTCCCATGGCCACTGCATTCGCCAACCAAGAAAAATATATACACCATGAGTTCCGGTCTGTTAAGAACACATCTGCCGCAATACCGTCCATACCCGGTGCTCTTCCCCCTGTTACACAATCCAAAGCAATACTAACATCTTTTTCGTCAAATACTTTGTGTGTAAAATAAACAGTTGGGGGGGGGGGAATATCAGTAAATTGTTTTGGGCTGCGGGCATATTGTGGCTCGAAAAAATCGATCCATTTATTTTTTTCAACATGGTTTTGTGGTTGGGCAGCTATCCCACCCCTATCCCATTTTACCGTAGACCAAAATAGCTTAGAATCTTTAGCTGCCCAAGGATGCTTCAACTCACACCAGCGTTTTTCGTCCCACCGTCTCTTGGCTTGTTTTTGGGTTTGTCTATATAGGTCCCTCGCTTTCCTAACTTCATCAGTATTACCCTTTCTTAGTTCGCTACTCAGATTTTGACGTGCCAATCTGCAACTTTCATCATACCAACCCTGTTTTGGTGGATGTTTTTTCCCTTTACTTCGGTCTACCGTTTTTAGGAAGAGGCCTTGCAGTTTACAGAAGAATTTTAAGTGGGCCTCTATCATGTAGTCTTGGAAGCCTGGCTTCCCATTATGCGGTTTGATGTTATTTATTTCCCTTACCACTATTCTCTTAAGGTCATCCAGCTTCCCTGCGTCTTCTACAAACCTTCCCCATTTCAGGTTACGCTGGTTATTTGAGCAGAGTAAGTCCTTGGTCACCAATTCAACCCTATTATTTTGCCCCACTATCCCCTGATATGTGTGAAAAGTCATACACAAAGGATTGTGATCACTTTCCATTCTTGGTTCCACGACCATATCTATCAATTTACTCCAGTCCCTCACATCTAGTAAAAAGTAGTCTATTCTGCTGGAAGCCAGACGGTTATCGAATGTGCTTTTACCATTACGATCAGAGGGCGTACGCCCATTAGCCGCTCTTAAACCTCTTGCCAGGCAAAGACTCTTCACTTGAATGGCCACAGCACTCCATCTTTTAATGACAGGCACCTCCAGCTGGGGTATTCCCCATTTACTATCCTCTTCCTGGCACAATACCCTATCCTCCTCGCCCAAGGGTTCGAAGGTAGAGTTGATGTCCCCCCCACTATAATATGTGGTTCCAAGGGTAACAGCTCTAATTCCTGTTCTAGGGCAGACACCACATCTGAGGATTTCCCACACCCAACCCCCCTGGCATATATATTAAAAAGGGCAAGCTCCTGTCCATTGTCCCATCTAATATCAAGTCCTAAGATATCATTAGTTGGTAGGGATCTTTATTGTGCAGTTCAACGACTGGCGTATCCATATTAGTAGTCCTCCTGAAGGGCGGCCAGTTCGATTTTTTGTTGCGGGGATAAAGAAGTTTATATACCCCTGACGGTAGACTGGACTTAGCGACCATGTTTCTTGAAACATAATGATATCAAATAGATCAATAAAGTTGCACCATTCTGGGGTTACCATTTTATTTGCTATACCCGCAATATTCCATGACATGAAGGTCAGGATAGATTTATCCAAATTTGGTCCTGCCGGGTCCGGCCCTATATCCTTATCTGCAGGTTCAGGTGTTGGGGATAATCTGGCTTCTGGAGTTTCTACGGATGTAACTGTAGGGACAATTAGTTCTTGTTTGGTAGACCGACTGCCGATCCTTGCATGTTTAGGGTTACTATTTCTGTCCTGTAAGACATTTTCCACCCCCCTTACATTATGATCCAGGGATTCCCTACATCTTCCTGCCTGTTTGATAGTTTGTGTGCACACCATATTGAGAGCAATTGGGTGTGTTAACATCTCCTGCAAGTTTCCTGGCTCATTCGTTGTTCCTTTGAGTCAATCACACTCATTTAAATTAGACAGGGCAGAAAATCTATTTTCCATGGTTAGCCCCCAGTCGCAAATTTGGCCACCCCTTGCCTTTCTGCTACCCACAACTGACCACTTGGTCCTTAGCACACTTGGGTTTGCTACCAGTCCTCTTCTACAATAGAAGAAGTCCAGTGTGAGTGGAATTATTTCTGCTGTTCTACGTTGAGGAGGGAATAGGTTAGGTAGGATTTCAGGTAGAACTTCAGGGCCTTTGAAATTCAATACCACACAGTCGCCCTCGAATTTCTTGGGTCTACTTCCTATCCACTTCACTATTCTTGCTGTTAACAGGACTTCTGACAACTTTTGTTTACCCCAGGGAGAAATATGCATGTTGTTACTCAACCAAAGCAGAGCTTTATTTAATAAGGATTGAGGAGATTCAATCTGACCTATTTTCAAGGTTGGAACATTCGCAAGAACCAGTATCAAAGGGGAGGCTTCTACAATTAGCTCCACCGGACCTTCTTCTAATCCCAAACCAGGTTCAACAGTCAATGGTGGCTCTGCCACAGGACCATCAGTTAGAGGGATATTTATACATGATTCTGCTTGTTGAGGGAGGGAATAGGTTAGAGCTGTTATCTCTACTCCTTCCCCTGGTGATTTTTCCCTGGTTTGTTTCTGCTCAATCTTACTTGCAATCTGATTGGGTATGTCCCCCACATTATCATTAGTGCTTTTCAGGAGGCTCTCTAGTTTATTAACTTTATCTGTGAGGTGATCAATCTTAGATAGCAAAGGTTTAATTATGCGACTTAATTTTGAATCCAACATACCCATAAGTTTTTTAATATTGGCCTCATCCCACCCCATACTGCCATTATCATCTCTCCCTGTATCTTCTGTAGCACTTTTATTCGGGGGAGATGCTGGCCTTTTCTTGCTTGAACGCAGCCCCCCTCGTTTAGACTGAATCTTAAAGGCCCCTTTTGCTACTCTTGGTGCAGGGACAGGTGCTGGTTGGGGGAAATCTTCCTCTACTGGTTCTAAATCTTGGTGCAGGTCAACTAGGTCATCCTCCACTATTATGTCTGGATTTGAATTAATAGAAACATTGAGCAGAGGTCTATCCGTATTTGGTTGGGAAGAAGTTATAATGTCATTTGTTGTATTCAGATCCAACGAGTCCCCCATTAAGGTCTCCGTTTGGGTAACTATTGGTGATGAACTAATTCCCAGAGAAGACCTTCGGTCATTATTTATTGTTGCCACTACCTGGACTAAATAATTGTCCATGGTATTGGAGGGAGCAATAAGTGATTTTTGTTTGGACATGACCAAGGGCTAGAAGCAGTGTGCAAATATAGGCCAACCTAGTGTCCCACTTGCTATAACAGTAGTATTCCAACTTTCACAGTGAGCAACCAGTAATAAAGCCTTAGAGGTGACAACACAGAGTAAATACCTCACAATTGGGAGATGTCAAGAGTCTAGGTCCAGTCCAGTCGTGGCCAGTCTTGGACTGTCTTAGACTGTCCGCCCTTTGTCCGGTCTTCGTCCGGGCGTCCCGCGAGACGGGGGTGATGCTTGATTTAAGCGCCTCCAGACGCGCTAGTCTCGCGGTAATTGCCGCTAAGGATTGTGGGGCTTGTGGTCCACCCACGCTCCGCTCGGCGGCCGGACCCCGGGATGGCAAGAGGAGTCAGGCGGCGGGAGGCGGGCGGGCAGAACCCCTGGCAAAATCCGTCCTGTGGTGATAAAAACGGCAGCAATCAGGTACAGCAAGGGCACAATTGACAGCAGAGTTCCCCACCAATTTGTTATAGAGAAATACTGGGTTAAAAATTGCAACAAATATTCCTATGCTGAGTTTCGTCAGGGATCAACCCTCATGGTTCTTGATGTAAAAAAAAAGATTGAGAGAAAAAGTCCTCTCTCTCTCTGTGTCTCTCCCAATCTCTCCTTCTACCTGCTCTTTTCCTCTTCCCAGCTCTCTCGGCCTCTTCCACATGCGCCCTCATCCTCTGTCTCACACTGTTTCTCTGCTTCCATGTAACTCTCCTCCCATTCATCACCAAAGCACAGCCGTGCATCAACAAAGGTCCTTCTTGCTGTAATATCTACGTAGCGCGTCATAGATCTCACCAGTTTGTTGCATCCTTAAGTCTTCTTCTGCCCTCTCCCAGCCCACATCCATGTCCGGTTTAAAGCTGAATCCTTAACGCGCTGATTTGTTGAGAAGCACTCTCAGCCAGTTGTAGAAAGCAGCAGGATAAGGCATTAACAAGCTTAATAGGTATTACCTGTCAAGCTCTTCTAGGAGGTTTATGCTGACTGGAGGGGATTCACATTGCTCTTGTACTTTCATGAGGGAATTAGTTAAAACTGCCTCAGTGGATAGTATTTGATTTAGATTAATCTTGCTTTCACGAGCAACGGGGACTCGTTACTCTGATTGGCTGTTCACTTTGTACTGACCCTAATGCTCTAACTATACACTGCGTAAAAAGCCCTCCACTCAAATGTATTGATGGATAAGTAAAAAGGCTCATTATTACCTTTTCAAGAAATATTGTCAGAGGTTCTAGTGGACCAATCTAAAAATGACACCGACAAGTGACCCTGGACTAATCCTGGCTTCTGTGTAATTTAAATATACATTTCACGATTTTAATATGTTTCATAAGTCAGTGAAACGAATCTGCACAGCAGATGGTTGTCAGAGAACATTTACGGCATTTTTTCACTGTATGCTTTTCTCTCATGTGCAACATATAATGGGGCAGATTTATGAGGCCCTTGCGCCACGTTTACGCCGCTGTTGCGTCACGCAAGGTGGCGTAAACGTGGCGCATCCCTACGAACGATTTACAACGTGACGCATCTAAGCAGATGCGTCACGTTGTAAAGCCCTGCGCCGCTTGTGGGCGTTCCGGCGCAGGGTGGGCGTTCCGGGGCAGGTGCGCCTCGCAAAAGTGGCTGAGTGAAATCTATGAGATTTCACTCAGTCACTTTTAAGCCAATGCTGCGTCAAAAGCCTGCGCCTGCTTGAAGCAGGCGTAGGTCTTGACGCAGCATTGCTAAAATGGGGCACCCCCGAGCCTGGCTGGAGCTGCGTCGCGCTTGCGACGCAACTCCAGCAATGCGACACATTTCCGGCACAGATGCGTCACGCATCTGTGCCGTTTTTGCACCATGGTGCGCCGCATTATAAATGCGGCGCACCATGGCTGGCGGAGCTGTGGCGCACTGTGGCGCATGTTAACTGGCGCATCCCTGGGGATGCGCCAGTTAACATAAATCTGCCCCATAGGGTTTTTTTTTCACTGTAGTTTTCGCAACACAGAATGGGGCAGACTGGGTAAACTCGGGCTGCATGTGGTGCTTGAGTATGGCACAGATCTTTCATATAGGAAACATTTGTGCTATGCTCCTGCACTACTAGTGCTGATGCTCTACAAATACATTTTTTAGGGAGATGTGTCTCTAAGAGAGGAAACTGTTGTATCGGGGAAAAGTAGGCGCAAAACGAAAGAAAATCGAACGTCCCTAACATAAATAGAGGTTAAAATGAAACCCCCGAGGAGGGGGGTGTGATGGGAGGGGGGCTGAGGGAGAATATCCGTAGAAAGCAGTCATCAACAAAGCCGGTTTGTTTTGGGCTTCTGTAGTGAATGCCCACAGACACACGCGTTGGCATACGCCAACATATGTACAGACACCCATCACCACACACCAGCAGACAAACAGGCAGCCCTGTGCACAGATATAGAGGCACATACACATATAAGCCACTAGCCATGCAGTCAACCAAACACAAAGACCAAGAGACATGTTATGTTATGTTGGTTTCATGTGCAGTGCTTTATAGGTGTGACAAGAAAGTGGAAAAGAGTGAACAAAGAAATCCATGACGGAGGAGCCTTTTAAATATAATGGCCCACCCGGTGATACTTGGTAAGTCACCATAGGTATGTGCTTGACAAGGAGGAAGAAAAAGAGGAAAATAGAATAAGGAAGAAGAGTGGTCGAAGAGGGTGAGGTACAACTGAAGCATGGGTTGAGGGGTTAATAAGTGTGATCATTGATAGCCTGGCAAACATTTAAGTATTGCAGTGTTTTCAGGGCAAGTCAGATGCGATCATAAATAACAAAAACAAAAAACAAGCAATGCAATTGCTTGTAAAAACAAGGAACATATTAAACAGTTAGTCAGGTCTCATTTCCCTCGATGCCTCTACAACTCGTAAAAAAAAGAAAACAGTAAAAGTCACCTGCACCATGGGTGGCATCTGTAAATACAACAAGGCAGGCCTAACTTGTTTAAAGTGCAATGATTTCAGCAAAGGGATTTACAGCCTTATTCATGAAGGCTAAATCGGCTCGCAAAGGGCCGGATTCTGAGAATCCAGCCCTTTGCGAGTGCGATTTTTGCTTTTGGGATTCAGCATCCCAAAAGCAAAAATCGCTAATAGCGATGTCGCAAATGTGCGAGGAAATGACATTTAAGGAATCTCTATTTGAGATTCCTTAAATGCTATTCAACATCCTATTTCAATTTGCGATTTCGCTATTTCTAGGCGCAATTTACCGCGAGGTCAGACCTCGCGGTAAATTGCGAAAACTCAGAAAAATGCATTTAAATGCATTTTTCTGAGTTGCATGTTACACACACACATGTCCTTTGGACATGTGTGTGTGCAACACCTGTGTCACAGATCATTTGAGGGGTGCTACAGGGTGTCCTGTGGACACCCCTGGCACCCTTCAAATCGCAATCTTATTTGCGATTAGCTAATTGCTAATCGCAAATAAGGAATACTCCCCATTCATTCCTATGGGCCTTTTGGCCCATAGGAATGAATGGCGAGTTATTCCTTATTTGCGATTAGCAATTTGCTAATCGCAAATAAGGAATCAGTAGGAATCGCATTTTATTATGCGATTCCTACATGATTACCGTTTTGCGAGTCCTTAATAGCGAATCGCTATGATTCGCTATTAGGGGCTCGCAAAACGGCCCCTTCATGAATAAGGCTGTTAAAAACGTATCCTTGGCCAACTGAAGTAAGAGCAGAACATTATAAAATGGAGCAAATCCTGCGGAGACACATTGTCGCAGCTGCAGAGTGGTCTTTTCTCAGACCGAACCCACACACGCGGGAAGCCAAGAGATGAAACAATTGATTAAACCTAAACCTTCCAAGTAAAAACCTGTCATGCTGTGAGCAAGCCAAGCCCACCCACGTATTGCTCCAACCCCTGTACAGTTTTTAGAAGCAAGTCAGCTGTAACTGTTGGCTTCTGAAGTTCTATACTTTCTCTCTCCAAACAGGAGCTCCAGGAACAATCTTTTAACACTCGCCAACTCATGGTGGAGATAGCGGTTGGATTCATAAAAACATCAGGCCAACCTAAAGAGAAAAAGAATGCCTAAACATGAGCAATCAATGGTATACTAATTACCCGGTCCAGAGACAAGCAGTCCTCAAGACTGTCTTAACTTAAGCTCCTCCCTGCTCCAAATCTTCAACCAGCACAGGAGCAAGCTTAGGGTGACTAGGTCCAAGACAAAATCAAGTCCCAATTCCATGTGCACAGAACACGCTGGGTGAACCTGGGGACCTGGGCCAACTTGTGCAGAAAGTTGTTCTGCATAGTCTGAATCCAATCAACCTTAATGTAACCCCAAACCTTGCTTCCATAGCGCAGCTGTGCAATACACTTTGCTTGATTGATTTGTAAGAGGTCCCTTGGTGCCCGGGAACCAAGCCTATGTGCACAACTAAAACCCCCCATAGTTTTTACGGACTCTGGGGCATATTATCAAGGGGGGCAATAGGAAATTATCACCGCATTAGCGGCCGGCGATAAATCAAACGCCCTATTAGCAAGCTGTCGCTAACAGCAGTTAGCGACAGCTTGTAGGCGATAGCGAGCGGTTTGGGGCCCTCTTTGCATGTCAGCGATATTTATCGCTAATGACATGCAAAGTGGGCGTACCCAACCTGTTAGTGACTGAAAGCAGTCGCTAACATCGCTATCGCCTATTACCAACATAGGCGTAGCGATGGAAATTTACGCGCTAAGCGCGAATATCTCCAAAAACTAACTACTGCTAAGACCAGTTCTTAGCCATTATATCCAATGGGAGATGGCTATAATGGCTAAGACCCTGTTAGTGATAATGCATGAATATCGCTGTATTCTCAGCGATATTCACGGATTTTGCCACTATCGCCGGGAATTTTTTCACTTTTGAGATAAACGTTGCTAATAGGACATTATCTCAGCGATAAAATCCGGTGATGCGCGGCGATAAAAAAATTGCCACTGAGCCTACTTAACGATAAATATCGCTATTTGTTGATAATATGCCCCTCTGATTTTTTGGTCTCCACCAGGTGTTTCTAACAATTTTTGACATCAAAAAAACTCCAAGATAAGGGAATGCCTTGACTTTGGACAAAGTAAAATTGGATACCTTGAAGGTCTCATTGCTTGTAGATTTGAAGCCCAATACCATTACAAAGGACTTCAAGAAATTAACCGAGAAGTCTAAAAGTTCCATAATGACACATACTTGGCCAGCAGCAAGTCCAACCCTAGTGCGGTCTAAGCCATCAGGATCGCATCATCCGCATATAGCAGAACGGGGAGAAATCAGTTGCTAATCTTACCGCAGTCGGCCGACACCAATTAGAATGCAGATTCTAACCTGTTCACATACAAAGTGAACAAAAAAGGTGCAAGTATGCACCCCTTGCAAACCCTACAGCTTGTTGAAAATGATCGAGTACATGCTGCTTTTTGAGAAAAACGCACAAAGGCTGAGGTCGATTAATGCAAATCAGATAATAATGCTACAATCAACCTCCAAGTCACTGAGCGAGGCCCACAGTTTTGCACAGTTCACCCTTTCAAAAGCGGACATCAGGTCCATAAATGCTAGATGTAGTGTTTCAGACCAAGCCACCGTGTATTTGCTAATAATTAAATGGAGGTTGAGACATTGGTCTGCAGTCGGCCTCCCTACCTTAAATCCATACTGAACGTCCCTCAAGATATTATTCTCTTCTGCCCAGTCAGATAGCCTGTTTAGAATCGCCCTCCCCAGAACCTTAACTATAGCGTCCAACAATTAGATTGGCTGCTAGCATTGTGGATTCTCTGTGCCCCCTTCTTAAATATGGGGACGAATACGGCAGTAGACTAGGAGGGTAGCAACCCGTCCTGTGCTGCCGCATTCAAGACCTGCGTTAATAGAGGGGCCCAAACCTTAATATTAGCTTTCAACATATCTGGTGGTATACTATCTGGGACCGGGGGCCTTTGTTCTGGACAAGGCAAGAATTCCTTGTTGGATTTCATCCAATGTGAAAGCCACTTGGTTACCAGTTTTAGCAGGTGCCCCAGGGGTTTAACCACCCACCCCACCCCAATGGTTATAAATACCCTCAAAATGAGCCAACCCCTGTTGCTCTGATATGATGACATAAAAGCAAGCCAGGGCCCTTCAGAAAAACAAGGCCTATTTACAAGACTTCAAAAAAGGCAACTATCCCCCGTTTCACATGCTTTACAAAGCTCCTCCCAGGCTGACTCCTGTAAATTATGTCTACACTCTTTTTGAGCCAACTTCTAAACTCTCCTGCACTTTTAATTGATAGCCCAGTCCTCGGGACTGCTTCAGGGCTGCCTTCAAATGGCAAAAGTTCTCGAACCGTCCCTATCAAACCATTTTGGGATTTGAGACTACCAAGTGTTAGAAGTTGTAACCATCAAAAGTTTGCAAACCCCCTGAACTATGCCTTCGTAAGCTTCCAATACCCCCGCATCACTATCCAGACAAATATTAAAATCATGCAGTCATGAAGGGAAAAGGGAAGTGTGTAGACACTGAGGGTTCACCTGAGCCCAATGCAGCCTTCTCCCTTTGTCTCATGAAGGCAACCCTTGACTGTGGTTTTGGGACCAGGGCAATGTCCAGGGTTAGGGATAATGGATTGTGGTCGCTGTGGTACGCATTAATTTGTGTTTATGATGTCTTTTTTTCAGTTGTTACACTACTTAAATGGTTTCCTATTTTGCAACTACTACATAAGTTCTTTAAAATTCATGTTCAAGCTTATTCATCTACTTCTGTTAATTTTTCTTGCTGACAATTCTTTTCATGCAACAAATCATTGGAATTCGAGGATAAATGTATATTACATGCAATAACGTTAAATGAATGGCACAAGGATCGTTAAGTAAAATGTAGAAATATATGGGGAGCCAATGCCAATCCTGTAAATTTATGAAATTTGACATTGGCCAAGATCTTTTGAACAATTTATTTAAAAGTTAATACATTTTTGACAACTTCTGATTTGAAATCGGTTATAATGTAGTTGATGTGTGGTGCACGAAGTGTGTCAATGAGCAAACACTTGCAACTTTTGAACAGGTGGACAGGATATGTGTCACGTATGTGACGGTGGGCCGGACTGGTGATTCTGGGCACCGGGCAATCCCCTGTAGGCCGGATGGAGTGGGGGCTGGTTTTATCCCAGGGGGTCGGTTTTTCTTGGCCGATTTTCGTGCCTTGACTCCGTGAGTCAGTGACCTTACTGCGGGGGACAAGCACAACCGGCAGCATTTCTTTGGCCTAGCCCAGGTCTAATCATGGCGTTAATATATGGCAAGTCAGGTCACTCAGTGATATATTAATGTACCCTACCCCCTGCAATGCCGGTGCGCAGCGGGCAGATGTCTCCGCGTCAGCGTCTGCTCGTGCAGTCTTTAGGGTGGGGCTGGGGCTGCCTGGTGAACCTGTGTGTCATGCGCATTGAGGGCGAGACTCGCGCAAATAATAATTCGCGTTTGGCTTGCGGCTTGCCCACCATGCCTAGACTAGTTCTGCTCTCCTCTTCTGCATCTACCGCCCACAGATGAGTGTCTGGTAACTCAGGCAGGTCTGGTGTCTCGTGTCCATCACTCAGGGGTACACTCGGGGTGGGTGGTCATCATGGGCTGGGGGCTGGGGCTGTGCACAGTCAGGTGGGGGCAGGCAGGTGGGATGGGATTAAAAGCAATTTTAACTATAATAGGCCCCGGCCCGGTTCTGCCTGGAAGGGATTACCCTGATTGCATACATTTATTTGCTCCAGCCTCCTACAGTTTCTGAGAGGCTGTTCCCACTTCTGAGCGTCCTCAGCGGAGCGAGGTGGCTGGCTTGTGCACCGTGCTTGTCGGCGTGGTGGATGATAATACAAAAATTCTAATCGTGATGATTGTCACCGTGACCGTGACAATCATCATGATTAAAAGTTTTGATTTATTGCAGCTAGGCGACTGCGACGGTGCGAGCAGCGCAACAGTTACAGTCAGCTGCCCGCAGCCCGCAACTGCATGATGGCATTGGGCAGGCCTGATTATGGGACTGGCTGCTGCTGCGTCGGGGGCGGGTAGAAGACAGACAGGCGTCTACTCTCCACTGCTGTGCAGTGCTCACTGCGCTGTTCTGTGCGCAGAACCTGGTCCGGGGCCGTCTTAATTTACAAATTACCTTCTAGGGCCTAGACAGTAATTTTTAAATTAATACAGGCCCCGGGCCCGGTTCTGCGACCATGATTGCCACTCCAGGCCAGTTTGTGAATGTGAGAGCCTAAGGAGTGCTTTGCAGGGGGGTCGACTGAAGTTTTGTTACTGTCCTAGCGACTAGCTCACGCCCTCTCCCCGATCATCCCCTCCCTAGGGCGCAGCCACAGTCACCCTCCCTGGAGTCCCTGTTGCCTGTTGCCTGTGCACACACTATTAAATTACTGGGCAGTTCAGGCAGGCACTTTCACTTTCGGCACCGACTGGCTGCAACAACAACTCGTGAGCCACTGTCTCGACCAGGCCAGATCGATGAGTCACATCACCAAATAGACCCTGTGATGATCAAAGGGGCACAATGATACAGGCAAACCACTGCAAATACAATTTGAAATCTTGGGCTGAAATGGCTGGTATAACCCTTTTTTAACAAAATAACTATAACATTTCACACTGCTGCCGGAAAGAGACCCAAAGGAGCAAGGGTGACAGTTGACAGAACTGTAAAAACTGAAGAGCAAATTTTAAATAATGACACCCTGCAGGGAATATCACATCCTGGGATCTTTTCAATGTGAAACCATCCCTAAAATGCTTTGCAGAATGTATCTCTCTAAAACAGGATAATGAATAACTCCTTCACTTTACAAAACTTTAGAAAATAAAAATATTTACCCTTACACATATAACTGACTGAATCTGATATTACGATCCGAACTTAGTGTTAAAGATGTCAAATCATCCCTCACATACCAGGCATCAGATTGTTATCCTAGCACTCGCATATTTAATGCAGCATAACAATGCAATTGATGTGCACCGCAGGAACCTGTAGTTCACATCAATTGCATTGTTATGCCGCATATAATATACGAGTGTGACCGGCTATGCTCATCATCTGGGGATTCATTTGCTTTCCCTTTCTGCTGGTAAGTGCAATTACCAGACAATCAGGTAGATACTAATCTCTTTGGGGAGGACTGACTGGTGCAGCCAACCTGATGCTTACCTGGGGGGCGCTGTGTAAAGAAATAACTTATGGATTTAATAGCATTTGCTGCAAAGTACCTTGTGTGTAGTGTGTCCAGCAGTTTTCAGGCAACAATAAAAATGCCAAGTTAACTCTGATGGTTAATGGTCCTGCAGGAGAGAGATCAGAGTTTGGGATAGTGACAGTTTTGATTCATCATGAGGTAGCACAAAGTATTGATATGTCTGCTGCAAACAACATGTACCATGCAAATCACATAACTGTATTTTATGTGCATAGCTCAGTGGTTTACTGCTTTTGCCACTGAGATGTTTTTGTAACCAGCAGTTCCTAAATTACAATCGTAATATAGCGCAATGACCAATAATCTGTCATCAAAGAGCAGTAGGCAAACTGCATGCTGTAGGTTAAAACCTAATTTTTTCCCCAATTTTTCATTATCCAAATGCTGCCAAAAAAGGTTTGTTTCGGTAGAAATATATTCTTAATACTAAAGCCAACCCCAACCACTGAGGTACATTTTAAATCCTGAGTTTGTGCTTCTCCAGAACACACGTTCTTAAAATGTACTGCCTACCAGTATGGGTGATATGTGATTCCTACACCCTGCAATACACATTGTCTTATTTGTCATTTCCTATAGACTAATTTACACATGTATAATTCATTGTCTCCTTATATAATGTGTGTGTGTTGTAAAGTGTTCACACAACCTACACTGCCTGGCATGAGTAGCGCTATAAAACAAATGAAATGCACGCAAGAGTGGCTATGCAGAGAAGAAGGGCACTGTTGGAGGGTGTTGGCGAGGGATTCCACGGAGAAGAAGATGATGGGGTGTGCCAAAAAAGACTGTTGTCCCTGGCACCCCCAGCGCTAAAGCTGGCTCTGCCTTCTTCATGTCAGAGTTTACTATTTGTACTCCTTTTCACACGGATTAAAGACTTGGCCCCTCAGGTGCTTATTTACATGTCAACACTAGCACAAGCCCTGTCCATAAGGCAGGGTGCAGTATGCAGAGTGCAGTGTATTTAAATGGTTTGGAATATAGTTTTACGTTTTATATCTATGTCCCGGAATAGGCAAGACTCACTTGCTACACTTGTTCTTTGTGTGATTCTTGATTTTTCGCAATCCCATGACTTCTGTGATGTACAGGCAACATTGATGGCGGCACCCACACTCTGAAAAGCGCTCCAGTGCCACTGGCCTGGGTGCCTTTGTGTGAATTGTTCATGCTTTCTGGCAGGGTGCTTATGTCTGATATTTCAATGCTTTCTGGCCTGGGTGCTTATGTTAGCTGTTTCCATAGTTTCCTCAGTGACCTGGAGACTTATCTGTGACATTTCCATGCTTACTGGCCTGGGTGCTTGCTTATGTGTAATGTTTCCATGCTTTCTGGCCTGGTGTGACAAGGCCTGGGTGTGACGTTTCCATAGTTTCTGGCCTCTGTGCCCTAGGTGCTAGTCATCAGATGCTTATGTGTGACATTTCTAGTTTCTGCCCTCATTGGCCTATGTGCTTATGTGTGGCATTTCCACAGTTTCTGGCTTCAGTGGCCTGTGTGCTCATGTGTGAAAAATGCATTGTTTTGGACTTTCTGTCTCCCAAATTTTCTTGGGGTGAGAACCCCCCCAAACTCCCCCTAGTAGTAGTTTCTTACAGTGCATGCTCGCTACACACCATATGGGGGCTGGTCTCACTTTTACTTTGTTCTCTCTGAATCACTACGTGTGTCTATTTTTGGTGCTCTCTGTAAGTATGTCTATGGGTACACATATGACTGGGTGGGTAACCTGTTGCTCTTTAAAGTCATCATCTACTATTTACTGTGCTTTGGAAAGTTGATACAATTAAATATGTAATGAAAAATGTGCTGTAAAATGCACCATTTTCGTCTGTCTTTTCCCAACATTTTTGTGGGGCGAGAACCCCCACAAACCCCTCTAGTAATGGTTGGGCTCGCTTGCTGCACTCGCAATGCACCGGACAGGGGCAGGTCTGGCAAAATTTGCCAGGGCTACTTTCAGTTCCCAGTCCTGCCCTGTGACGGAGTAACCCTCCCCTGCCGCCAAACTCTAAATCGGGCCCTAAGCCCCCTGTTGTATCAACACCCATCTTTCAGTCACAAAGCACACCTTGCCAAAATAAACCATCTTACAAATATTCCAAAGTGTTTAATTAAGCAGAAACATTACATAGACCATACAATTTATATAGCATTGCCTATATTTAGCTCCTATGGCACACTACCTTCCGATCCCCGGGACTTTCACCCGATTCACTAAAGCTAGAACAAATCTAATCCTGTTAAAAAGGTATCCTGCCCCTAACACATTTAGAAACTCTATAGAAAGATCTATAGAAAGATTATTTCTAAAGCACTTAAACAAATGTGTCCTTAATTATTATAGAAAAACACCCTAAGACGGGTCAGACGTGTGACACATCTGTTTCAGAACATGGCTTCCAGCTACCCCTCCACTCTTTCCTTTAACTAACTCTCATTGCATTTAGTGGGTGGAATTTACAAGCCATTTTCTGTGGTTAAGTTTGACTTATTCCTGAAAATTCAAAATTACAAGCACCCAATTTACATAGCCAGCAATATCTAAGTTCTGCTTGATGAAACTCAAAGAAATACAAGTTGCCTCTGCATAATTAAACCAGGTATTGTAAAATGTACTCATGCGAAAGATGTGAGGTAACGTGATAGGGTGGAATTTCAAAGGTGTGTAGAACCATGACAAAGGGGATTGTTAAAATAAAGGTCAAATTCGTGAATTGAAGGTTTTAAGAATGTGCCACGATAGTTAAACATCACAAAACATTTGAAATGCTTGGATTCACTTATGGAAGAATGCAACTAATACAGTAGGGGATTGGACATGGAACCATAATGAAAATGGGGTGAGATGAACTGATCCTTTCAAAATTTGAAAGAGTTCTTTTTGAGGTTCTACTGCCAACAGTGAGTAGGAGAGATGATGTGACCTAAGGTTAGAGAGGGGAGAGGATGTGGCCTAATGGCTAGAGCGGTCGACCTCGGAGTTGGGAACTGGGTTTGAGTCTCAGCAGGGACGCTGAACATCCTGTGATTCTGGGCAAGTCACTTAATCTTCATGTGCCTAACAAAAATGAATGTGTCCATCTGCAATGCAACTGGTGCTCATGTAAAGCCCTCTGATACCTTGGGGTCTAGTTTGCACTGTATAAAACTCCCCCCACAAACTAGAAAAACAGTGCTGTTTGAGCAGTTGGTGGATAGCTTTACTGGAGAGACTAGCACATGATGTGGGTTCTTGTATCTACGAAACAACTTTTAGTTTCCTCCCTACGCATTTTGGATGAATAATTTTCACATTTTGCAATGACCTGTTTGCCTCCTGAGAGCCCATATCACATCAAACTGTTGCTTCCTAGGGGTGCAGCTGTGCTGCAGTCATTCCTTCACTGATTCTCCAGAGCTCTTCTGCTTTATGACACAATTTACAGCGGGCCCCTTCAAATACCATTTTTACTGGGAGTCTGGCTTTCTAGCATTTGGAGTCCTGTTGCTGCTTGTTTGTGCTGACTGCTTTGCCACCTCCCAGCTGGGTTGGTGTTTGAGTTAAGATCGCATGGGGTTTTGCTGGCCGTTTGAATATCTTACCTTGTGAAAAAAATATGGGTGGTTATAATTAATTACTATTCTAAATGGGTGTATTTTGCCTTCGCTTTGTCTCCAAATACCAATTCAGTAGTTAAATTCTTAAAGAGATTTTTCCAGATTGAGGGAGCACAAACCAGAGTTTCTCCATTCAAATTGTAATGTAAAAGGAAACCATGGTCTCACTTATGTCCGGACTGGTTGCAACATATTTATTCAATGGAGAATAGGAATGGTGAAATGTCCAACAAGATGGTTGGTGTCAGACTATTAGTGGAGAAGTGTGGCTCACTGGTTAGAGGAGGCAGACCTGGAAGCAGAGATCAAACCGGGACCAGGGTTCAATTCCCGGCTCGGCGGGGTCTTGAGTCCTAAAATGTCCATGGACTCGACAATTCTCGCTCCGGCGCCTACTCGATTCACGGGTTCACACTCTGCGACTCTGGGCAATAGCTTGCTTAATCTCCACAACGGCCCCTCGTGGCGGGTTGCCTGGCTTTTACCTTGCGGATACCCTGCCGGGTTTATCTCACAGGGAAATACCAGGATGGGTTCCCTAAGCAAGCGCTTAGAGACCGGTTGGTGATTTGCGCTATATAAATTCCTGTACATTTACATTTACATTTATTATGCCACCATGGATATGCCATCAATTATTTTGACAAAAAACATACAGCTAGACTCATGAAGCCAAATTGCGATTGCTCTAGCTGCAAATATGCAATTGCGATCGCAATTTGATGAAAAGGAATTCATGACAGTGTAATCCCTAAAAAATGCGAATTCGCTAAAGAAAAGTTGCGATTTCGCAAATAAAATCGCAGCATCTTGGAAGAAGCCCATTAGCGAATCTGAAATAGCGAGAAACCATGGAATCTGATAATCAAACTGCAAAATCGCAAAATAATCGCAATCGCTATTCATGAAAAATCGCAGATTGCGAAAATCGCTATTTGCGACGCGCAATTTAAGGAGAACCCAAACCAGGTGATAACCAGTAATGAAAAAAAAAATCATCAAAAAAACGTTTACAAAGTACCTACAGGTGCAGGCCTGACCAAACAGGACTCTACATGGTGTTCAGGCCGCGAAGGCTACAGCGAGCAGCACGGAACAGACGTAGGATCCAGGAGCGGATATTCCGCCAGCGGGTCACCCTTCTGGGCCAAACCAGGGAGCAAATTTACGCTAAGTACCGCCTGAATGGGCCAATGATCATCAAGCTGATCCGGGACCTAGACCCCCTGATGCAGCACCCAACAAGGAGGACCAATGCCGTGCCCACACATGTCCAGGTATTGTGCAGCCTGCACCTTCTGGCCTCCGGAAGCTTCCAGGGGATAGTCGCTGTTGCAGGGGGGATATCCCAGCCCACCATGCCCTGCTGCCTAAGGAGTTTCCTGGAGGCTATGATGACCCGGCTACACCACTACATCTCATTCCCCGCCAGCCAACAGGACTTGGATGACACCAAGCTGCAATTCTACAACGTAGCACAATTTCCCGATGTAATAGGATGCATTGACTGTGCCCACATCCACATCTGCTCACCATCACAAACGGAATATATGTATCGCAACCGCAAGTCCTACCACTCACTCAATATCCAGATGGTGTGCAATGCAAAGACAATCATCACGGACATAGTGGCACAGTACCCGGGGAGCACACATGACTTCATATTCCGGCACAGCGGCATTCACACACGACTGGCCAGGGGAGACTTTGGTGAAGGACACCTACTAGGTAAGAACACATGCCCCACAATATTACACTGTGATAATGAAGCTGTGCAGCACAGGCACTCACCCTCTGCTCCTATCATTCAGGTGACAGCGGCTACGCTCTCCGTGAGTACCTTCTCACCCCATACCTCAACCCTGCAACACCACAGCAACGGCATTACAATGCTGCGCACATACGCACAACAAATTGCATTGAGAGGACTTTTGGCCTTTTGAAGAGCAGATTCTGCATACTGCGCAAGACTGGTGGGGCCATCAAATACGAGCCAGAGGTCTGCTGCCGCATCGTGGCCGTGTGTGCAATCCTCCACAACATTGCTACCAAGCGCGGGATACCTGTAGACATCTCTGGCAGTGAGTCGGAAGGGGACAACCGACCACCTGCACATGTGCGTCACACACGTAGGGAGAATCCTGCAGAAGGACACAGGCGCTGTAACCAAATCAGCATGAACTATTTCTAGTGCACCCACTCCCCACACCCATTACTTCACTCATGCATGACAACATTAATAATGACATGAGTCAGATTAAGTCAGACCGAATATTTGTTATTGTTACAGCACAATAAAGTGGGGATTCCCCAAACTGGTACATGATTGACATATTGCGTCATATGTCTGTTCTTCATGAGGGCATGCTTGTAGCAGCAGCATGGCCCCTCATGTAAATGTTCAAATGTTCAATACCGCCTCCGGGTAGATGCTCCCAACCTCCTTTCCACATCCTCCTCCTGATTCGGCCGTGAGGCAGCTGAGGGCCTGCTGCTGTGGCGTGGTGCTACCACTGGTGGAACGGACTGGCTACTATGGCTGGAAGTAGCCTCACTGGTTTCGTCACCCCCCCCCCCCCACCTGGCCATGGCCGGTGGCCTGCATGCCCTGTTCTGCTGTTTTCACCTGCTCCAGAGCTCTTGCGACGTCCTGACAGCACTGGACCATTTGGACCTGCATGGCCAAGGAGCGTCACGAGAGCTGGGAGGTCGCGTTGCCAATAATGTAATTGGACCGCGTGTATGCTGACAGGCGGGTCAGCAGCTGCCGGTGTCTGCGGCGGTTGAGGTTCCGCTGGCTGTACATGGCCTGTGTGTTGGCCTCCATAGCAGCTGTCATCCTCTCCATGCGGTCTGACATTTGAGAAACATTTCGGGCGGTCTTGTTTAGCTGGAGGTGGATAGCCGCAAAATGACGGGCTTGTGTTTGATGGACATGTAGCATACGGCGCTCAATGGAGAGCCCATCTGGCCGCACGTTTGGTCCCCTGCCAGCACGGGAAGTGTTATGGCGCTGCTCCCTCACCAGTCCGCTTGACTGGCTCCTCACAGCTGCAGGGCAACGGGTTTGTCGGCATACTGCTGCTGGTGTTGTCAGCCCCACTGGTGGTTGAGTGACGCGCTGTGGTACTGCTGCACCTGTTGGCGCATAGGTGGCACTGTCCACAGGGGCAGGTGGTGGAATGACCGCTGGTGCGGCAGCTTGCCCTGATGGTCCTAGCTGTGGGGCTAGGTGTAATTCTCCCTCTGTGTCCTCTGTGATGTCCTCAATTTGAAGGGCATTGCTGTCTGTACTGGGGACTTCTGCGCCACCTGTGATGTAAAATGGACGTTGATTAGTGACATGTTTCTTCCACATTTAAGCTTCCTACATTCATGCAGGATACCATTCCCTGAATCGCTGCAGGATTGACTCTCACTGAACAGGTCTGGCTTTATGGGGCTAGATGGTAATTGTGGTCAGACTACATGTCCCACAATGCAATAGCGCTTTTGTGGTGTGCTTTGGCTGCATGACTGGGGTTTGAAATGGGATGATCTGGAGTCATGGACATTGTTAGGGGACAGGGGGTCGCAGTCGCATGGCACTTACCTTGTGTATCTTGGGTGGGTCGGGAGGAGTCCAGCTGGATCACACCCACGCATGCCTGCGGATTAATGGTGTCCTCCACTCGGTCCTCGAGTGGTGTGTTTGGTGGGACAGTGGGCTCCCCTCCACCTGTCGCAGCACACTCCCCCAGCCTCTAAATGTAAAAATTGATACTTGTATAGTGCACTACTCACCTGCAAGGGTCTCAAGGCGCTTGTACAAATACCGCTGTGGAACACATCCTGGCTTTCCCAGTGAGGCGTCCACTCCTGGGCACCCCCAAGGTGGAGGCCAGGCATCCTTAGCGTTGTGGGGGCCGTTGTGGAGATTAAGCAAGCTATTGCCCAGAGTTGCAGTGTGGGACTCCATGATTGGAATAGGCACCGAGGCGAGAATTATCAGGTCTGTGTAATTTTTGAGCCCAAGACTCGTCGAGGCGGGGAATTGAACCCTGGTCCCGGGCTAGACTTCTGCATCAGGGTCTGCCTCTCTAACCATTGAACCACACCTCTCAGCAATATTCTCCTTTGCCCGCCCTCTGAGGTCGTACCAACGTTTTTTGAGCTCATCCGCGGAGCGCTGGGTCACCCCCACAGAGTTCACTTTCGCGCGGATGCGCACCCATATACGCCTTTTATCGGCCTCAGGCACCCTTCTGGAGTTTTTACCGAAGAGCGTTTGTGGTCCTTGCAGACTCCTTCGATCAAATATTCGAGCTCTTGCTCAGAAAATTTTCTTTTTTTCTTTTTCTTCCACTGGAAGTTCCACCTGCAGCTTCCTGTGACATGCTGGCCACTGGGGTGTCTCCTGGTTTTCACCTGTAGGCACTCTGGAGGGGAGCTCTGGCAATGCTGCTTCTACTTCAGGCTCTCACTGCTGAATGAGGGTGGAACCTGCCTACTTCCTGGTTGTGATGTCATCACTGTGCTCAGGATGCGACTTCCCGTTTTTGCGATCTCGCAATCAGCGAGTTCGCAATTTGCGATTTCGGTAATTGCGAGATCGCAATTTCAACACGGGTATCGGGCGATTCTGGGAATAATTTCCGATTTTTGGGTACTCGCAATCGGTGATTGCGGCCGATTGCGATTCGCTTTTTTTCTCGCAAATATTCATGAATGCCATTTTGCGATTTCTAAATTGCGATTCGCTTTTTCTCGCAATTTAGAAATCGCAGAATTTGACATTGATGAATCTGGCTGAAAGTGTTTAGGTGTAACCCCATCACTCAAACAGAATGTAATGCTCAGCTTGGAGAACAAAAAACAAGTGGCCCCTCCAGTGAACATTTAGGCAACAGTAGGAAAATAAAAATCATAATCCTGGCAAAGGGGATTAATCACCTTTGACCTACAGCCGGATCTACGGGTCACAAGTTTGAATGCCAGCATGGCCAACTCAGTTTTCCATCTTTCTCAAGCCAGAAAATGTAATACACTAAACAGATTAACAGTAGGTGATTTTTTACGTGATTATGAATTGCAAATGTATGTATGGAAATGATGAATCCATGGTGCGTAGGGAGGAAACCAAGTTTTATCCCATAGATACAAGAGCACACGTTCTGTGCTGGTCCCTCCGGGGAGGGTCTCTATCAGATGACCGATCAGCACCATTTGCAATTGACCCTCATGATGAAAGCAGCAGAACAGAAGATGGAACACCAACAAAGGTAACACACATGAATGAGGTAAGTAATCAAGTCAGGGACTTACACCCCGATTCATGAAGAACACATTTTGCGATTCCTTAATAGCGAAATTTACCGATTCGCTATTAAGGAATAGCAAAATGCTATTCATCAAGAAATCACTCAAGAAATAGCGATTTCTAATTATTCCTTAAATGCGACTCGCAAATTGCGACTCGGAATTAATGAATATCTCCCCATTCATTCCTATGGGCCTAGAGGCTCATAGGATTGAATGGGAAGACACTCGCAATTTGCTAATCGCAAATAGCGATTCGCAAAATGAAATTGCGATTTCAAGGGTGCAGGGGTGTCCAAAGGACACCCTGTAGCACCCCTGAAATGTGAATTTACACTGATGTTGTGCACACACATGTCCAAAGACATGTATGTGTGTAACATGCAAATTAGAAAAATGCATTTAAGTGCATTTTTCTAAGTTTTCGCTATTTACCACGAGGTTTGACTTCGTGGTAAATAGCGGTCCTAAATTGCGAATTCGCAATTTTTAAATGTTTCATGAATAGCATTTAAGGAATCTCTAATAGAGATTCTTAAATGCTAATCCTCGCAAATTTGCGAATTCTTTATTAGCGATTTTTGCATTGGGGATGAATAATCCCAAATGCAAAAATTGCACTCGCAAAGGGCCAGATTCTCAGAATCTGGCCCTTTTGCGAGCGCATTTCACTTGATGAATCTGGCTGTAAGCCCCATAAAAAAGGTATACAGGGTAGGAGCACACTGATTGCTGATGGTGATTGATTTGCACGCAGAGGCACATACTTTTTTTTAAATGAGAATGCTTTCTAGTGGCCTGTTGTTGAAAATCTATCCCGACCTTCGTAACGGCAGTCCTTTAGTTCACCTTGACTGTATGATGTGTGGTTCTGTTTATGTTTTGTGCATGTAGGACTCCATGTGCTAACTGAAGGCATACTACAGAGAAACAACATCAAGATTCCCCTTTAGTTTGCAGTTGTGCCTGTGGACATGGGAGCCTGTGGACCTACTATGGCATGCATCTCAGACATCTTGTATACATGTGAAAATATGGGACATTCTATTTTCACATTTTGCTCATCTGAGCTGGAAAATTATTGCCCAAAACGTGTTGGTAAAGTTATAACAGTGCTATCAATCTGTTGAAGTACATTTAATCATTAATTTGACTTGTGATTCGGGATTAGTCAAATTATATGTCCAGCTAATACTGCTTTGTTTAAATATTTTAAAGATTAGTTAAATCAGACCACTGTATTCTTCTGATAAAGTGCTATCATAGCACAAAATGAATAGAGCGGTATTTAATGCCCGTGCTGGGTTGCATATAAAATGTGAAATGAACTAGCAATTAAATCAAAAGAACATAAAAGTGCACTGAAAATAAAGAAGTAATTAATAATACGGAAATAACATTTCTTAAATAAATAAGTGCCAAAAGTAATATTATCGAAGACATCACTGTGGAAAATTCTGCAAAAACAATGTAAAATAATAACATGCCTTGATGGATTACTTTCAAACTGAGGCTGGGGAATTGAGAGGGAATTTGCTGCAAACGCAAGGTAGCATAGTAGATCACAATGCCTCATGGCGTGTGGAGTATGTCCAGGAGTGTAAAAAACAAAAATAAGTGGTAGAAAGATAACAAGGGCTCAGCTAACGAATGTTTCGAAAAATCCCTTTGTTTTCGCCCCCATGTGCCAATCGGTAGGAACATTTCTGAGGTTTTGCACTGCATTGTAAGTTTAAAAAAATGTATTCATTTGAAGAGGGAGGATTAAAATGGAAACGAAGTATATTTATTTAGTTCCCTGTGAGTCCAGTTACCACAATTGGCAGAAATCAATTACCTTAGAGAATGGCAGGTATTTTTGTTGGCATTCTCATAAAGTATATGCTACTCTTATTCAGATTATCTCCCGTTGGAGGCATTTGTGTCTTAAGAAAAACATTTACATAGCTCATGTCAGAGAGGCATACATACCTATATATGAAGTTACAACTTGCGATACGCTTGTTTCTCGAACCGAACAGACCTGTCACGCTGAGGCCTCTGCACTCCCAAAACGCTCTCAAAATATGGACAACCCGTGTCACTGGTGTCTGCTTCTTGCTTCAGCTTGGGGACTCCCCAATGTGACTTGCTTGAAGGTTGGTGGTTTACACTTTGCATGCAAGAAACTCCCTTTCCTTCCCCCGCTTGCTACGGTTGCGATAGTTTTATATTAAGGCATGATATAGGCTGTTGATGCTGGAAATTGCAGAATTGGATATTTGATACGCACACACCTTTAATGAGGGCAATCAACCATAGCTACCACATCTCTATGACATCAGCTGTGGGTGTTTGTCACTCCTGAAAATTGTCATAGCTGCTACTGCGCCATATCCCGATACCATATTTATCAAGTACCCAAGCTTCCTTGCCTCTGAGCAAGATGAAAACACAGCTCTACAATGCATACCAGTGCTGCGTTAAGCTCTTTAAGGTAAAAAATGAAGGCCACAGGCAAAACACCATGGGTAGATTCATGAACTTGTCATGCAGTGCAGCGCAGCAAGTCAACTTGCTGCACTGCGTGACAGGTAAAGGGAAAAAATGTGCCATATTTAAGGCAATATGGCACATTCCTGCCTTTTCCCCTGCCCTGGTGCCATTTTGGCAGCCTAGTACCAACACAGGCACCCTTGCACCACGGTGCAAGGATACCTGCGTTGCATGCAGGATTGTTTTTGTGCAGGAAGGGGCATCTTCCTGCACAAAAACAATCCTGAGAGGCATATTCCTCTGTCTATCTGTGCTGCAGAATGCAGTACACATTGTAAGAGGAAGTAACAAGAAGAAATAAAGATATTTCTCCTTGTTATACCTCTCCTAGAAAGCCGTAACTTTTGGGTGTATTTCCAGGTTTACGAGTTCCTGTAGATCTGGAAATGTTTAAAGCAATGAAAAGGCAGCCGGGTTATGAGAGAATGCACTACCTAGGTCAGTCACAATACGTATGAATATTGCCCACCTCAAGTGATCAGCTGCCACTTGACCACAAATACAAACATGCAGGGGAAGATGAGAGGCAATATAATTAATGCACAATACGATGCAAAAACAAACATTTAAAGAACAATCCATATTCGTTTGTTTGAAGTCTTTGTCTTTTATTTCAAGAGCGGTTAGTGTGCATCCTTAGCGACAGCCAACGTGTTTCGCCCAAACAAAGGGGGTCTTCAGGGTTGCGAATGGCATACAATGTGCAAGTATTTTAGAAATGGTGAAAGAGAGTGGGGAGAAAAGAGGAGAGAAGAAGGAGAAAGTGGTTTAAGAATTTGGACTAACAGCGTCCAACACTAAAGGAACCGCGAAGGAAAAACCTGATCATCGTGTCCATAGTGGATAAGTGAAGCACAAATAGGAGTGAGAGCATGGAGGGAAAGGGAGGGAAAGGGGAACAGAGTGTAAAGACCATTGGTGAACTTAGCCAATGATGATACCCTGCACTTAAACAACACCCCGGTGAAAAAAAGTGAGACGAGAGGATAACTAATCTCTTAAAAGTCCAGCTTACCAAAAAGTAATGCTGAATGTGTCATGCCTGGAAGGGGCACTGACAGGTTATGGACAGTGAAATCCGTCTGTGGTAGGACGAAGTTAGCGGCCTGTAGGGGTATGGAAGAGTGATAGTCAAAGCTGCGCCTATGGTGGACCTTATCAAAGTATGTGAGTGATCATACCTCAGGCTCAGGGGTCCTCCTGATATTACTTAGTTAACGCAAATGCGAAGTGTATCTTCAAAGGTAATCTAGGAGCACGATAGAGACAAACAAAAAAAACATATAAACATGTGTATAGTAGAGAGAACAGAAGGGTGAATACAGTCAAATAGATGCGAGAAGGTTGGGCTGCGACATGCTTAAAAGTTAGCCGCTTACGAAATTAGTAACATGCACTGGTCAAAGGTGTACCGTATCAAGGCATGGAGGTGACCGGTAATGCTAGACGGGTGCTGTTGTCTGATGATTGATTACCATCCCATAAATAGTACGGGATGAGACGAAGTGCAGACTGAAACAGAACTCAATGAGCCACAGTGTGCTTAGGCGTTATCCAGTGAGAATGGTTCGACACAGTGGGTGGGAATGTGAAGCCATCTGACACGTGTTTGAATGCAACAATTGAAGGGGCAATGTGGAGCCCTTGCAATAAAAGACAAAGACTTTAAACAAACGAATATGGATTGTTCTTTAAATGTTTATTTTTGCTTTGTATAGTGCATTAATTATATTGCCTCTCATCTTTCCCTGTGCAAATCTGGGAATGCGTTAAAAACTATGGGGGTGCGTTAGAACACCCACCCAAGGCCCATGGAAGACTTCCCTTGCGCAGAGTAAGGCAATACATTGATTTGCACCGCGGTTGCTTTACCTCAGATTAATGGAGCCACTCAGGGCAACATAAAGTGGCCTTGCATGGCTTCATAAATCCCATTCAAGGTTTGCATTGTGCATGTACTGCGTTGCGTCGTGCAAACGTGATGTAAACTGGCTTGTAAATAGGCCCCCATGCCTAGAGCCAGAGAAGGATTACAATATCAAATATTTTGTCTGACCTTCCTCAGGTGAGGGTCCATCATCACTTTGCATGTTTCTCTCAGTGGAAGGAGTTGAAGGATGGGGTGAAATGGAGTTTAAAATCCTATACACAGAGTACAGCAATAATACAACAGTGAAAATAGTTCAAGGTAATTTGGTTCAGGATAGATGACCTAGGTAACCGAGAAGGTTCTGGCGCAGGTGGGGCAGATAAGAGGAAAACAAAAATGGACAACTGTTGGCACCTTGCATTCAAGTGTAGACCACCCACAACCAGGAAATGAAAGTAATACGCATTCCTTTAGAAATATCATGGGGAAACAAAGGGACCAGAGAACAGGCAAAGCTCTAAGGAGATAGGATCTGAATAGGGATCCAAGGGATTCAAAGATGTATAGATCACACCTGAGGAATTATTTTTCCTAAAGCATGACTTCTCCCGGTGCTCTATAATTTTATTTTCTGTTAACATTGGCTCCCTGTGGTCCTGCATTTTACCCGCTGGAGACCCCACAAAGATCCCAACTTACTTGGCTCGTTATCAAGCATTCCTTCTCCTGCCCAAACACACGTCAATGAAAACCAGACCAAAAAATCTTCTAAACAAATTTTATTGAGCATTTCTTATTACAAACATTCACATTTCAGCTTATATAATGTGAGCTTTCCAATATCCTAGCCTTACAGTATTAGCACTAAGCATGGGCGAATTTTGCGAATTCGCAGTTAACAAATTCGCGCGGAATCGCAAAAAAATACGCGAATTCGCGGATTTTCCCACGAAATCACGGATTATCTTGCGAGTTGCACCATACTTAACTGGAGTACTTTCTACTGGCTAATCAGTAAGTGCTACCTCATTGGGTAAATGTATAGTGCTTTTCTTACACTACAGCTGAGTAAAGGGCCAGAAGAGTTGCCTCCAGTGACCATGTGTGTGTAACTTTGCCATCGCGCTGGCCGGTGTCCCTCGAGTGAGGTGTCCATCATAGTGTGTAGAGGGCGGGAAGACGGTACACACCGCTAGTGTGAGTGGCGGGGCCAAACGGGGGGGGGATTTCTATGCGAGTTCACATGCCTCTTGTGTGTGTATAAAAGGTCAGCCACCGATCAGAGCAGAAGATGACGATAAAGAAGCTCCTGGTCACAGGGATTGCGCCCGTGAAAGTCAAGGATGCAAAGGCCTCCATCAAGCATCATAGCTAATTTTCGACAGTAGATATGGGGAGAATGCACACCTGCCCAGCCTCGACAAAGCGCACATTTTTTTGGGGCTGATTAACTTTGCCATCGCGCCGAAGGGCGCTGGGGTCCCTCGAATGAGCTGTCCATCATAGTGTGTAAAGGGCGGGAAGACGGTGCACACCACTAGTGTGAGTGGCAGGGCCAAATGGGGGGGGGGCTTCTATGCGAGTTCACATGCCTCTTGTGTGTGTATAAAAGGTCAGACACCGATCAGAGCAGCAGATGATGAGAAAGAAGCTCCTGGTCACGGGGATTGCGCCCGTGAAAGTCAAGGATGCAAAGGCCTCCATCAAGCATCATAGCTAATTTTCGACAGTAGATATGGGGAGAACGTACACCTGCCAGCCTCGACAAAGCGCACATTTTTTTGGGGCTGATTAACTCTGCCATCGCTCCGAAGGGCGCCGGGGTCCCTCGAGTGAGCTGTCCATCATAGTGTGTAAAGGGCGGGAAGACGGTGCACACCACTTGTGTGAGTGGCGGGGTCAAACGGGGGGGCTTCTATGCCAGTTCACATGCCTCTTGTGTGTGTATAAAAGGTCAGACACCGATCAGAGCAGCAGATGATGAGAAAGAAGCTCCTGGTCACGCGGATTCCGGCTGTGAAAGTCAAGGGTGCAAAGGCCTCCATCAAGCACATAGCTAATTTTCGATGGGGAGAACGCACACCTGCCCAGCCTCGACAAAGCACAATTTTTTTTTGAGCTGATTAAGGAGTTACTGAATTTGAGCTTCAACTCGGGCACCTGCTTTAATTATTTGTATCTGTAAGTGCTTCCTGTTGAGGTTTAATTTTTGTGACAGGAGCCTCGTTGTCTACTTATAACTATTCTCTGACCCTTCTTCGAGGGTCAGAGCAGGGTCAGAGAATAGTTGCAAGTAGGCAACGAGGCGTCGCTCACGAAGCACTTACAGGGTTACCGCAGGTGCCCAAGTTGAAGTTAATTTCTTTGTAACCCTTTTGTAAATGGTTACAAAGAAATTAACTTCAACTTGTGCACCTGCTGCTGTAACCCTGTAAGTGCTTCCATGAAAATTTGTCCCACTCGCAAATTCGCAGATTTTCTGCGATTTCGTAGATTGCGAAATCGCTGAAAATCCGCAAATTCCGCGAGCCGAACGAATTTTCTGCCCACACTTAATTAGCACCAGGCAGTAGTTGCAGTAAACATTTATCAAGCTCTGAGACCCAGTGAGGGGATACTATATTACAAAGTCTACCCTTCTGTTATACGGTTCCGTTTGTACTTGGTATAGCTCTTCCTTTGCTAGCTTCTTGTTCCCCCAAATATGCCTCCTTGTTCTAAAAGAAACGGTTAGTTAACCAACTTCCATTGCTCCCCCTCCCTCTCCCTAGGTGTGCCTGTATGTACTGGATTTCTATTAATGTTACCGTCCCCAGGTTCACATTGTGGTTTTTGAGCTTTTTGTCATCTGTTAGGCAATGTGAGAGTAAGTACTGTAGGTCATCCTTAACCCATCTCCCCAACTGCTTCGCCCGGGTTCCCTTGTCCTCTTTGTCCGGTGGTTGTTTTAGTAACATCACTAATGCTTCCCACGCTCTGGCTGTTTCCAGTGAACCCCTCCCTCGTTTGGCTTCTTGCAGTCTTACTTCTCCCTCATGTGTCGCCAATCTTGTAAATTCCTTTTTCCATCTCCCCACCCCGGAACCCTACATGAGATTTCCAGTGCCTAGTGATCTCTCATTTGGCCAACAGAAGTTCCTAGTATTGGAACTTGCTTGTGACTTTAACTTTGGATGTGTGTGGGAACCAATGCAAAAGACATGTGCAGGAATGCTGCATCTATTTCCCCACATATTGAGCACTGGGCTGTTTGTACCCCAAATTATTTGTTAATGCGTACTGGAGTGAGGTAGGCTCTATGTAACACATACAAATGTGTTAGTGTGAACCTGACATTCCTGGTGACTATTTGTTTCTCCTTAATAGCTGTTCCCAGATCCCCTTCCAAGCTTTCTTGTAGTCGAGGCGTCGATAGAGACAGGTTACCACCTTGAAAGGTTACCGTCTTGAAAGTCCCAGAGGCTGACACCACATATTGGCACCCTCCTGTTGCTGGAGGTTCCAAGAGTCCCTCTTCCCAGTGTTTTTGTATTGCTTTCGTGAGAGCAGTACAGAGTAAAAAATGGCCAATGGATATTTTGTACCATTCCCTAAAGACATGAAATGGGAGTAGTGTTCTTTCCTCATACAACATGCCAATAGTGGTCACCCCCGCCTCTGCCCAGGCCTCCAGCCCACACCAGCTCCCTCCTTGGGGAAGTGCTCTGCAGTTAGCAAGTGCTAACTCCGGGGCATATGGCTTTTTGATTTTCGATCTCTGATGCGTCCTGACCCAACATTTGCGTTCTACCTTGACTTAATTATTTTCTTCTCCCCTGCGGGCGGGTAAACCAAGTAGTATGGTGGAATCCAAATAAGGCAGGGCCCCACAAAGATATAGCAGTCTCGGCAGTGTCACCATTTTCAACTGGGAGGCCATCTGTGCTCGGTGTCTTATTCCTGGCCATGGCTTTAATGGCCACTCTGACCTCTTTTAACTCTATAGCTCTTCCCAGTGTTGCAGCCGCCTCTTCGTCTATTGTTGGTAGAGTTTGGGGAAATATGCAATTATTAATATCAGCCTCTGAGAACAGGTATTCGCTTAAGTTCACGTGCTCATGTATATCAGGGGAGCAAAGTGTGTTCAAGCCTAAAATACAGATCATGCAGATAAGAGAAAAATGAGTAGTCTCTATCTTGTGGGTGTGATCCTCTCCAAGTATCAACTAGACCCCATTGGTGTTGCCATGCTCTTCGGGCTTTTGCCATGCGAATAATGGGGGAATCCCTCAGTGGCAGATGGGAGCAATCTAAGTCTATGTCTGTGATATAATTAAAGTCACCGCCTAATATCACCGAGCCAGTCAGGTATGGGGACAGCGTCCTAGAGAGACCCGCTAAGAAGGAGGCTTGATCTGTATTCGGACCATATACATTTCCAATTGTTATGTCCCTGTCATCTAATTTACCTACTAAGACCACATAGGGCCCTTCTGGGTCAATTATGTGTTTGTTACACTAAAATGGAACTCCTGCTCTCACTCATATAAGGACCCTCCTCGCGTAGGCAGAGTAGGTCTTATAATAGGCCTGGCCCCTCCATCTTCTCTGAAGGGCTTCACCTTCCTTAGTAGTAAAATTGTGTTTCTTGCAATAACGCTATGTGGGCACCTCTTCTAGTCAGATATGCATGAATTTTATGGCGCTACGTTGTTGTGTGCATACCTCTCACATTCCACAAGATGCATTTAACATCCACAGCAAAAACCATTGGGTCGGTGTCAGTGGTAGTCCGCTAATTACTGTAGTCTGGGCATGCCTAACCCTAACTTGTGAACCCCCTGAATAACAAACTCCCCATTAACCCCCCCAGGACAGGCAAAAACCTGATACCCATCCAAACTCACTACCAATTGGTAAAGTTCCACAGATTATCTGCGCCATTATGATTGGGGGTGAAGTCTAGGCTTAGAGTCCTCGGGCTCCACATACCCGGTTCTCCCCCCTCCGTATCTCTAAGGGTATTACCCCCTTTCCCCCTCCCCATTCCTGTTAAAGAGGCCCCCCCAGTGCATTAGTTTACCCCCTATTCAGTGCAAAGCAATATCAAGGTTGCCAGTTATTGTCTATTTTTGTGTGCCGGCTCTATTCAGATAAGCTCTTCTTCTGATTTAAGAATGAATTTGGGAAGGTATGTATTAGATTCCTCCGCTGAGCTAGCACTTCTGGAACCATCCGGTGTTCTCTCCTCCATGTCGTCCTGCATGGATTAAGGGATGGAGCCCGCCTGACTCAGTTCTGCAACCTCACGTAGTATTCTATGCATTTCTTCTCTAGCTTCCTCTGAGGATGGGGTGCTGGCTTTTTCTTTAGTTCAGCATTTCTTCTGTGATGTTTCCACTGGTGAGTTCTCCCGTGATCTTCTCAACTGAACCATATCCAACCAAGTCCATGCTTCTCGGGGAGTCTCAAAGAACTGAGTTCCCGTTGGAGAGGCCACTCCGAAACGGGCTAGAAATATCATTGCATATGGGAACAGAAGCTGTCTGAGGCGCTTCTTCACCGGCAGGAAGGAGACCTGCTGTCATTGCACCTCCCTTGTGAAATCCGGGAATATCATTATTTCGCTGTTTCCAATTTGTAGGGTTTGTTTTGTCTGGCTTGGGCCAGGATATGATTCCGGTCTCTGAAATAGAGCAGGTGAGCAATTACAGGAACGTGGGGGCCCTTGCTTTGGGGGTCTCACCGGAACCCTTTGATCCCTTTCTTGCTGATAAAATTGTGACAGGCCCTCCGGGGCCACTTCTGTCTTCAGCCAGTGTTCGAGAAGTTGCACCATGTCATTGCCTTCTTCCCGTTCTAGAAGCCCAATGACTCACATATTATTTCTGTGGGATCTCTCTTCGCCGTCTTCTGCCCTCGCTTCCGGAGACTTCACCCTGTTAATTTCTTCCAACAATGATTTACTCATTCCCGCACCCTCCAATGGATTGTCTGCCATTGTGTACTCAGTGTTCATTACTCGTTCAGCTAGGCGGCGATGATCACCTTTTAGTATGCTCAAATCCGTGCCAATGGCATCTATCTTAGCTTCAAGCACTTCACGAGACACTGTGTTCACCTGCATAATGTCCGCTAGGGTGGGCTAGTTTAGAGTAATCTCTTTTGGTGCTCCCCTGCATCTTCTTCTTCATCTGTTTGCTCCTGTCATTTGCTGGGATCCATAGCGTCCGGTTCTCGATGTTTGGATATTCGGCCCATTCCCGGTGGTTGCGGTCCCGGCTTTGTCGTGCTGCGTAATTGCCCTACTGATTAATAGGTTTGCCTCAACTGTTTGGGTTTACCACTGTCCGTACATTTTCTCTATGTTTAAATGTTGTTGACGCCTTTATTTCGGGTAGCTCTCTACCTCGCTCCCCGTTATTGCACCTTTTTCCCTTCTGGCTGTGACTGCCCTAGTGATTGCTAGCCAGTGTGGGAGCAACGTTTACTGTTGTTGCTGTATATCTGGTCCGTGCAATACACTTTGGGATTAGCAGCCCAGTCTCTCTAAGTACTTGTTGTGTAAAGGTGCTCTCCTACTTCAATCTAGTTCATTATACTTTCCCTACTGCATTGGGTCAGCCCCAGCCGCCTGGTGGAGGTTCTTATCTTCCCGTCTTTATCATTAGGGTCTCCGACTCCGGATTTCTCTGCCCGCTCAGGTATTCTTTTTCCCAATTCCAGTTATCGTCTATTTGAGACGGTCAGGGACTATTCCTTAGTGCAGCCTGAGTGCCATGGCCTTTTTTCCTGCCTTGGTAGGCCCCCGGTGACTATTGGCCGTCCCTGTTTTGTTACTGCCCCAGCTGCCGCTCCTTCTCCGAGACTTCGTGTTTCCACTTCGGGTGAGTGGGTCTCTTCCACTCTGTGCTATTCTATTGTACTGCAGGGGTTATTTAGGTTGCTGTGGCCCGCTCAGGGGCGTTTGCAAATCCAGCGGCCTGGCTCCTCTATATCAGCCTGCTTTCACTCACTTCCTGCGGGTCTCCCACTAGGCCAGGCCACGCGGTCTCTCCCGCAACACTCGCTGCTCCCGTTCAATCTTGGGCCTACCTCTCTCCACCGTATAGCAAGCACCCGCCTCTGTGATCTCGAGCGGCTTCTTCTGGGTTCCTCCAACGGCGATGTCCGGGCGCCTGTAGTTTACTGCCGTCTGCCTGCAGCTACCTCCGCAGCCACTGTCTCTCACCTCAGATCGCCCCCTCAAGAGAGTTGGTTCGCATAAGACTTTTTTTTGTGTTTTGCGTATTTTTTGTAACTTTAAAAAAACTGGTCAGACAAACGACATTGAATTTTATTGTTCAGTTAAGCACAGAAATTTGCATAGTTCATTTTCTGCTTTTGGATTTTTGCGTTTATTTATTATTCACACCATTGTATTCTTTTTTCACTCAATGCAGTATAGAGCAAATATTCTTAGATGAGGGTCTTTTTCTTGATGCTTCCCCTGTAGCACCAGCAAAGGGGCAGCCTTGGTAAGTAATTGGACAATTACTGGCCATCACAAGACAAACCTTACAGCACACAGATACATAGGATTAGTGTGCATGGAAGATGACTTTGTAAAACACGGATAGATTTTTAAAAAAACAGAAAATAAACGATTTGGGAGGTCGGTGTCCAGTGCCTTTTTGAAGCACATAACTGATTTGAGAAAGGCACTTTCCTATTGATTGAGCTTGGTTAGCCAGACTTCACTCTGGGCTTGCTGAATCTTGATATTCGTAAGACAAAGATAAAATGCTATAACCCTTTATGGAGCACACAGTGACATTGTGCAAGTCCAAACGACTCTCTTTCTTACAATACAGAGTAATGCATTGACTGAGGGTGCATCGAGTTTTTTATTCTCAAGCCTTCTTGCAATAATGCATCCTTTGGGTAAAATATAGTATAAATGTAGTCTTAATTGTATTACAACCTGTCTCTTAGACAGAAATATTCAAATGTAAGGGAAAATTCTGTAGCACCGAAGCATAACTGTGTTTTCAGAGTTTCGAGTACTTAAAACGTGTCTGTGGTGAGATGGGTAAGCATTTATCTGGTTATAAAGTCTAGTCAAAGGTCAAAGTCAAAGGTTTTTATTTGCATAATTAGTTAAAATTATTACAAAATTCGCATAATAAAATAACGATACAAAATGTATTTAAAAAAAAATTACTAAAATTATTGTCTCTCGGCTATTGTTTTGTTTGGGGGCGGGGCTTGTGAGGTCCTGGGGTTAAGCTGGCCCTGTTTGCCCACCAACTGGATGGTCCTCATATTCTATTAGGTCTAAAAGTTTTCTTGCTTCTGCCAAGAATTTGACTCCACGGCATACTAGGATTATGTTGGAACCACCGAGCCAGCTTGTGACTGCGTGTCTGCAGGATCGAATGTTCAGAGCATTGAAGATGGGTTTCAATAAGAGTCGTCTCTGACTCATCAGGGCCGGACATAAGCAGAAAAGGTGGACAAGTGTTTCGGTTTTGTACCCGCAAAGGCGACATTGATTCGTCTGGTGTGATGATTTCCAGGACGGTAGTAAATCCTTTGTGACATGCATTCCCATCCGATAGGCTGTAAAAGACTTTTTTAGGTGACCACTGAAGTGGGATGTTAGATATTTGTGTGTTTTTGGGGTTGTGAAGCTGTTCAGGATGGTCCAGGCATGCCGCCGTTTTGCCAGTAACTCTTTGTCCTCAAAAAAAGATTTCCATTTTGCTGCCGCATTGGCTGATTTTTTTAGACTTACTTTATCTGTCCCTGATTTCCAAGCGACTTCTAGCTCTAACTTTTCCACGCAGAATGTCAAATACTTTCCCCAATTGTTCATGGATTCAGTTTCCCCTCGTTTTTTAATTTCCTCCCAGCTTAGCCAGTCCAGGGAGTCTGGATCTGCATATCTAAGTTTGTGGCAGAAGTTCACGAAGAAGCTCATGCTCAGGAATTTCTGATTTTGCTGTCCAAATTCGAGCCTGACTTGTGCGGCTGAAGCAGATTTAGGAAGATTGAAGACCGCTTTATAAATTTGAATTTGTAGTTCATTTAAAAGGTCCACCTCCTTGCCGCACCACGTGACTAAGCCATAAGATAAAGTGGGCATAATCTGTGCAGCCATTGTTTTTAATAAATGATTGTAGTTGGGGCAGTCCATTTTTTCCTTTAGAGAGCGATACGCGAAGATTAAAGATTGTACTTTTGCTTTGAGTGCTATTTTGTGGTCCTTATAATTTGCTCCTTTTTTTATTGTAATTCCCAAGTACTTGTAGTGTTCTTGTTCTTTCACTGGTGCCCCTTGGGCCATCCATTTGTACTTTAGGTTTTGCCGGTCAACTAGGCGGACCACTTTAGTTTTCTCTTTGTTAAGTGCTAGGCCTTCCCGTTCTAGGTACAGAGTTAATTTATTAATAGCTCTTTGTAAGTCAATAGGTGTCTTGCTCAATAATACAATACCGTCGGCATATTGTAAGTAATATATTGGATTGTTTGCCAAAAATGGAGGATGGTTGTCTGCTGATTGTGAGGTCATAGAGAAAAAGGTTAAAAAGGGTAGGGGCTAGTACACAGCCTTGCTTTAAGCCTTGGGGCGTTTGGATGCTACTAGTGGTACTGCCACCATTTCCTAACTTCACTCTTACCCAAGTACGGTGATGGAGAGCTTTGATGGCTCTTAGGAGTTGGTAAGGCATCCCCCAACTCTCTAGTTTGCTCCACAAGCGCACTCTGTTTACCCGACCGAAGGCAGACTTGATGTCTATGAAACAGGCATACAAGCGAGTGCCATTTGCTATCGCTTGGTCCGTTAGGATAGACAGGCAGGTTAGGTTAGTTGTTGTTCCCATTCCTTGCCTGAAGCCTGTTTGAAATTTTGGCATGATCTTTGTTTCTGATATCCAGACTTGTAATTCACGTAGAATGCAAAAGGCGTAGAGTTTAGCCTCTACATCTAGTAAGGATATCAGTCTAAAATTTGCAGGGTTGCGATGATCGCCATGCTTAAAAATTGGGAGGATGATACTTCCCTCCCAAGAGGCGGGTATCTCTGCGAGATTGTATATTTGATTGAACAGTGGCATTAGAATTTCTGCCCACAGATCCGGGTCATGCTTAAATATCGCATTCGGTAGCCCGTTTGCTGCACCCTCTGACTTTAGTCTTGAAATTATACCTCTTAGTTCAGTTTTGGTGATTAAGTCAGCTGGGTCTGCTGACCCCTTGAGGGGTTTTTCCTGGTTGGATTTCCAATTGTCCTTCTTCGTCACTCCTTTTGGTTCCTCCATGTTGGCTTTAACTGCCCCTGAATCTTTAACGAGGCCTGTATTTCTATTGCTATATAGGATTTGCACATGTCTGATCCAGTTTTCTGCTCCAACCCCGGCTTCTTGTAGGATTTTTGCCCCTTGGTTAAGCTTGTTTATGATGCCCCAGAAGACCCTGCTATTAGGTTGTTTTCCCGCAATTAGCAGTTTATTTCAAATAGATTCTTTGTATGAATACTTTGCGGCCCTCAATGCCTTCCTGTAGATGTTCCTTGCTCCCCTCAGATTAGATTTGTTTACCACTAGCCCCGACATTTTTTGGCTTGCGACGGCTCGAACCTCCTTAGCAACCTTTCTTTTTTTGGCTCTTAAGTCCATGTTGAACCAGGGCTCCTTCTTGATGTTAAAGTTACTATGCTTCCCTTCCCTTGCTGGTAACTTTTGCTGCAGAACTCGAATCATTTGCTCCCAGCTCATTACGAGGTCCTCTTCGTTTTGAATTCCAAGATTGGCTATATGTGATTTTACTGTGACTACAATTTTGCCCAACCCCTCTCCGTGCCATTTTAATTTTTTCAAGTTGAACTTTGATGCATGATGCAGAAGGGAGGTCATTGTTGGCGCCATACTTGGTGCAATATTCAAGGTTAGTATTTGTGGGAAGTGGTCGCTTTCTACCCGATGTTCTATGGGGAATGATTTGATGTTGGGAGTTAATTCGTCACTTACTAAGGAGTAGTCGATTATTGAGTGTACCCTGCCGCTCAGGTATGTAACTGCTGCCGGCATGTCCCCCTTAGTATTGCCATTCATAATTGCCAGACCATGATCTTTTAATCTGGATGCTAATTTTTTTCCACTACCATTTCCCGTCATCTTCACCTTCGCCTTGTTTTGATCAATAGGGGCGTTGTTGAAGTCCCCGGAAATTACCATTGGGTATTGTGAGTAGGTTCTTTGCATGGACTTGATAAGTGACAATAACGTTGCGTGTTTTTCTTTTTGTACCTTTTTGTCTGGATGGATGTAGACGTTAAATATTAACAATTTCCATGGTTCAGTCCCCGTTGGCAATACTTCTGTGATTTTGATCACTTGGGCCCACTTCAGGCTAACGTCTATTACCTCAGATACCCAATTATATTTATGGGTTACGTAAGTTGATAGTCCACCACGGGATGGCCGTGCATGGAGAGTCTTTCTGCGTATATTTGATGTTCATGGAAACCTTGGACTGGGGTTGATTGCAGTTTCCAAGATTCCTGAATCAGAATTATATCTTGTTGTTGGAAAAAGACTCTGGTTTCACTATCATGGGCCATTTCTCGAAAACCATGCATGTTCCATGAACAAATTGAAACTGATGAGTTCTTTGTTAGGTTCTGGGGGAGCGTTTCGTTGTGCTGGTTTACGGGGAAGTTTGGATCTGGGTTAGGTAGCTTTATTGCCGAGGACATTAGGTATCCATGACCAATCCGTTCTATCAGCGTGGTGAAAACCGTTTCTTTGAGCTTTACAACTTTCGCTTAATTGCTCTATCGTGGAAGCCTTGGCGCCACGTAGACAAGAGATGTTTTGACCTCTGCTCCCCTGTCCCTTGTCTTGAACAATTGTATTTGATTGTAGGGGATGGGGGTACCTTGGGCGCTTATGTCTCATTATAGATATTCCCCATGATTCAAACTGCGATTTTTCAAGATATATATATATATAAAGTCTAGTCATTAAGTGGGGCATCAAGCCACAAGAAAATGATTCCTAGCTCTAAACTATATGCACTGCACGTGGACATTGATAAGTGAGGATCCAATACAAATATGCACAAAGCGAAGAAGGTACAAATAAGAAAAATAAGAAAGTTTTGGAACAAAATGAATCTGGTGAACTGAAAGAAAAATATTTAATAAAACAAGTGTTTGTTAATATAGCCATTTATCATTAAAATAAAAGTTTTTTTAAGAAGCTGACGTCAGCATGCACAGAAAACTACTAGTTCTTGGTCACTCTCTCAAACTGACAAGATAGTGTGAACTAGCTAATTGGAATTTAAAGAAGGCGGAGTCATTAAAAGCTCAGATGACATTAGACATAGATGATCCCTCTTTCACTGACATTTTTTGGCTTGGGCAGGTTGGGCCCAGGTCCAGGGCGCCAATCTTTAGTGGGATGTATGGAGATACCTGTGTTAAAGTCCTGTAGACATCAGCATCCCTCCTAATTGGTTAGAAGGATTCATATCAAACTGCTCCTATTTTATTTGCATAGGGTGCTGTTTTATGCCTCATTAACTCCCTCTCATCTGCTTTCACGACCCTGCTGCAATGCACCAACACAAACCCTCTGCAACACCGACAACTTAGCACTAGTGCCAGGGCCAGCTGTAGCACTGGCGGCACCTGGTGCGACAATCATTTTTTGCACCCCTCCTTGGATTTCCTCACTACCACCTGCCAAATGTGCCCCTCATCTATCCATAGCCTGTCTCCCACATACATTTCCTTTTTTTTAAAGCACTGGTAAAGGCTGGCTTTACTAGTAAGAATGTATATCTACCCAAACTAACTTTTTTTTAGCATTATTTGGATAGATAATGAAAGAAAAAACAATGTCCTAACCTATTTAATGCAGTTTGCATATAGCTCCTTGATGACAGTTTGCAACAGTCACTGTTCTATATCAGGGTTGTATCTTATGAACTGCAGTAACAAAAGGATTTATGTGACAAAAGCAGTAATCCACTTATCTATCCAAATAAAATACAGATCTGAGATTTGCATGGGACGCGTTCTAGGCGGTAGGCATATTAACCTTCTGCACTACTTCCTGGCAAGTTAAAACTGTTGTAGACAAAATTCAGATCTCTCCCTCTAGCAGGAACATTAATCATAAGAGTTATCTTGGCATGTTTCTTATTGCTGCCTGAAAGCTGGGAGCACAAGGAACTCTGCAGCAGGAATTTTTAAAACATAAGTTATTGCTAAACACAGCGCCTCCCTAAGGTACCAGCACCAATCCCCAGGTCAGCGTCCACTGTGGACGCAAAGGTTGCAGCGCCCTAAAGCCAGCACTGACTAGTGTGGAAATCTCATAAAAGGTTTATAAACAATTCCACCTATAACCTTACTAAAAGAATCTCCAATTTCCAATCCAATTTAATCAAAGGTCTCTGAATCTTTGCCACTGTGTTAAAATGGAGCACTACTCAAATACATTTCTAAAATAATCATCAACTTATAGTATCTAATGTTCAGTCAAAAATTAGAGTTTTGGTGAAGATTCAAAAGTTTTATTTTCTCACTAAGAGATTAGTCTGTATTGTTGTCTTTTTATTTAGGCTAGTCAAATAAGTCTATTTGCAGAAATATCAAGAACATTTTTGTTAGAATTAGATTACAAACTAACAGTGTGTTTCATAAAGGAATTAGTCCCTATCTTAATCTAAAGGACAGAACCTATCCCAGCCAGAACCCATAAAGAGTTCCTTTGGAAAAGAGCTAGAGAAATTTGGAGCACCAGGCTAATAGCTATGAAAGGTCGAACTCCCCATAAAGAGTAGTCCTGGAAACTCAGCTGAGTTCCCCAACAGCTGCAGTAACAACAGTTAAAGTAGGTAAAAAGAATTAATCACAGCAGTATGGAGAAAGTCTCAGTAGCAAGAAATAACTGTTAGCAGTAGCTCACAGCAATTTTGGACAAGAGTAACACAGTCAGGTGCTAAAGGGCATGGCAGGGGAGATGTGCATAGAATGCAATGCAATGCAAGAAATCAAGAACTCTAGAACTAGGAACACGTGCTGTATAGAAAAGCACAAAACGTGTTGGATCATATCTAGCCAATAGGAATGGATTTCCAGATGGTCTGTCGTCTTCTCTCTCTATTCCCTCAGTAAATGTCCATGTTCGCATGTTGTTATTTGAATGTTTCGACAGCGTATTACAAAGAGATACATCTAGGAATGGTCTCATGAGGACCTTTGCTAGCCTGCACTGTTAGCTGTTCAGTGCCTCATTGTGTAACAATGGACTGCTTTAGGAAATGACACATTATCTAGCATGTCCTGGTTAGATCATGAGACTCGAACCTATAGCATGCACTTTTTTTCACCAATATGCTTGTTCATTATAAGCATGTGGCAGAGGAAGCTATCTAAAATACGATGAAGTCATATGCTGTGAAGAAGGAAAGAAATACATTTTGCAGCAAACAGCACATTTCACAAAAATTTAAATCAGGGTTTATAACAGACATTTCTTTTTTTTTTAAAGGGAAAGGAAAATATCAGAGAAATTAGAGGCCTAGCACTGAAAGAATGCCTGAAATGGGAGCTTTCTGCAGAAATAGGCAAAATTCCCACTCCTCACAGCGCCAAGCGACTGTTGGTACGAGCGCTTAATACATTTCCTAAACACATACATAAACATTCTCAAAAGTATATTAGGGTTATATCTTATGAACTACAGTAACAGAAGGGTCCCTGTGACAAAAGCAGTAATCCACTTAGCTATCCACATAAAACGCAGATCTGTGATCTTCACGGTACACGTTCTCTTCAGCAGGCATATTAACCCTCTGCACTACATTATGGTGGGTTAAAACTGCCACTAGGCAACATTCAGATCTTGCTCTCCAGCAGAAACATTAATCACAAGCGTTATATTGACATTTTTATTGTTACCTGAAAGCTGGATGCACAAGGAACTCCGCAGCAGGTGTTTCTAAATCATGTTATTGCTAAACACAGCGCCTCCCCCTCCTCCCCCCCCCCCCCCCCCCCCCCCCAGGTCAGAGGCCGCCTCCCCAGGTCAGCGCCAGTTTGGCCACACAGGTCACACCACCCTAAAGTGGGCCCTGACTAGCAAGAGTCTAATCAATGCTTTGATGTGTGACTGACTGGTGAACACAAAATGGGCAACCCACTGATTCCTTTTATTCACTAGCTGTTGGAAGGGCGCCAAATATCTTTCCGCCCAAGGCGCTTTCTGAGCAAGGGCCAGCTCTGCCTCATACTATTGTTTATGAGCACACTTGTGCAATTTTGCTTCCCTAAAACAGATATAACTCCAACCATCCGGTAAAATTCACAGGAGACATTTTATGTGCAGGTAACTGCATTCTGGAAAGGAGTTAAGGCTAATGCTGTGAGCAATGATCGGAATCGATTACTGTCTGGCTTCTCTTTTACCCAGGAGCATGTTCAGCCCGTGTTCGAGCCACGCCGCTGGGCAATATTTTCCAAGAAACACTTCCAGCAACAACAACAGAATTTATAAATGGTAAAATGACAGCAAACAAGCAGCCACTTGTCCTGAAACTCCCCATTCTTGCATAAACTAGATGCTGAAACAATAATTACATATTTCAAATTCAAGAGGAACAAAGATGGGTGTAATTTTCCCATTCTTGTGCAACAACAGGGAGCGTTTGCTGTGTTTTATACATATGTAATTAGCAGTTTAATTTCCTCCGAGACCAAGGAGCCCTGAGATGTTACTTCATGTTAACAGTTAGAATTTCCGATCTGACAGCTAGAATCCTCCATCACTTTCAGCTCTCCACTGCCCTCTGCTGTCCTGGGACTAATTCGCTCAACAAAATTCCTGCTTTAAAATTAAAGGCTATTAAATCAATATTTTATATTCATATTCAAAATTAATTGGCGTAGGAAAGTAGTGTAGAGAGGGAACGAAAATGCATACAAAGCCTAAATTGATGGGCCTGGCTTCCCCTAAATAGATAACAAAATCAAGGGACATTACGTTTCTAATGGCTTTTATTTTGTCAAGGCTCATTATGAAGATGCCTTATTATCAATTAACATTCTAACAGGTTAATAGATTATGCTAAGTGTAAAGCTGAAGAATTTTATGAGAAGGCTCCAGCTATACGAAAAGCAATTCTGACTTGTCACGATGTCTGGTTATCAGAATAGGATGTTTGTGATGCTCCTCACGTGCATTGCCTGCCGTCCACACCAAAGGTTTTAGTGGGTGTGCTTTAGTTACAAGATAAGTGGGCAGTTTGTCTATCGAATTCCGGGCATGGCCTGTGGTCAGTAGGTATTGGAGGTCTGGTTGTTGGGGACAGGGTGTGTCTGAACTTAGTACATGTCCTATGCTCCGTGTCCATTAGGCACAGCCATGGGCCATATTCACAAACTCACAGGGACGTCAGGGCCCAAGATACTTGCCACAGGTTGACCTTGCTAGTGGACACAGGTGAAATTTCCATTAGGCATAAATTCCTCAAATTGCACAATGAATCCCCAACCTGTAATTGCAGGCCTGTTTAGGTAAAAAAAAAAAGTCTATTGTAATTAGAGTTAAAAAACTCCGAACCCTCACACCAACAAGGACATCTATTAGATCCTGTGTTTGGGAACTGGAAGGGAGTACAAGTCCTTCCTCACCAGCCAATACCTTGGTCTGACCATTTTGTCATCCCGATAAGACTCCAAATGGACGGCAATGAACGTCACAAACAAAGTGTACAACAATACACCTGCAGGAAATGGAAACAATTTTCTATTGATTCCTTTAGTAAAATCCTTCAAGAGGCTGGACCGCCTAAAGGTCGGGATTGTGACACAGCATATAATTACTTTCAAACCTGCATCACTAAGGCCCTTGACAGCACGGCCCCCAAACGCGTCATGACTAGTGCCACGAGGAAAACTAAATCGGCCCCTTGGTTTAGTCAGGAGCTACAAAAAGCCAAAACTGCTTGCAAAAAGATTGAAAGGGAATGGCGCCTAAACTTTTGTCCTGATAAAAAAATCCATTATAAAGCCGCACAAAAAGAATATAATAAATTGATACGTGCGTCTAAAGCCTCTCACTATAACGACCGGATTCAGGAAGCTGAGAACTCCTCTAAGGAGCTCTTCCAGATATTTAAGGAAATATCAATAATTGACTCCAGCCCTGTCTCCCACACTGATTCTGTGGAAACCTGCAACAAAATCGCAAATTACTTCTCGGGTAAAATCGAGAAGATATATGCGAGCTTTTCTGGTAGTAAAATGTCTGGCTCTGACTTTGTAGAATTTAATGATCGTACTAGCACTCAATATTGCTTAGACGCCTTCTCTGTTCCCTCTGCCGACATTCTAATATCTACTTGCAAAAGCATTAAATCCGGCTCTCCTAGTGACCCAGCCCCTCCTAAAATCTTAGCAGCTAGTCTGTCAGTTCTGGAGCCCCACTTTAGGCACATCCTGCAACTTTCCTTCTCCACTGCCTGCCTACCCGCAGCCTGGAAGAAAGCCATAGTCCTCCCCATCAAAAAAAAACCCAACGTTAGTCAGGATCTGTTAGAGAATCTACGTCCCATCTCCCTGCTACCTTACTTGGCCAAGCTGGCAGAGAAAATTGCCAATGTCCAACTTATGGCACACCTGGAAGCCCATAATGCCCTTCATACATCTCAGTCCGGTTTCAGACCCAGATTCTCTACTGAAACAGCTCTCCTGAGAGCCACCGAAACTATGAGGGAAGGAGCCGATGATGGCAAAACTATGGCCCTCATTATGCTAGACCTCAGTGCCGCGTTTGACACTGTAGCTCATCACATCTTGCTACAGTGTCTAAACCGAGCAGGTGTCATCAGAGAGGCTCTGGGTTGGTTGAAAGCTTTTCTTACCAACAGAAGCTTTCAGGTCCAAAGAGGGACTTTCCTCTCTGATGACATGACACTTGCACAGGGGGTTCCTCAGGGCTCTGCCCTGAGCCCTACCCTGTTCAACCTGTACATGGCTCCGCTGGCAGAGGTGGTACAATCGTTCGGCGTAGAGCTGGTCTCTTACGCCGACGATACCCAACTACTGATTTCCCTCTCACAATCCCCATCTGCAGAGGCTGAAAACTTCAAATCCTGTATGAGTAAACTGGCTGTCTGGATGAATGAAAATTGCCTCAAATTAAATGGCACTAAAACGGAGGTTCTGGTAATAGGTGGAAAAAACTCTCTGTGGACAAAAGATTGGTGGCCCACCAGTTTGGGACCTGTACCTACTCCTAGTCAAGAAGCTAAAAACTTGGGTGTCTGGATAGACAACAAGCTGTCATATGACAGCCATATCAAAAAAACGGTGGGCAAATGTTTTGGAGTTATGAAAACTCTTAACCGCACCTTAGATCTGCTTCCCCTGAATTCCAGACGCACAATGACTCAGGCACTTATCACTTCCCGTATAGACTACGGCAATGTACTTCTGCTGGGAACATCGGATAAAAACATTGGAAAGCTGCAGGTCCTGCAGAACTCAGCGGCTCGCCTTGTGCTGAGACTTCCTCGCAGGGCTCCGTCTAAACCTTCCCTTGCCTCCCTTCATTGGCTACCCATCCGACATAGGATACTATTCAAAGCCCTCCTATGGTGTCACAGGATCATCCATCTAAAAGCCCCGTCTTATTTGTCTGACTTAGCCATACCTTATGAGCCGAACAGGACCCTACGCTCTATGGGAACGGGGCTGCTTAAAACCTCGCGCACAAAAAAAGCTAGGATGGGTGGAAAGTCCTTCCGCACCCTTGCGGCTAGGAAATGGAATGCCCTCCCTGCAGCCATCAGATTAGAACAAAATGAGGCTTCCTTCAGGAAGCTGCTGAAAACTCATTTATTTACTTTATAATGTACAGTCTCTCTGATCTCTGGCCAAGACTCTCTCTCCACTCAGCGCGGGGACACGCCGGGAGGCGTCACCAGGCGCTTTATAAGCCCCTTTAATAATAATAAATAAAGTAGGAGTCTGTGTCGTTCGCAGCACTTGTGTCATTTGCACTATTTTTTTTATCAAGAAATGTATGCACCTGTCTCTTGTCTTTGCTCTAAAACATAGCTCTAAATACCAGATTCGAATTTTACGTATTTTCTGTAATTTTCCCTAAAAAGGAAATTATGCACATTTTGCACACCCTACCTGTTAAGCTTGGCTGCAGTTTGTCACCTGTAAACACAGAGGCAAAGGACTCGGCTTAGGGTACAGGCAAAAACTATACCCTAAGAAAATCATTAGCAGACACAGAGCGTGTCGGAAAAGGACATGGATCAGTGCAACTGAAGAGGGGTGTGGTGATTGTCATGCCTTTTTCTCGTTCTTAAAAGGCACATCAAAGTAGCTAAATGAGCCAGAGTACTGGGCTAAGATACAGGCCATGCTTAGCAGACACAAGAGCTGAAGAACTGGACACTGTGCATGGCCAATTCTTATCAGTAATATTTTTTAATTTCAACTAATGTTTATTAAAAAAATTACAGTGACAATAACAACTTTATATAAAATAGGTACGCACATTTCGAAAACTATACACAAACATCTGCTTGTATAGCAAAATAATGTATCTTATTGTAATTGTCTACAGCTCAGATTTAAATCACAAATGTAATGTCGCTTTTAGTATGGTAAGGAACACAACCGATACTTACATACTCAAAATAGGAACAAAAACATTCAAAAGTGACATTTAACACTGGTGAACTCTTCAATATCCAAGCTCTAATGTATGTTGTAGAAATCAAGGGCATCTATGGATCTTATGAGCAAATTTGAAGCTATGGGCCTGATTCAAGTCAAGTCAAGTCAAAACATTTATATAGCGCACTACATACCCAGAGGGTTTCAAGGCGCTTAGGAAGGGGAGGAGGATTATTTGTCAAATATCCACGTTTTAAGCTGCTTTCTGAACGCTAGGTGATTCTGGGTGAGGCGAAGGTAAGCGGGGAGTGAGTTCCATGTTTTGGCAGCCAGGTATGAGAAGGATCTGCCTCCCATGGTGGTCTTGTTGATGCGAGGTACAGTGGCGAAGGCTTGGCTGGAAGAGCGAAGTTGGCGGGAGGGGGTGTAGAAGGACAGTCGAGAGTTGAGGCAATCTGGTCCGATGTCGTAGAGTGATTTGTGTGCGTGGGTAAGCAGTCGGAAAGTAATCCTCTTATTGACGGGTAGCCAGTGGAGGTCTTTAAGGTGACCAGAGATGTGTTCGTTGCGTGGGATGTCTAATATGAGCCTGGCTGAGGCGTTTTGGATTCGTTGTAGTTTCTTCTGGAGTTTAGCGGTGGTGCCTGCGTAGAGGGTGTTTCCGTAGTCCAGTCGGCTCGTGACTAGAGCGTGGGTGACTGTTTTCCTTGTTTCGGAGGGGATCCAGCGAAATGTTTTTCTGAGCATGCGAAGAATGTTAAAGCAGGAAGAGGATACGGCGCTGACTTGTCTGTTCATTGAGAGTGAAGAATCCAGGATGACGCCAAGGTTCCGTGCGTGGTCTGTCGGGATGGGTGCATTTCCGAGGGCTTCCGGCCACCAGGAGTCGTCCCATGCAGAGGGGGATTTACCTAAGATGAGGACTTCTGTTTTGTCTGAGTTCAGTTTCAGACGGCTTTGTTTCATCCATTCGGCGACTTCTTTCATTCCTTCGTGTAGGTTAGTTTTGGCGGTGCTGGGGTCCTTGGTGAGAGATAGGATCAGTTGAGTGTCATCCGCGTAAGAGATGATGTTGAGGTTGTGTTGGCGGGCTATGGCCGCGAGGGGGCTCATGTATACGTTGAAGAGGGTGGGACTGAGTGAGGATCCTTGTGGTACGCCGCAGATGATTTCAGAGGCCTCGGACTTGAATGGTGGGAGGCGGACTCTCTGGGTTCTTCCGGTGAGGAACGAGGTGATCCATTCCAGTGCCTTTCCTTGGATTCCGATGTTTCTGAGGCGTTGTAATAGGGTGCTGTGGCAGACTGTGTCGAAGGCTGCAGAGAGGTCGAGGAGGATGAGGGCGACTGTGTCTCCATTGTCCAGTAGAGTTCGAATGTCGTCTGTTGCTGCGATGAGGGCGGTCTCAGTGCTGTGTTTGGCTCGGAAGCCAGATTGTGAGGGGTCGAGTGATTTGTTGGCTTCGAGGAAGGCGGCGAGCTGGTTGTTGACAGCTTTCTCGATGACTTTGGCCGGGAATGGAAGAAGCGAGATGGGGCGGTAGTTTTTGAGTTCGGTGGGGTCTGCTGTTGGTTTTTTCAGAAGGGCGGTGAGTTCAGCGTGTTTCCAGTCTTCTGGGAAGGTAGCGGAGTTGAAGGAGCAGTTGATGACGTCTCGGAGGTGCGTAGCTATGATGGAGTCTGCTTTGTTGAAGATGTGGTGAGGGCATGGGTCTGTGGGGGATCCAGAGTGGATGGAATTTATCAGGCGGATGGTGTCCTCAGTGGAGATTGGGTTCCAGGCGTTAAGGGTATTAACGGGGGGAAGATGGTCAGCTGATGGTAGGGTGTGTTGGCTTCCGGGTTGGTTGTCAAAGCTGTTGTGGATGTCAGCAATCTTGTTGTGGAAAAAAGAGGCTAGGGAATCGCAGAGGGTTTGAGAGGGGGTGATGTCGTTGGAGTTGGCCGAGGGGTTGGAAAATTCCTTGACGATGTTGAAAAGTTCCTTGCTGTTGTGGGCGTTGTTGTCAAGTCGATCTTTGAATGCTGTTTTCTTGGCTTTTCGGATCAGTTGGTGGTGAGTACGGATGGCGCTTTTGAAGGCGTCCTTGTTGCTGGTGGATGGGTCTTTTTTCCAGGCCTTTTCAAGGGAGCGGCACAGTTTCTTGGACTTCTTGAGGTCGTCGTTGAACCATGAGGCCTTCTTGATGCCAAGTTTGTGTTGACGTTTTTTCAGTGGTGCTAAGGTGTCGGCGGTGTTGGATAACCAAAGGGTGAGGTTGGAGGCGGCTTCGTTGGCGTTAGAAGAGAGGGCTGGGGAGGTTTGAAGGAGCGATGTGGAGATCTGCTCTGTGGTGATTTTGTTCCAGTTTCTTTGTAGAGTTGGTTGGAGGTGGATGATGGGTTTCGGCTTGTTGTAGGTGAAGTGAACGCAGCTGTGGTCAGTCCAGAGGAGATCCGTAGTGTGGCTGAAGAAGACATGGTTGCTGGAGGTGAAGATGGGGTCGAGAGTGTGACCTGCGATGTGGGTGGGGGAAGTGACCAGTTGTTTAAGTCCGAGGTTGGCGAGGTTGTCCAAGTGGGTGGCGGTGTTGCGGTCGTTGTTCTTTTCAAGGTGGAAGTTGAGGTCTCCCAGAAGGATGTAGTCTTTGGAGGGGAGCGCGTGTGGGGTGATGAAGTCCGTGATGTCTTCACTGAATTTTGCGCGTGGTCCTGGTGGTCTGTAGAGGAGGGTGCCTCTGAGTGTGGTCTTGGGGTCGATGTGGATCTGGAAGTGAAGGTGTTCGGAGTTGGCGAGGTTGGCATCAGAGCTGGTTGAGATGCGGATTGTTTTCTTATGGACGATAGCGAGTCCACCTCCTGTATGGTCGGTGCGGTCCTTGCGTGTGATCTTATATTCATCAGGGATAGCGATGGCGATGTCAGGGGCGGAGGAAGCGTTCATCCATGTTTCCGTTAGGAAGGCGACGTCAGGAGAGATGGTGTCTAGTAGGTTCCAAAGGTCAATGGCGTGCCTGTGGACCGAGCGGGTGTTGAGAAGGATGCATTCTAGGTGGTTGGGGTCGGGACTCTGTGTTGTGGTCGTAGCGGAGATGTTGTCGGTGCCGCTAAATTTGCAGGAGAAGCAGGAGAACGGTCCATGGGTGCGACCAGGAGCGGCTTGGACGCAGTTGGGGGCGCGACCGGGGTTAAGGGCTAGGAGGGTGGCGGCATCGTAGGTAACGCGGGGGGGGCTGGGCAGCGCGAGGGGCAGGGGGTCTGGCGCTGGGCGCGGTCCAGGCGCGGACGGGCGTAGACGGGCTTACCTTTGGCGCACCTTCGGCGTGTACGTAGCGCGTGGATGCTGCGCGTGGGGGCATTTGGCCATAAATGGATGGTGAGGGGGGCGGAGCGTGGGAGGGTCAGCAGCTGGGAGGCGGTAGCAGGGAGGAGGGGCGGGCTAGGGAGCGAGTAAACAAGATGGAGGGTCAAAGGGGGACTATGGCAGGGGCAGCAGAAGCACCACGGCACAGATCAGTTTCCAGCGTTCTGTAAAAATAATTATATAAATCCCAGCGCTACTTTAAATAAATAATTAAATCCTAGCGCGACTTGAAATAATTAATTAATTCTAGCGCGAGTCGAAATAGATAAATAATGCACAGCGCTAGTCAAGCTAAATAAATGTACAACAGCGCGAGGTTATTTAAATAATCTGCAGTCTCGGTCTCACCAGCAAGCCAGGGCGAGCAGGAGCTGGGGTCAGGGAGCGTGGAGGGAGCGACCGTGCTGGATCAGGGCCAGGTAGTCACAGCGCGTCAGAGGAGGTAGGGAGCCCTCTGTTCGTGGGTGGGAGGGGCAGCAGCTGGGAGGCGGTAGCAGGGAGGAGGGGTGGGCTAGGGAGCGAGTAAACAAGATGGAGGGTCAAAGGGGGACTATGGCAGGGGCAGCAGAAGCACCACGGCACAGATCAGTTTCCAGCGTTCTGTAAAAATAATTATATAAATCCCAGCGCTACTTTAAATAAATAATTAAATCCTAGCGCGACTTGAAATAATTAATTAATTCTAGCGCGAGTCGAAATAGATAAATAATGCACAGCGCTAGTCAAGCTAAATAAATGTACAACAGCGCGAGGTTATTTAAATAATCTGCAGTCTCGGTCTCACCAGCAAGCCAGGGCGAGCAGGAGCTGGGGTCAGGGAGCGTGGAGGGAGCGACCGTGCTGGATCAGGGCCAGGTAGTCACAGCGCGTCAGAGGAGGTAGGGAGCCCTCTGTTCGTGGGTGGGAGGGGCAGCAGCTGGGAGGCGGTAGCAGGGAGGAGGGGCGGGCTAGGGAGCGAGTAAACAAGATGGAGGGTCAAAGGGGGACTATGGCAGGGGCAGCAGAAGCACCACGGCACAGATCAGTTTCCAGCGTTCTGTAAAAATAATTATATAAATCCCAGCGCTACTTTAAATAAATAATTAAATCCTAGCGCGACTTGAAATAATTAATTAATTCTAGCGCGAGTCGAAATAGATAAATAATGCACAGCGCTAGTCAAGCTAAATAAATGTACAACAGCGCAAGGTTATTTAAATAATCTGCAGTCTCGGTCTCACCAGCAAGCTAGGGCGAGCAGGAGCTGGGGTCAGGGAGCGTGGAGGGAGCGACCGTGCTGGATCAGGGCCAGGTAGTCACAAAGATAAACATACACGTTTATGCTTTTTCATTATTCACAAAATTACATTTTAATAGTATGTTTATAATTGCAGGGACTCCGCAATTAGGGCAGAGAACTCCTCACATAAAAAGATAGGCCTCTCCTATCCAAGAAATTTCCTGAGAGGCAAGATAGAATCATTTACCAAATATGCCATAATGTAGCTTACATAAGGGAAAAATAAATTCTCTAACCAAGACGATTGCCATATCATCTTGAAATCTATGTGTACTTCTTATTTATGTAATTCATGCCCACCAGGTATGATAGGAAATGTAAGTAGATGATTTCCATTCTGTGACGATGATTTTACTTGCTATAGTCGGAAGGAGAACTATCAGGTAGATTCATCAACGGAAATTCGTCTCGCAAAGGGCGAGATTCTGAGAATCTGGCCCTTTGCGAGCGCAATTTTTGCATTTGGGATTCATCATCCCAAATGCAAAAATCGCTATTATAGAATTCGCAAATTTGCGAGGAATTGCATTTAAGGAATCTCTATTTGAGATGTCTTAAATGCAATTCATGAAACATTTAAAAATTGTGAATTCACAATTTTTGGACGCTATTTACCACGAAGTCAAACCTCGTGGTAAATAGCGAAAACTTAGAAAAATGCACTTAAGTGCATTTTTCTAAGTTGTATGTTACACACACATGTCCTTGGGACATGTGTGTGCGTAACACCAGCATCCAATATCATTTCAGGGGTGCAACAGGGTGTTCTTTGGACACCCCTGCACCCTTGAAATCGCAAACTCAACATGCGAATCGCTAATAGCGATTCGCACATTGATTTGTCTTCCCATTCATTCCTATGGGCCTTTGAGTTATTCCTTATTTGCGATTAGCAATTAGCTAATCGCAAATAAGGAAGCTGTAGAAATCGCAATAAATATTGCGATTTCTACATGAATCCCGTTTTGCGAGTCTGTAATAGCGATTCCTTAATAATCGCTATTACAGACTCGCAAAACATGCCGATGATGAATCTATGTGTAATAGTACACTGTCATTTTCGTTAATTTTCCTCAGACAAGAAGAGCCAGAATACCTAAATGACCAATGGAAAGTCCAAATTAATTGTTCTATCGACCAATTTAGAAACATCAGACTACAATTTTTCCCCAAAATGATTTGATATGGATGCACTGAAAAACGCCTTTTCTGCAGTTCCAGAATTGCAGATCCAGAAAACATTAATATTTATTAAATGCAGTTTTGACTGTTTTTCCAGCGCCCAATTCAATTGATGCAGAGGGAAGATTTTTCATTGGGGGTGAGAGGATAATTTTATTATGAAGCATTTTATCACAGATAATATTTCACACCTCTTCTGACAGGGGTGTCTAAATGTAAGGATTACAATTTCTTAGCCATTTCACTAGGATTGAGTGTAGGGTTATTGGTGTACGAGTGTTAATAACTTTTTACATGTTAAAAGCAAGGTGGCCAGCCAACTACCAGAGTTTGCCGTAAGAGATCATATCTGGGTAACCAAGGGTGCCTAGTTTATATTGTTTACCTTTGATTCTAAAAATCCATAAAAGTCAATATTATTGATAGAATATTGGACTTATCACAAAATCTTTGGCTGGGCATATCCCTTTACTAGAATATTTTGGGCCAAGGTTAGAAACATTTTCGGTATAAACTCATTGTTATTCAAAAGGGAATTAAATTTGAGTTGGAGATGGATTTTGACATGAACTTATCAAGTGTTTTCAATGCTTTGATTGAGTCCATAAAATAATGTCGTAAGTGATGTACAGAATAATGAGACATGGAGAGGATGGAGAAATCTGGAAGGGGACACATAGCGATTGTTCAATGTATAACCAACGAAGATAGAAGAACATGTTACTCAGAAGCCAAAGCGTGCCCTGAGAAGTGAGAAAGGTAGTCTGATAAAGGATTCAGTTGGAAAATTCACAACCACCTTATGCCACATCCAGAAGAAGAAATGTATAAGCGATTCTAGCTTCCATAAGAAAGCAGAAGTGGTTTCATCTAATAGTGGAAAAAAAGAAGTATAAAGGATGAATAGGAAATATGGATGTGAGGAAGATTATGAAGGATGTGAACATAATTTTCAGCGTGTCTATCCTACCCCACCGAGATATTTGTTTAGGTGACCAGGATGAGAGTAGCTTTTTTATTTTCTCTATTGTTTTCAGTTCATTATGTCTCACTCTGCTAGATGTTTCAAAACAATATACTTAGGTATATGATGAGTTTGGGTTGCCATTTGAGACCCGAGTCATCAAGATGAGTCGTCAGGCAGAGGGGGTTCAGAAGTAGGATCTCTGTCTTGTCTTTATTTATGGTATATCTGTAGAATGTAGAGAATTGGCAGATTACATTAATATTCACTGGATTTGCCTCATCTTTCTCATCTGAAAATACAAGGATATTTTCTGCATATGCTGCCATTTGTATGAGGTTGTATCAAAACAAAATCCTTTAAGCTCTTATGAGTTGTTCAGGAGTTTTATTTGTGGGTCAATAGACAACAGAAATCAGATGGGTTATAGGGAGCACCTTTGTTGTGCACCCTGGTGTAGAGTGAAAGGGGCACATAGAGTACTAATAATTCTAATTTCACCACAGGGTTGGGATAAAGAGCTATGTTTATCTTAATTAAGTTGCCTAGATTGTGTTTCATTTTTGTGGAGCTGTTTTTATTAAAGTTTTTCCATTATTTCAGCGACCATTCAAACAGACATATTATATTGTGGATTTGGCATTGGCTAAGAAATGGACTGTATAACAATATATGTATAGCATTGAAAATAATAACAGGTACATTCTGAGTACTACAATATGTAAAGAAACACTGGGCTACGCACAGGGAAGAACCCAATAGGCATGAACTGGTATATATGACCTACTTAATGGAAGAAGGCCGCCACCTCGTTAAATGGCTCTACAAAAGCATTAAGGCACACACTAGAGCCACACTGACAGACTTGAGCAATAGATGGTCCATGGACCTTGGCACAGAAATGACAGACAAGGAATGGTGCATGGTCTTTGAATACCTCAAAAACGCAAAATTTTAGTTTATTCAATATATGGTACTCCACAGGGCATATCTCACCCCACACCGGCTGCAACGCATATACCCGGCCACAGACCACTACTGCCCCAGATGTAAATTAGAAGACACTGACCTATTGCACAAGCTCTGGCGGTGCCCTACAGTCGCGCACCTTACTAGTCGGACGTAGCTACATTGATCCAAACTGCGGCTGGGATTCCTGTCCTGGGCACCCCTGCTGTCTGTCTGCTGGGGTTATCTCGCCGCTCTAAGGCACAGAGGGTACAGCTTCGCTTTATAGATCTAGCACTACTCCTGGCCAAATGCTCCATTACGATGCGGTGGAAGTCTGTCACACCCCCATCACTCCATGGCTGGCACGGAGAGGTGGTGAGGTGGGGGGGGTGCAGAAAGTGCGTCCAGAGGATTGCGCAAAAATCTAATCTGTCTAGACTGGGAGACCATGCTGGAAGCTTTTAAGGCCCTTGCACCACAACCAGTCCCTATAGCGCAGGACTAGATGATGCATTATAGTCCAGACCATTCCAGCATACACTGTTAATGGTTCCTAAGACCTAATATATGGCATTGTACAGTATGTATATTGGAATGTTTGAGGGTAGAGCGATACCTGCTGGCGGAGCACTCTGGAAAAAAGTGGACGCGGGAATAGCAGAGAGCAGCTGGGGATGGGAGGGAGGGATGGGCTAGTTTAATAATGCATTACACTAATTTTTCTCCTCACGCTGTGGCAGTGCAAAAGTACATCACAAAATGGGCCATTCATGGCTGCATCCGAACAGTATTGTTTAACAAACACATATGCAATAGGTAATGTACTTCCGTTGAACACTCAAAGGACTACTATTTTAGCCTTCGAGGCCTTTCCAACTCAGAATGTACTGTGACATTTTCATTAACTATTCTATTTGTTTAATTGGTAATGGATGTTATGTGCGGAAGAACAACAAAACAAAAAATCTAATCAAATGTGTTTTTTTTTAAAAAAGGTACATTCTGAGGCCCCAATGGTATCAGTGACATAGAGGCAGTGCATATTCATGAGGTACAATTGTCTATTACCTATTTCCATGCAAGCACGATGGAGTGTCAGTGAGTAGTTTTTGCTAGCTCTATAGGTTGTTATTGCGTGTGGTCTCATGGTCTAAGGAGGCGGATGAGAACGTAACAGGTCCAACTTAAAACATAACGGGTATTATTGGAAAGGGGCGACCACTCGGTCCCCCCGAACGTATGGATGGGTGCCCCGATCCCCCCGGGAAACCATTTTGGGCGGGAGGCGTGGCTCGGCTGGTATGCCCAAAGTGGCGTAGCCGGGGCGCGCCCTTTCCCGCCCAGGAGGGGTTTTCCTAGACACCCGCACGGAAGCCGCGCCCAGTAGGCGTACCTGTGGAGGGTCCCTGCCCTTCCGCAGACGGATAAATAGAGCGGGAATCTGAAGAAGCGTCCTCTTGTTCCTGTGCTCTGAAGGCTGCACCACTCGATTGCTCGTGAGCCCTCGATGGAACAAGCGGCAATTTTGAGAACTTGTAATCTTGTTGTTTCTCTTTCAGTTATCTGGAGTACGAAGGATCTGGGACCTCGTTGATCGACTAGAGCGGAATAATCGAAGCTATGGCCGGCAAAAAAGCGGGAAAGAGCTCCGAGCTGGAGAAGGTACTGCGCACCTTGTCGCACCGAATGGCGATTATGGACCGAAAACTCGGTAAAGTTGATTCGATCGGTCGAGGTCTGGCCGAAGTCAAAAAGCAGTTAGCGGCCCAGAACAACCACCTCAGGCCGTGCTAAGAAGGTAATAGGCCCGGCCTTGCCGGGAGTCGTCCCTGAGGGTAGGGGTAAGCGTATTAAGAAGAGGGCGGTTTCCGGGGAGGATCCGGTTCCTGAGGTGCCCCCAGCCGCCCTCAGCACACCGGCGGACAGCCCGGTACCAAGTCCAGATATAGGTCTACCAATCCCAGTGGTAATTACCCCTGTTAATGATGATCAGATGCCCCCGGAACTGGCCATCCAGTTAGCGGCAGTGTTACCCTGGCTCAAGAAGAAAGCGGGGGGACAGTGGCCGCGGGGGACCCGGCCGAGGAGGCTAGGCTTATAATCGAGCAATTACGGCAGTCGAGAGAAGCCGGGACGGCGAATGTTCCTTTTGTTCCCCCACAGGTGGCGCCAGGAGTACCTACGGTTAGCCGGGAAAAGGCAGCAGACACGACGGTTGAACCCGGTAAGCAACCATTGCCAATGGCAGGGGAAGGTTCATTACCTTCAAGGCGCGAAAGGGTGGCCCAGCACATCCCTGCGGCCACAAAGGAAATGATATGGGGGGAAAAAATATGTGAATATGTTTTCGTTGTTGACTGACCATCGCGAGATGGAATATGCAAAATCCCAGAAAGATTTATGGCACCCCAGTGTATGGCGGGCCAAGATGGCGGAATTTAGGGTCGATGAGACCGTTGCGAACTGGGTAAAGGCCTTTTCGATATTTACGGCAGTCATGGGTGAACGAAAGCCGGAAGTGATGACCGAGTTGTCCTGTTATCAGAATAGGATTATGGATTTTTATACCATGTATGGGGGGGACGAGTGGAAAGGATATGACATGAAATTCCGAAAAGCGAAAGAGTTTGATGCAACTTTGACCTGGGACTGCCTCGACTCGGTGTCATGGCACAAGCAGCTCTTGCCTGGTGCGGCGGCTATGTCCTCGCCGGGCGGGAGCGGGCCAGGGTCAGTTCGCCAAAAGCTGGCGTTGCCCTTTCGAGCAAGCGCCGGTGGGGAATTTCAGCCCAAGACCAGCGGAAATGGCGGCAAGCGGGGGGTTTGTTGGGGCTTCAATAGAGGCAACTGTAACAGGCCCCAGGGAACATGTAGGTTCAGGCATGCGTGTGCGGGCTGTGGGAACTCCTCACACCTGGAAAGTAGCTGTAGATCAAAGAACATAAATTTATCATCAAGAAAAAATCATAGTATTTAAACCAGTTCACTAACTCTACGTTTCGACTGAATCGGTTGTTCTAGTTGTATAAAACAATACTAGCCCACAGCCTCAAAGATCATTTACAACAGATGCCCATAAAGTTGATCAAACCAAACAGAAGAATCAAATCAAGATAGTCAATTTAATGTACCATATGTCAATGTATAGACTGTCAATGCAATTATATACAAAAATATTTACACATTTATAGAAACGTGCACAGAGAAAGATAAAGTGTGTGCTCAAGTGAATGATCAAGAAAGATCGGAAAGAACAGTGTAGATCATTTATACAAAGGAGAACATTGAGCCTGTCCTATGTAATGCTTGTAAAAAATAATCCTTTTTTACTTTGCAGAACGCTATTTACAGTTCCTTGGTCCTTAATCTGAACCGCTGGCAATGGGATCGCCAGACAAAGGAATGGGGTTGGACAAGGGGCGGGGGTTAGTAGGTACAGGCTCCCAAAGGGGAGTGTCGTCGACGTTTCGACCCAACCATGTAGTGGGTGGTTCAAGTCCTCAACAACGGGTCTTCATCAGGACGGTGAAAAATGGGGGAGTATCTCTCAGAGTGCACGTCAAGTTAAAAGTACGTCGGGCACCTGTAATGATAAATAAATGGCTGGGCTAAGTATAACTGTATAGTATCAAAATGGTCCACTAGTGACCTTTACGGAAAAGGACTCACCCTTCCGTGGTGCCTTTACAATGCCAAAGTGCGACAATTAGTCCGCACTCCGAGTCTGACAATGTCCAAAATTATACTGTGGAATGAAAAAAGAAAAAGAGGTAGCCATTAGTGCTACACATCATAATTCATACTTGGGTGAAAGTTAATTTCACAAAACGAAACTGTGGTAACCAACTAGCTAGGGTTTTGCAATTTAATGCCAACACTCAGGATTTCGTTTTGTGAAATTAACTTTCACCCAAGTATGAATTATGATGTGTAGCACTAATGGCTACCTCTTTTTCGGAAGGGTGAGTCCTTTTCCGTAAAGGTCACTAGTTCATGATGAAGACCCGTTGTTGAGGACTTGAACCACCCACTACATGGTTGGGTCGAAACGTCGACGACACTCCCCTTTGGGAGCCTGTACCTACTAACCCCCGCCCCTTGTCCAACCCCATTCCTTTGTCTGGCGATCCCATTGCCAGCGGTTCAGATTAAGGACCAAGGAACTGTAAATAGCGTTCTGCAAAGTAAAAAAGGATTATTTTTTACAAGCATTACATAGGACAGGCTCAATGTTCTCCTTTGTATAAATGATCTACACTGTTCTTTCCGATCTTTCTTGATCATTCACTTGAGCACACACTTTATCTTTCTCTGTGCACGTTTCTATAAATGTGTAAATATTTTTGTATATAATTGCATTGACAGTCTATACATTGACATATGGTACATTAAATTGACTATCTTGATTTGATTCTTCTGTTTGGTTTGATCAACTTTATGGGCATCTGTTGTAAATGATCTTTGAGGCTGTGGGCTAGTATTGTTTTATACAACTAGAACAACCGATTCAGTCGAAACGTAGAGTTAGTGAACTGGTTTAAATACTATGATTTTTTCTTGATGATAAATTTATGTCGAGGACCAATTGTTGTCTATACTGCTAAATACCCAGGTCCTTGGACTTTAGTGGGTCAACCCCTGTTATATAACAGTAGATCAAAGAACAGCGGAACGGGAGGAAAAGGGGTCTAAGCCAGAGTGAGGTGATGCTTGGGAACCGATTGCCTACACCTGTTGATATCATGGCTCTGACTCCTTGGTTGAACAAATACCCTGATCATGTATCCGCCGGGGTTTTGAGGAATGGATTCCTATATGGCTTCAACATCCCGGCGGGGGATTTTCGGGGGGACTCCTTTTGTAGAAATCAGTTATCTGTCTAACATAATCCAAGCGTAGCAGCAAAGAAAATCTCCAAAGAAGTCAGCTTGGGGCGGGTGGCGGGGCCTTTTCAATGCCCGCCGGTGGCGGATTTCGTGTGTTCACCGCTAGGAGTTGTTCCAAAGAAAGACCCAGGGGAGTTTCGACTCATTCACAACTTGTCTGCCCCAAGGGGTTCTTCAGTGAACGATGCCATTGACCCGGATATTTGTTCGGTTCGGTACGCATCGTTCGACGATGCCGTTGCCATATTGAATCATCTGGGCCCCGGAGCGCTGATGGTGAAATCGGACATCGAATCGGCATTCAGGTTGCTCCCGGTACACCCACGGGACCAGCGCTTGCTAGGTTTTGCATTTCAAGGGAGTTATTACATGGATAAATGCATGCCTATGGGTTGCTCCATTTCTTGTGCCTATTTTCAAATGTTCAGATGATTTTTAGAGTGGGCATTCACCGAAACCACAGGGCATAGGCACGTTATGCACTATCTAGATGACTTCCTGTTCTTGGGAGCGGCCGGCACTACGAAATGTGCGCAGGCGCTGCAGGACTTCTGCATCCGCATGCGGGAGTTCGGAGTCCCATTGGCACCAGGTAAGACGGTTGGACCATCTACTTCACTGGAGTTTCTGGGAATTGAGCTTGATTCGGTGGAGGGATGTTTCCGTTTACCAATGGAAAAGGTGGCCAAGTTTAGGGCTTCCTTGGCGCAATGCCTGGGCAAGGAGAAAGTGACCCTGCACCAGTTACAGCAAAGAGTGGGTCAGCTTAATTTTGCCTTAAGAGTGATACCGATGGCCCGCCCCTTCTCACGCTCTATTGCACAAGCTATGGTTGGCCTCAAGGAGGGACACCACCGTACGAGACTGTGGGCAGAGGTTCGCCAGGATATGCGCATTTGGTTGGCATTTCTGTCGGACTTCAACGGTCGAGTTGTGTGGAACAAACCACCAGCATCATCGGATGAACTAGGTTTGTGGACGGATTCAGCTGGGAGCGTGGGATTTGGCGCCATCTTTGGTAACAGATGGTCGGCGCAAGTATGGCCGACGTGATGGCACAGGTAACATTGGGTTCTTGGAGCTGTTTCCCATTTGGGTTGCTCTGATGGCATGGCCAGACGACTTTAGGGACCGCTCGGTGGTGTTTTGGTCTGACAATATGACTGTGGTTGAGTGCATTAATCAGCAGGCAGCCCGCTGCAAGTGGATCTTGAGATTGTTAAAATAAATTGTTTTACGTTGCATGAAATTGAATGTACAGTTCAGGGCAAAACATGTGCCAGGTGTACTGAATAATGCAGCTGATGCACTCTCTCGTTCACACATGCAGGCTTTCAGGGGCTATCTACCCACAGCGGACCTAGTGGCGGCACCGTTCCCCGAAACGCTATGGCTAATCTGTGCCCCGGATTACAAGACCTCGTGGCAGCCAGCTTAGCTCCCAGGACAAGGAAGGCTTACGAAGGAGCGTTTCGTTCCTACTGCACATTTTTGGGTCCGACAGGGAGACAGAGCTGGGGTCAGGAGGAATCCTTCCTGGGGTTCCTGGTAGCACTGCACAGAGAAGGCCGATCAGCGGCAACGGCCAATAGACATAGGGCGGCCATTTTGTTCATGGCACAGCTGCACGGCATAAGTGACCCGACGGGTTCCTTTTTGGTTAGGAAGGCACTCCGCAGCTGGCAACGCCTCGAGGGTCGCAAGCAGGATACGAGGCGCCCGATTGGCTTAGACAGATTGTCTCTGCTTTTAGCAAAGCTGGATGAGACGTGCTCCTCCCCTTTCGAAGCAGTTCTGTTCCGGGCAGCCTTCGCCTTGGCATTCCATGGGGCTATGCGGGTAAGCGAACTTGTGGCAAGGAACAAGAAGGATATGGAGGGAGGCTTGTGCAGGGATCACGTACAAATAAGGGGTGATTCGATGGTAATCTCAATAGCCAGGTCCAAGACAGACCAGGAAGCTATGGGAGATAGTGTTGTCGTACAGCGCGCACGAGGGTCCCCCACTTGTCCGATAAAGTGTTTAGAGGAATACTTGGCACAGAGGACGGCTACATGGGGGGGGGAGCCTGCTTAGGCACAATGATGGCACCCCACTGACGAGATTTCAGTTTCAGAGGGTGCTAGCACTGACAATCGCTGCCGCGGGCATGGACCCATGCGATTTTGGGACCCATTCATTTAGGATAGGGGCTGCTACTGAAGCTACAGCCCGGGGTCAGAGTGCGGAGGAAGTGAAACAGCAAGGCCGTTGGTCCTCGAACTGCTTCAAAAGGTATGTGCGATTGCATATGTAGTAAAAGTCAATTGACATGCACTCACGCTTCTTGTCTTTTGTTTGAATTACAGTTTCGCAAGCCTGTCACGCGGGGCGGAATTGGAAGTCGACCCAACATCAGGAGACCAGCCTTCGAGGATCACCGACTGGAGAGAGAGTGGTATGGGTCGTGGGCCACTCATATGTGAGGCGCGCCGGGGACGTATTCAAGGCAGGTGACGCGATTCATGCATCTGGGGAATACGGGTACAGAGTGACCTTCCATGGGAAGGGCAGCCTCTGTTTTGACCAATTTCAATCATTTTTTGAGGGCCTTTTAGGGCGGCAAAGGTCACCGCCATCTGTAGTCATAGTACACCTGGGGGGCAATGACTTAGTGGAGCTGGGAAGACGAGTGTTAATAGAACACATCCTGTCGGCAGTTAGCTGGTTGGCTAAGAAACTCCCGGGGTGCACGATTGCCTGGTCCCACATGATCCCCAGGAAGATTTGGCGGGGGGTCTTTCAGTGTCAGCGTTGAACCACTCTGTGAAGAGGGTCAACAATAAAATTGGGAAATTGTTTCGCTCCGCGCAGTTGCATAGCATTCCTCACGGGTGTATTCGGGGTGATCACATGTATCTGAATGATGGGGTTCACCTGTCCAGGGAGGGGAATGATTTACTCATAGGAGACTTCATAGCATGGTTAAGGGGTTTGAGAAAGGATGACCTTTAGGAGGAGTGGGGGGTCCGGATAGTCGGTGAACTATCTGGCCTGTGGCGGTAAGGTCTTGATCGGTGAGCAGTAATTTCAAGGTCCCTAGAGGGGGGCGCCACCCAGATTGGATGGGAGCGCCCGGGGGGAGGCGGCCATTGGCCCCTTCCACGGGGAGGCGGCACCCAATAAAGATGGGTCGCCTAGGGGGAGACGGCCATAGGCCCCTCCCAGGGGGAGGCGGCTCGATGCCCCTCCTACGAATTTCCCGGGGGCCGGATATCCGCTCCGGCGGAAGAGAGTGTGGGGATGGGGGGAAGTCCACGCTGTCCTTCCTACAGATACCTCACACGGGAACTCGGACGACCTTTAAGATGGCGTCGAGTGAAAGGGGGCCCCCACGACAAGGGAAGTTGCAGTTGGCAATGAGGGTAAAGTCCTCTGCGCATGCGCCACTCACACCGTGAGGGCGGGATTTTGGTAGTAGGGATCTGACACCGGTTAAGACCTTGCCGTTGGCCCTTAATGCTAGGATGTACAATTTTAATTTAGAATGTATGCATTTTCAGGATGCTAGACTCGGCTAGGAAACCTTTGTATTAGAGATCTGTTAAGGTTAGCCAAAGAACATGTCTTCACCAAAATGTAATAAAAGTAAAATTGTACATAATTCATGAAACTTTTATTTAATGTTTTAAATTTTGTTTCATATTTTAATAAATACGGCCGGGGGGGGGTAACTCCCCCCCGCCTTCCAAAAGTTCAAACCTGTGTCTGTCTCCTCCCATTGGGAATTGGTGTTGGGAGGGGGTGGCGGGCATCCCGGCCATATGGAAAGGGGCGATCACTCGGTCCCCCCGAACGTATGGATGGGTGCCCCGATCCCCCCGGGAAACCATTTTGGGCGGGAGGCGTGGCTCGACTGGTATGCCCAAAGTGGCGTAGCCGGGGCGCGCCCTTTCCCGCCCAGGAGGGGTTGTCCTAGACACCCGCACGGAAGCCGCGCCCAGTAGGCGTACCTGAGGAGGGTCCCCGCCCTCCCGCAGACGGATAAATAGAGCGGGAATCCGAAGAAGCGTTCTCTTGCTCCTGTGCTCTGAAGGCTGCACCACTCGATTGCTCGTGAGCCCTCGATGGAACAAGCGGCAATTTTGACCCACCCACCAGCCCCTAATGCAATGTTTGTCTGAATAAAGTTGTGGATGATATCTGATCGTATTAAAGTGATGCAGTCTCGTCTTCAGTAACTATATATGCCTTGGATTAGAGAATGTGTATAGGCCTTTTTTCCTTTGTAGAAAAGTAAGGGAGTGATTCATATAATGATGTTGCTTCTGCTTTTAGGACATTTTTTTTTGCTTTGTAGAAAGGTGAAAGTTGATGACTTGTCAAGGCTATGTCAGAATTTTGTCTTCCCTTAGTAGATAAAACAACTGTCGTATTTATTTTCTGGTCGGGCGGTAAGGTCATGATCGGTGAGCAGTAATTTCAAGGTCCCTAGAGGGGGGTGCCACCCAGAATGGATGGGAGTGCCCGGGGGGAGGCGGCCATTGGCCCCTTCGAAGGGGAGGCGGCACCCACTAAAGATGGGTCGCCTAGGGGGAGACGGCCATAGGCCCCTCCCAGGGGGGAGGTGGCTAGATGCCCCTCCTACGAATTTCCCGGGGGCCGGATATCCACTCCGGCGGAAGAGAGTGTGGGGATGGGGGGAGTCCACGCTGTCCTTCCTACAGATACCTCACACAGGAACTCGGACGACCTTTAAGATGGCGTCGAGTGAAAGGGGGCCCCCACGACAAGGGAAGTTGCAGTTGGCAATGAGGGTAAAGTCCTCTGCTCATGTGCCACTCACACCATGAGGGCGGGATTTTGTTAGTAGGGATCTGACACCGGTTAAGACCTTGCCGTTGGCCCTTAATGCTTGGATGTACAATTTTAATTTAGAATGTATGCATTTTCAGGATGCTAGACTCAGCTAGGAAACCTTTGTATTAGAGATCTGTTAAGGTTAGCCAAAGAACATGTCTTCATCAAAATGTAATAAAAGTAAAATTGTACATAATTCATGAAACTTTTATTTAATGTTTTAAATTTTGTTTCATATTTTAATAAATACGGCCGGGGGGGTAACTCCCCCCCGCCTTCCAAAAGTTCAAACCTGTGTCTGTCTCCTCCCATTGGGAATTGGTGTTGGGAGGGGGCGGCGGGCATCCCGGCCATAAGAACATGTTTAGAGCTCTCCTCTAAGCCCATATTGTGTTTCATGAATGCAATACGCAGAACAAGCCTTGAAACCTTATCAAAGGCATTCTCTGCATCCAAACCACTGAAGCAGCCATGTGAAAAGACAGGTGTGCCCTTTCTGTAACATGACAGAGAGAACAGATATCATTGCTTGCCAGACTACCCTTGCCAAACCCAATGTGGGAATCATGTATTTATGTCGTTATGAGAGGTACCAATCTTTTGGGCAATATTATCCCGTATATTTTTGCTTCCATAATTAACTGAGATAAAGGTCTATAATTTTTAGGATTTGAGTGTTCTTTATCTTCTTTGGGTATAACTATGTTTGTAGAGATCCAGAAACTGCTCCTAGCGATACAAAGTGGTTAAGGGCATCTTCTAAAGGGTTAATGATGACATTAGGGAATGTTTTGTAAAATATAATAGACAAACCATCTGAACCCAGTGCTTTGCAGGTACAGATGTTCCTAATGGGCTGTGGTATGTCTCTAAATTCTAAGGGCTTATTTAATGTCCCTTTTTCAATTTCCGAGAAAGTTTCAAACAGTATTATGTTTAAGAATTCAGAGCAGCCATTTTTGGAAATCAATCTATTTGGTTGGTAAAGGGAGGCATAACTATTTTTGAAAATTTTGAGTATGTCATTGGTTATGGATTTGACAAAGACATCTGAGGCTTTGACGTTAGTGTTTAGATTATTATTTTTCTTAATGCTTTCCAGGCTCTGTTGAGATAGGAGAGCTTTTTTGTTTTCTTTGCATGTGTCCCCAGAAACATGTAAAGAACATAATATATATATATATAATAGTATTATATTCCAATTTTATTTGCTTATTTTAATTCAGTAGTAGGGAGATGTTAGAGTATCTGTAGGAAATTGCTTTCAATTTGCGAGAAAAATTGAGAGCCGCTTGAGGGACTCTTCAATTTCCTTATTTCTTCTGGCCAAATTTGCTTTCTAAAAGTTAAGTTCATCCCACAAACTCACTGAGGAGACTGAGTTTGCATTTTCTCTAGAGAACGATTATATTTCTTGCTATAAGTGTTGAATATCCAATTTCTTTTCTAGTACTTCAGTATTCATACACTAGGATGTATTTTTCGCTTGGTGGGTGTATTGAGAAAGTGATAGATATGGCTGCTTGATCTGAGACAGTCATAGATTTACTCGACGAGTTAATGGTAACCTGCAGAAGAACAGGGTCTACCAGTATGTAGACAATGCAAGAATGACTTAGATAAGAGGTAAACAATACTAAGTTATTCTCTTTGGGATTATGCAGTCTCTAAAAGGCCGAGAGTCCAAGATTCTTACACACGTTGTTTGTGTGCTTTCAGTGATCGAATGTAAAGGAGGATTGGTGGTCTAAAAAATTATCCATTGGGAGATTGAAATATCCTCCAAATATGCTATGAGAATTTGTGGGTATCAGCAACAATTCTGTATTCAAGGAGTGCCACAATTGTGGGTCTGCTCTATTGTGGGCATATATATTCCTTACATAAAGATCCTATTCACCGTCTTTGGGTCCAGTGAGTTACCATCCACCCTTTCCATTATATTCAGTTGAAATATTAGATAGGCCAAATCGCTTAGAAATGAATGTGATTAACCCATTCTTTTTAGTAAGGACCGCTGAACAGGCAATGACAACTACCTACCCATTTTTGAAAGACTAGTTCTTTCCTGTAGCCTATTTTAATTTTCCGTAAGTAAATTAAATCACCTTTCAGGCTGTTACAGTAGTCTGATATCTTTCTCCTCTTAAGAGGGTGGTTTAACCTCTTAGTATTAAGAGATTTGATTTTAAGAGATGGCATTGGTACAAGTTGGAGATGAGAAATCTGGTTAAAAATGTCAAACAAATAGCGGTAAACTCATCTCCAGCCAGTGTTATATAGTAAGTCAAGAAGCGACCACAACAACAAAAAGAAAAATAGAAATTGAAGCACAAGGTCAACTCACAGTGGTCTAGTCAAGACCCCATAATACACGGTGGAAGTCAACAAAGGCCTCCCAAGCTCACTGAAACTCCTACTCCCGTCTCTCCAGGAGAAGTCTCTGAAAGAAGAGGTAAGCAATAGGAGACTATATAGGAAATGGCAAAGAGAGTGAAATCCCAGTATCTCCAGTACATGCAAGACAATTAGGGGAAGCTAGTGACAACACAATGTTAAGCAGTGTTTAATGACAGCAGGCAACACCTGGGAATTAGAACAAGAGCAATGTTGCACAACAGGCAAAAACATTCTATCATGAGGTGAAACATAGAACAGCCTTTAACAATTGTAATCTAAAACACCAGTATTGTATGTAATAAGAGAATAACACTAATCTTCAACAGTTTGTAATAAGAATCAATCACATGTCATAGATATTAAGAAGGTTAAGGAAAACAAGGGTACCCCGTTAAGCAAACCTGGGGCGGTAAGGTATACAAAAACAACAATGGTTCAGGATGGCCTATTTAGGTCCAGTTTGATCCAAGGGAGGGAGAAAGGTTTCTTTGTCTAGGTACTGAATCAATTAGGGAGCGAGGTATGTAGGGCAACATGAGTATTTTTAATCATCACAGTTGCAAGTTGGTATTACACAAGTACGTTCAGGTGCTCACATGAGTGATAAGGTGCGTAACGTGACTGAGTGACAGTGAAAATACACGAAATATCACACGGTCAACAAAAAGAAATCCACAACAGTATATACAATAGGGGGATTTTCATTGGGGGGGTCGCCGACATTTTGATCATTAATGATTCAAGATCATCATCAGGACAGGGTGAGCAGTCTGAAATCTTTAAACTAGTGGACACGGGGTGTGTCCGGTACACTCTTTTTAGGGGTACAGTCTCTTCATGTCCTTGGTGTTGTATCGCTCGAGTTGGAAGGATCTGTGTTGTAAGTATGATTGGAGTGGGGGGTCCTACACTTTTAATCTTACGTATCAGGTACTTGTTAAAATGTATTTTGGTTACTTTGGAAAAGGGCATACATAAATATAGATGTTGGGAGTGTTCGGGTCGGGTCCGGAAGATCTGTGACTCGAGCCTCGGTTGCGATTAAATCGCCGTGCGCTGATGCCAGAATAACCTTCCTGGTCCTCGCGGCGGTCGCAATAAATGCTGCTGCGTCCGTACCCTCCGGACGGAGCAGCATTTATTGCAGTGCAGTGCAGTGCACTCAACAAAATTTGCTTTATTTATTTAAATGTTTACTTAGCTGGGAAGCTCCGTAATCCATACATTACTACCCCCCACCCTGCCCCTCCCCACGTCACCGCCCTGCCGGTACTCCCACTGCCGACCGCGGCTGTTAGTTTGCTTTGCCTTTTATCAGAGAATCTGGAATTGGAGTATCCCGTTTTATGCATTTAAATTTGGCTTTCACATCTTTATCCTCATTGTCTCAGGTGTCTTCCATGATTCTGGGTATGAGAATTCAATATAAGTTCAGCTACCTCTCTGGGGTAGTATAGTAGTTGTTGCTATACCACGATCAAAATCGCACTCAAAAGTATTAAAAAGAAGTGTATAGTGGGCGAATAAAAAGATAACATTTTATATGTGTCACCAAAATCTGTATCTGAGCCACAGCCAGGCAAAGGTGTAAATAAATCCTCCTAGCAAGAGAGCACTGTCATACTCTGACCAGATATATCAAAATAAGCAATATAAGAAGGAAGAGAAGGGTCCAACAGCCCACCAAGTCACAGATGGTGTAAGCTTTAAGCATAAAGATATAGAAAGTTACTTTCTGTAACAGCTGTCCTGTATCTGATTAAGCTATATGTTCTCTCCTGCAGAACAGAGTCATTATGCTTCAATAAAAAGAATCCAGGAGATGATGAAGAAAGCAGGCCTGTTGAGTCAGGCTGGAGATGATAACATATGCTTATAGTGTTGAAAGTTTCACCTTTGTTAATAGATATCCTGGCAACCATGTTGTATGAAGATTCGGATGCCATGAGCCACTTATGGAACTCCCGATGTGGGTGCTACCATCTTGGGAGTCGCATGGGTCTAAGATCGGATCAGCCACACTATGTCAGGGCATGTTTCCCATATTTGGCCTGGCTCAAATTAACTATCATACAACACAAGGATTCTTCTGCCTTTTTCTAGGTATTTTAGTGAAATTAAGTGTTCTAACCCATTGCGTTCTAGTTTCTGGTGTACTTTAAGCAGTGCTTGCCTTGTGATTTTGAAGATAGGGTTGGCTAGTTGTGCGTGTTTGTTTCGACCCCTGTTCTTGTGAACATTTTAACCAACATTGTATTTTTGTATATGTTTTTTGACTGTCTTTGTTTTTAATCAACTGTGCTAACTTTTTATATATATGATTGTAAAACATTTTTGGGTGATTATGACCATACAACAACTCTCTTGAATAAACGCACAAATACATAATTGAAAACATTTCGCTCTTTTTGCTTAACCTTACCAAAAGTGGAACTATATGTTATTTGCATGACCATTAGCCATATTAATGTGTTGACTTATAGCTACTTTAATGTCTCTCTATCATTGGAGGTTTTTACCTACTGTGAGATTGGTATTGCTGAATAAGGTTTGGGCACCCCCATATTGGTAAGACCACCTTTGTGGTCACCCTAAGGGACCCCTCGTGTTTCCTCCCTCTTTCAATAGAGAGCCATGTTGGTTTGTATTTCTGGCTAGGGAGGACCCAGTGTATTCCTTGTCTGGCTATGTAGGCTGTTTGGAAAGTTCTTAGGTCTGCTATGTTGAGCCGACCCGACATCTTCTCTAGTCTGAGCTTTTTTAGGGCTAGCCTCGGTTTCTTGTCTCTCCATATGAATTTGTTTAGCAGTTTATCGATTTTCCTATGGAAATCGTCGGTAAGCGCTATGGGTAGCATACCTGCCATGTAGTTAGCAATGGGCGTAATCATCATTTTAACTGTGTCTACCCTGCCCCACCAGGTAATGAACTTGGGTGACAAGCATTCAAGTGAACTTTTGATCTTATCTAGTGTGGCTGTTTCATTCAGTTCAAGTGTTGTTCTCAGGGTTTATCCAAAGTGGATGTTAGGTATTTTACTGATTTTTGGTTGCCATGCTAGCCCGGAGTTCCCTATTATTTCTTTGGTTGTATGGACGTTGAGGGGCATGTACTCCGATTTGTCTCTGTTGAGTTTGTAGCCTGAGTGTTTGACGTATGTTTCAATTCTATGCATTAGTGCTGGATTGGACTCAGCAGGCTTTTCAGTAACTATGAGCAGGTCGTCTGCGCATGCTGCAAGCTTCACTGTGGTGTTGTTGATATTTATTCCTTCTATCTTCCTGTTTGCTAGGATGTTTTTGATCAGGGGTTCTAGTGCTAGCAGGAAGAGAAGTGGGGATAGCAGGCATCCCCGTCTTGTGCCTCTCTCAAGCTTAAAGTAGGGGGATGTGGTCCCATTAATAGCAATTTCAGCTCTTGGGTTTTTGTACTGTGCCATGACCCTTCTCGTGTAGCTGTCTCCTAGGTTGTATGTTTGCATGCTTTTGTCTAGGAAACGCCAAGATAACCTGTCGAATGCCTTCTCTGCATCTAGGGTGATTGCCACAGCTTGTTTGTGCGATTTTGCGGAGTGCTCTATTATGTGGCAGAGGAGTCTGGTGTTGTCATGGGATATGCGTGTTTTGAGGTAGCCCACTTGGGTGTTGCCAATTAGCTGGGGGAAGAGTTTGTTAAGTCTTATAGCTAGGACTTTGGCATATAGCTTGCAGTCCAAGTTTATTAGTGAGATGGGTCGGTGGTTCTTGGGTAGCAGTGGATCTTTACCCTCCTTAGGTATCACCACTATATTGGCCAGAGACATGGAGTCGGCTACTTCTCCTTCTGTGGCACAGTGATTGAAGACTTTCGTTAAGACTGGAATAGCTGGTCCTCAAATTTTTTGTAGAATGTTGCAGTATAACCGTCTGGGCCTGGGGCTTTGTTGTCTTTGGGTGCTTTAATGGCTGTGCTGATCTCGCTCTCTTTTATGTCCTGCCCTAGTGTTTTGGCTTCTTGTGCCGTTATCTTAGGTAGGTTGATGCTGTCTAGGTAGGACGGGCACCCTTCTACATTTAGGTTGTCGTCTTTTTTATATGGTTCTTTGTAGAATTCCATGAATGTATGTAGGATGTCTTTGTGCTTGGTGTGTGTTTTGTTTTGGGTGACTGTGATTGCTGTGATACAGTGTTGCCTCTGTTAATGTTTCAAGTAGGAAGCTAAGATTTTCCCCGCCTTGTTTGCTTCGCACAGGTTGATTTGTTTATATTTCTTTATCCATAGGCCTGCTCTTTTGCTCAGGATTCGGTTAAATTCGTATTGTTTTTCCGTGAGTTCTACTAGGGTGGTTGTGCTAGTGGTATCTTTAATGTGGGTTGCTTCTAGTTATTTTATGTCTTTTTCGAGTTGGTCTAACCTTGCTTTGGCTTCTTTATCTCTTCTGGCCTTTATCTCTATCAGTGTGCCTCTGATGGTTGCCTTAAGGGCGTCCCATAAACTTTTCGGGTTTATACCTGGAGTGTCATTCTCTCTGATGTAGTCTTCAATCGCTTTTTCTATTCTGCTTCTGTCCTCTTGTTTCGCTATCGTCCAGTTGTTAAGGCGCAATCTGCGAGTCTTGTGTTCGTTGTGTTGGTCTGTCAGTTGTAGGCTGATACACGAGTGGTCTGAGATTATTCTTGCAGCGATATCCCTTTGTTGTATAAGGTGTGAGTGGGAGCCTGAGATGAGGATGTAGTCTATTTTACTGTATGAGCTCTGTGGGTTGGAGTAGAATGTGTAGTCCCTGGTGTCTGGGTGTTGGAGGCACCATGGGTCTGTCAGATCGAATCTGGTGCATATGCTCTTTAGTGTGTTGTGAGTAGATGGGGTTCTGGTTTGGGCTCCTGTTTGTCTGTCTTGGGCATGGTCCATGACTTGGTTAAAGTCCCCCGCCACCACTAGCATCTGGTCCGATCGGTCAGATTCAAGTTTTCTTGTGACCTCTTCCCAGAATCTTGTGTCCTCTGTGTTTGGTGCGTATATGTTTGCTACCAGGATTGTTTCTGTCCCTCTTTTTAGTCGTGTGAGTAGTAGCCTACCTTTGGTGTCATGCTGCACGCTGTCTATCGTTGTGTTTGATTTGTTCCTTATTATGGTTATGACCCCTCTATTCTTGCCTACTGCTGGTGAGCAGGCTGTTTGACCTATCCATCTTGCTTTTAGTTTTTTCACATCATCTTCAGATAGTTTTCTTTCTTGCAGTAGGATATTATCACTTTTCGTCTTAGCTAGATAGTCTAGCACTTTCCTTCTCTTGACAGGGTGGTTAAGGCCTTTGGCATTAAGGGATACTATTTTTACGTTGGACTGTACCAGTGTCTTTTTATTCAGGAGTTTCGTTGTGTGGTCGCGAACTATATAGTGTGCCTTCCTGGGGCTCATGTCCTGCCTGTACCCTCGTGGAAACTAGCTGAGCTGTGGAATGTTGCTTCTGATCTGTTCAACCTTTCTGATGGTTGAGACGGACGGTGACATAGACGTACACATACATATATACGTGACGTGCAGACGGGACAAGAAGAATGCAACAAACATTTATGACTAGACTCCCCCCTTGCTTTCACCCCTTCCCCTCCCTCCCCTCCCTCCCACCCCCTCTTACTTGTGCTTCGTACTGTAGACGTGTGACAGCAAGGTCCCTCCCACTCCCCTACTCCCCCGGGATAGTTCTGTCATTCGTAAATGTCTGATAATTGAAACAGTCTAGCATTATTTTAGCCTTAAAGGATATATCAGTGTCTATGGCGCAGGGCTGCTCTTCGGATCATTTTCTTTCTTGAGGTTGATATGCTGTTTTTATCGCTGTTATTGTCCTAGGTGGTTTGAGGTAGATTGCTTTTGCATTCAATAAGTCTGTGGGTATTTTCTCGTTGAGGCTTTTAGCTGATTCAGCTCAGTCACTTGTGGGATCTGGTGAGATGCTTCTTTTACTTGACAAGCTTGTAGTCTCCATTTGTTGTGTGTCAGGACCAGCGAGGTAGTGGGCTAGTTCGGTCGGGTCTTCAAAAGCTATTGGGATTCCTTTGTTGATAATCTTGAATCTGGCTGGTCTGATGAAGGAAAATAGGATATTTTGTTTCCTTAGGTTGTCCCTTTGGGCAAGAAAGTCTTTCCTGATGTCTGCTGTGGCCTTCGAGTAGTCTTGTGTGAGTATTATCTTGTGACCTTCCCATTGTAGGTTCAGTGTTTTCCTTGTGAACCCGAAGATGGCTTCTGTGTGGTGATAGCGTAGGGGTTTGCATATTATTGGTCTTGGGTTCGTTCTATTGTTTTGTTTGAATGTTGGAACTCTGTAGGCCTTGTCTAGTTCAAAGGGGTTATCAAACTTGATGTTGGTCAGCTTGGGAATGAGCTCTTGTAGTATGGCTACGCAGGAGCCAGCTCTGTCTTCTTTTTCTTCTGGAATTCCTAGGATTCTTTGCCGATCTTCGAAGTCCGCTGCCTGTTTCCTCAGGTTTGCTGTTGCTTTGGCTATAGTGCTCATTGCCTTGCCTGTGAGCTGGGATCTGTCTTTTATATTGCTGACTCTTTGTTCTACCGTGTACACCCTGTTGTTTGTTGAGTGCATGTTTGCTCTGATAGCTGTCAGCTCAAGTTGCATGGCATCTGTGGTTTTTGTTGTTGATTTTGATCGGTCATGGACTTCCGCTAGCTTTATCAATATGCTGTCTAGCGTGCTGCCAATGTCTGTTTTTTGTTTAAAAGGAGACTCTGGTTGGCTTTCTGGTTAATTTTCTTCTGTTGCTGTGTGGGTTTTCCTTCACTTCCTGCCATTGTGTTTGGTTTAAGTCCTCTTTTCTTTAGCAGGAGTTTGTATCTCTTGTTGGTGCCTTTTGGTGCTAGGTGTGGCGGACAACTTTGTTAGTTGCCACTGCTCTGACTTGTTTTTGGGCGTGGGACTGGTGGAGCGTCATTTCGGTTTGTTGTTCGGTACCTTTCGCTACTGTTTTCTGGTTTGTGGCCGTTTCTTTCTACCACTTGTGTGGACTTTGTGATGGCAGTGTTTTAGTGTGACTTTTTTGGCTTGTCCCGCCTTGTTGCGCTTGGTGGTTGTCCGCTGTTCTAGCTTCGGGTACCTATGACGGTGGTATTGTCTGGCTTTCCCGCCCCTTACGGAAGATGGCTGCTCTCGTGATGGTAGTTTCTCTTTCGTTTGTCTCCCCTTTAGGGCGTTTTTCTGAATCTGTTGAGCTGACCGTTTCTCTGGTGCCTTACACAGTGCACTGCAGTTTCCAATTAATATCTGTTGGCGCTGTTGTTGGCAGTGCTGGGTGCCTGTCTCCTGCGCTCATTCGTTTGAGCTTGATATTTTCTTTCGATGTATTGTTTGGCCTCGCCCTGCCTTGTTGCGCTGGGTGGTTGTCCGCTGTTCTGGCTTCGGGTATCTTTGACGGTGGTGGCCTTTCTTTATCGATTTCTAGCAGCTTGGTGAGTGCTGTGCAGTTTCCGATTGATATTAGATAGTTCTTTTTGTTAGCTGCCCTACTTTCACATTAGCTTATGTTCAGTGGTCCTTTTCGTAATGTTGCCTGGCTTGCCCGCTTCTTAAGCAAGATGACTGCTCCCTTAAAGGTAGTTTCTGTTTCGTGTGTCTCGCCCCGCCTTGGTCCGCCGTTCTAGTTTCTGGTGTTTCTGTCGGCGGTGGCCGCTTTTGCTCAATTTGTAGCAGCTTGCTCAGTGCTGTGTAGTTTCCAATTGATATTCGTTAGTTGTGTTTTTTTGGCTGCCCTGCTCTCGCATTAGTTTAGGCTCAGTGATCTTTCCGTTACTTTCATGGCTCGCCCGCCTCCTACACAAGATGGCTGCCCTTGTGTTGGTAGTTTCTTTTTCAAATGGCGCTGTGTTCGGGGGTCTTTGCTTGCGCTTTCGCTGTCTTGCTCAAAGGGGGATCTCACTTGGGGGGGTTACGCCACTGACCTTCCGTTGTGGGTCTTTTCTCCTTTTGGCGGCTGCTTTCGCGCTATTTCTCTATGATTCAATGTTTCAGCTTGCTGCCGCCATCTTGCCTGCCTGGGTCAGTCTGTCTCTCGCAAAACTTGTTATTCCGTATTTCTTGTTACTCGTTGTCGTTTCTGTGGGGTTTGTTCTATGCAGTGCAGTTTCCGATTGATATTTCTGTAGCTCTTTCTTATTTTCGCCTGCTCTTGTCCGCTTAAACTTGATATTTTGTCCTGCTGTATTGCGCGGCCCCGCCCCGCCTTGGACCGCTGTTCTAGCTTCTGGTATTTGTGACGGCGGTGGCCGCTCTTGATCGATTTGTAGCAGCTTGTTCAATGCTGTGCAGTTTTCCGATTGTTGTATTTTCGGCTTCCCTGCTTTCGCGTTAGCTTAGGCTCAGTGATCCTTTCCGTAGCGTTTCCTGGCTTGCCCGCCTCCTACGCGAGATGGCTGCCCCCGTGTTGGTAGTTTCTCTTTCGATTGATGCTGTTTTCGGGGGTCTTTATTTGTGCTTTCGTTGTTGTGCTCACAGGGGGATCTCGCTTGGGGGGGTTTATGACACTGACCTTCTGCTGTGGTTGCTTTCTCCCTTTGGCGCCTGCTTTCATGTTGTTTCTCTATGATTCAGTCTTTCAACTCATTGCAGCCATCTTGTCTGCCTGGGTCAGTCTTTCTATCGCAAACTTGTTATTTCGTATTTCTTGTGGCTTGTTGTCGTTTCTGTAGGGTTCCTTCAATGCAGTGCAGTTTCCAATTGATATTTCTGTAGCTCTTTCTTAGAATCGCCTGCTCTGCTCGCTTTTAATGTTAGTTTTTCATCCCTAGGTGTAGCGGAGCTCTGGACTTAGGCAACTCTTCCCATTGCTGTCCAAGCCACGCCCCCCCCCTTGAAACTAAGATTTATTCCCACTTTTTGCAGAAATCTTTTCAAGAGAGCAGTTTCATAAAAAGCTTGATGTTGATGCATGAAGACATTTTAACCCAGATTTTTGCAAATATACCTATAAGTCCCCCGTGCACAATTTTCCCTATAGGATTGACTGCTTTCCTCAGTAAGACGTTCACACAATCTTTGGTGTTTGTGGACATTGGAGTTATTCTGATCTCTAATCATGCACCAGTTATTATTGGTTTGGATGTTTTGCCTTCTCTGTGTACATAAAACGAGTGGCTCTTTACTATTTTGTTTCTTGAATGATTACACATTCTTAAACACATCAGAAAACAATGTCTGACTTCTATTTCCCACTTCATGCCCACTTATTGATACATTTACCACATATCTGTCTTCTGTGGTGATATATATTTATGATATCAGTTCATAATACCATTACTCCTCATGTAGGGTTAGACTGCATATGAAACCAGTGTGCAAGTCATGCTAGAATCCCATAAATCAGAATAACTGCTGCAGCTGAGTCCAATGTAATACTCTGGATTGCTGATGGCAGGGAAGTAAGCAGTACTTCTATACTTGTAGTAAGTAGGGTGAGGGCATGACATAAAAATATGGACTGATATTTTATATAAGCGCTTAAAGAGGAGTCTAGATTGGTCCTACATGAAGTTGTAATTTTCCCTAGCATGAAACAGACATAAACCAGGACCAATGAAGGTCATAAACAACATGTGTCTTGCTATCGAACTGCCAAAACACCAATGTCACACTGCACATAAGACTGTGTGACACTAAAGAAAATATCTAGAGCACAGCCCACCTGGAATCTCCAACCCCCATTGAGTCAGCAGTCTTTCCAGACAGCCTTAGGCACCTTGATGCTGAAAGACAAAAACAACCAAGCTGACCTTCAATGTATTTTTGCCTCGTTTCTTAATAATCACTTAATCCAATTATCACTGAAACGTACACTCTTTGTAGCTCTAGTAATGATTGGATTAAGTGATTAGGCCCACTGCTAAATGCCTCTGCAAATTGCAGCTTTCATCAAAGGGTGCACTCTGACATTGGATAGCAAATATCTATCTGCTTCCAAATGTGTATACGAATAATCCTGAAATAAAATAACTTCCCACGCCTGATATTTTTGTATAAGATTAACCTCAATAACGCAATTAAAAAAGTCACAATACTAGTTGTAGTATTTCAAGAGATAATAATATGTTAGATTGCCAGCTATAGGAACTCTTTCAATAACCACAGCTTTAGAATAGCAATACAACTCTACCGTGAGATTACAAAGAACAACAATGCACAATTTACGAAGCACTAAACAGCATAGAAGACCAAAGACAAAACACAAATGCCTTTTAAAATCTGGTTCTGTGGCTACTAGATTATGTGGGGCCACAGTCTCATATTCATTGTATTTTTATTTTGAGCCTGAACCTGGATGTTGGCCATCAGAAGAACGAAGTTTGAATAGAGTTATCCCTTTTTTTCTGACCAGATATTATTACATACATTTCTCGATTGATGATTATAATGTATTTTATTTCCTAGCCGCAGACTCAGGGTTGGACTGGGATCACAAGCCAAAGCTGGCAATTACATCTGTTTGGGGTGGGGCTGGGGGGGGGGGGGTGGCGGGTTGGGGAATCAGGCGTAATTGCTTGGGCTGGAACACTGCTGCTGAGCTTTTGTTACAAGGGGCCGATTTTGCAGCAAAATCTGTCCCCAGCAACATAAACGCCATCCCCGTATAAAACTGGCCCCCACCCTTCTGACCCACTGGGGAAACGTCTGGTGCCCGCTACGGCTAGTCCGGCCAAGCGCAGACTATATGAGAACTGCAGTTAAAGTTCACAGTTTTGTTCAGAAGCTAAATTATGTCCTATGTTGTGTTACAAAAAACAATGGCCCAGGCAGATAGACCGAATGAAAGGAAAATGAATTCACTTATCCTGATGTCATTAACATAGCTCACTCTTATCTACCTCGAGTATAGGGGTGAGTCTTGCTTCTAAGCATAAAGAAGAGAACACATAACCATATACATTTTCATTACACACAAAGAAATACACTTAGATGTATGAATTTCAAAATGTATTGATAATCAGTATAAATGCACTATTTACATAGGGTGGTTCCTTCAAAAAGTTTCTGTTACAAGGTGCGCAGAAAGAATGCTCGGGCACTACATTTAAGCAAGGAAAGAAATGGGGACATAGACCTATTGCACATAACATATTCTCTCACAAAATAGTCTGTCTGCAACAATTAATATGTAGAACAAGTGTTATCACATTGAACAGAGGTAATGGTTTCAATCACCATTGCCCCTCTGTGGACCAACTATTGAATACAGGTTGAACAAACTGTTGATGTTTCGACCCGGCAAGTGTGGGGGGTGGGGGGGGGGGCAGTCTGAACCTCAACAGTGGGTTTTCTTCAGGACTGGGCGAATTAATAGGATGGGAGCAACCTACTGGAGAAAGGGACATATGTTCAGGTTACGAATACCAAATAAAGGGATGTGTATGTATGTAGTGGTAGTGACTCTTTCCTATAGTGTCAACCTCCTCACCTGGAAACAATCATCATCCAGTGAGGGAGCTGGAGATTTAATCATATCAGCAATGAAGGCCAGACGGCTCCTCATCTGCGGGAAATTCATCTAGCCCTAGGAAAATAAAATGAAACCACCATTAATTGTGGCGTCAGAGAGGGAAGGCAGCAACTCTGCGAACAGTATTCAAAGAAGACTCACCTTAAAATTAAGTGGCAACAACCAGCATGGGGATAAAAAAAAATACAGGGCCACGCTGTAAAATAGCCACAAAGTCAGCATTATTATCTTAAATCAGCCTCTCAAGATAAACAGTAGCTAAGAGCTAATGTCAAAAACAGGGAGAATACCCACTGAATAGACAAGAGTCCATCTATATATCAGGACGGAGGCCTGTTAATGACTAATCACCGTAGGCTCTGGAAAGGTTAAATACATTAAATATCAATCAAGTGTTCGATTCTGTTTAAAACCAAAGAAACGAAAAAAGGAAAGCGCATGGCAATCCAGCCGAGACACTTAGCTTCGTCAGTTGCAAAGTGTCCTTCTGAATGTCATGGCTGCAGCGCAGTGAGTGGCACAAGAACGAGGAGACACTGGCGTAACGAAAAGTGAGGGGGCCTCCCTGCACGGTACTTGGGGGGGCCCCCTCCGGGCTCAATCAGGAGCTCTCCCGGCCAGAGTTCAGAGCCGAGGGGGCCCCTTGGAGCTAGGGGCCCCCGGCACCGCGTCGGCTGCGTGGGGCCTGTGTTACGCCTCTGCGAGGAGAATTAAAGCCGTCGCTTCGTCAATGTGTACCTTGACTGCTGCATAGGCAAAGAGTATTTCTGACATGGCGTGTCAGTCAGTACTTGCATTAGCCGCCCACGTGAATGAGGAAGAGCGGCTTTTGCGTAATGGGAGTAATGTCAATTAATACTTACAAACGAAGTAAAAGAGGTTGGTTGATGATGAGGTAAGGTATTTATACTTCACTTGCCTCCTGGGTGAATTTCTGGGCACAGTTAATGAAAAAAAGCTTAAACACAGTAAAAAGGTCAATGTTGATACTGAAAAGCTGTTTACAGTTATCATAAATCAACATGGGCCAATTATTTAATTAACATTGGAAATTGCACACACTGCCCCCCATCTGAGCATGGTTCTAATCAAAAACATTTCAGTCTTATATGCAAAACACTAGCCTGCGGATAAAGGGTAGACAGTAGTAAAATCTTTGTCATAATTTATTACTTGTTCTAGATTACCAGGTAGATAAACACATTCCATCATAGGTGAACAACACATATTCTGTTATGACCTATCCCCCTTACTGAGGATGACCATGTAATACAACTACACCTTACTAATAATAAAACTAATAATTTATCTGAGTCCCCCCCTTCTATTCCAACCTTCTGAGCTCCTAGTATAAAGCAATGGGTGTGAATAATAATCTAGCAAGCCTGGTTAGCCATTACTTAGGCTCGCCACTTGTCTAGGAATCTCCTCATATTCTTTAAGACCATGGGCCAGTGTGTCCAAATTATGGATCCACTTGCACTTATGTAAATTGAGGATGTTACTAAGATTGTCAAACCTAGGATTGGCACTGACTTTTTCAATTACTAGCCATCTCATACTGTCCGCAGGTTGAATCAATGTGGTAAAATATTCTACAAGGGGCGCCCCCAGACTTTACATCTGATCCTGATGCAGTGTTGAAGGATGCATGCTTTCACTTTCTGACGGGTGTGACTCACATATAGAAACCCACACGGACTTCTAATCACATAAATTACATCCAAACTATTACAATATGTGTGTTCCCTTGCTGTGTATGTGTGTTCAGGGGTGGGCGTAGTTCGCGAAGTAGCGCTTCGCGAAGCTATGCTAAGTGCACTTCGCGAACTTCACGTAGCACTACGCGAGCTGCGTAGTAGCATGTTCGCACTGTGCAAGATGCGTTTTCAATGATTGCACAGTGCGGACAAGCATCCGGCACTGTGCTATCAATGAAAACGGCATCTTGCACAGTGCGAGCTGTAGTTTTCTGATGCTCGAGTAGATTATTACTCGAGCAGCAGCTTTCTCAATGCGAACTGGTAGGTTCTCATTGAGAGCGGTCGCAACCATGCATAACTACTCACAATGAGAAACCTTACCTCCCCGCGTTGAGAATCTCGCCGGGATGTCATTTTGCTTGCTCGCGGTCACGAACATGACGTTCAGGACCGCGAACAAACAAAAAATGAGCGCTGCACTACGCTACGCTGCACTACGCATGTTCGCACTGTGCTACGTGCAGCTCGCGTAGTGCGAAGTTGCGCAAACTAAAAATCGTGCTGTCTAAAGTTAAACCGCATGTTTTACAGCCACCTCACTTGAAATGACATGTAAGCTGTGTCACATTCCGCAGTGTGAGTATGGAAGGTTTTGGTGGCCCCCTAAGAAAAAGCTCACCACATAATCTTTCATGTTTTTAACTCGCTTAAAGGAATGCATTGGGGTTCCTTGGTTTCAATCTCATCAGATGCTAGGGTCCAGTGGTGATTAATGATTTGTCTTATTTCATTACTACGTGTGCAAAATGTAGTCACACATCTTTCTGGTTTATGTCACAGCAGTACGTTGTTTGGGTTCAAGTAAAATATCTCGACCAGAACCAAGCTCTTTTGTGGGTCTTTTTCAATAAGCTTTTCGGATACCCCCTCTCGGACAAACATCCCAGTAGATCCCATGATTCTCTGAAATAATTAGGTTTGCATAAACAGTTCCTCCGGAGATGGGGGAACTATGCAGACAGCAAATTGTCCCTCACGTTCCTAGGATGATGGCTAGAATATCGTAAACGGGTATTCCTCTCACTGTTTTTTCTACAAAGGGCCATGTATAAATGATCATTATCAACTTTGTTTTTTAAACCATTATTTATCATTTTATTGCATGAGTTACATCACAGTGATCATGGTATATAGTCTCATGTGCCTAGTAGAAATTACAGTTGCATTACCTGCTTGGTTTTAATAATCTGTAAGTACAAAGGATTATAATCATTAAGTACGATTAATACATAACAGCCGCCATGAATAGTAATCAACAGTGCATGGTAGTCTAAGAATACAATATATTGGTCTGCTATACGCAGCATGCGGTCTGATTCTGGCACATTGTTCATGTACATTCAAATATGGCGGTCATCTGGTATACCAAACAAGTAGTCTAGACTGCATTGTAATAATTATCAACTTTGATTGTAATATCCAGAAAGTCAATAGCCTCTGAGCTATGCTGTATGGTAAATGTAATGTCCTGTGATCTCTCATTCAACTACCTGCAAACATTAAAGAGCATTTCCACACTCCCTGTCCAAATCATGAGGACATCATCAATGTAGTGCCTCCACGAGGCAATGTGCTCAAAGTATGGTGTTCCAGCCCTAAACACATAGAAGTTCTCATGATTATCTATATAGAGGATCTCTAGGTCCGGTGCAAAGTTCCCCCCATAGCAACTTCTTTAGTCTGTTGGCGGCAATCTTCTTAAAAATAGAAGAAATTTCTCATCGTGACAATCTCAAGTAAGTTTATTATGAAGATGGTTGAGACCTATGATGGTTGTGGTCTTCTATCTAAGGCCTACCTGACCACCTACAATGCTAGTCTCTGAGGGATATTTGTATATAAGGAAGTGATGTACATAGTTACCAGGATCTGCTCACTTTGATTGAACGCAAGGTTATCACTTAGGTATATAGTTTTCATAGTATCCCTCAGGTAGGCTCTTGTACATTCAACACTAGGCTTCAAAAAAAGGCACACATATCTGAAGACGTATAAGAAAACAAATTACATATGTCTATAGAAAGTAGTGGTTTGTAAGTTTGTGAAATTGTGGGAGAAAAGAAAGAAATAGAGGAGAAAAAGACAAGAAAAAAGAGATTGAAATACCTTGCCTGAGGAAAAGCAAACATTATATGAACAATGAAAATGGGAATTATAAATATTAGTTGATAATGTAATAAAATACGAGCAGAGACCGATATTCATGGAAGCTTTAAAGGAATAGTTGCATCCGTTGCTTGTACATGTGGACAAGATAAATATGATGAAAATAAGTCTTTCTTACATAATTGCTAAGTAGAAATTACATTTGCTCTATCAAATCTATGGTGATGATACAATAGATTCCACTATCCTGGGAAAGTGACCACAGTGGCATCTTTCCAATGGGATGAGATGATTTGCAGAGAAATAGTAATTAGTAGTTCAACAAAATTTCCAAATACATGCTTCCCATCCCATATCTGTGAAAATCTACCTAACGAAATTTGCATTATATCAAAAGGTCAAATAATAGTACAAATGGCTGAAACTTTTGCCCAGATCTGCAATCAGAAGATGATAACAGATGAAAAATAAAAAATACATATGTGTAAGATCTCCAGTATCAGTTTTACAAGTCCAACATTTATCATCCATGGTAGAGTTATATTTATGAATGGAGGAGGTGTTATAAATAGTCTTTTATAGAAGTAGTACAATGTTTATTAACCCTGGGCGGTTAACTCCACTCTGCTTGCGGAGTTTGCGGAGTTTCACGCACTCTGCCTTACGCAGAGCTTGCGGAGTTCCGAAAAAACTCCGCTTCGCACAGCAGAGCAGAGTTTTTTTCCAAGCTTGCATTCACCAACATAAAGTTGGCAAGGAAAATCCACTTTGCAGCAAGATTTTCCTCGTTCGCGATCGCCAGCATCAACTTGGCAAGCGCGAGCATGGAAAATTGACCTCCCGGCGAGACTTCTCAACGCGGGGGGGTCAGGTTTCTCATTGTGAGTGGTCGCATATGCTTGCGACCGCTCGTGTTGAGAAACTGCCCGTTTGTGTTGAGAAAGCTACTGCTCGAGTGAAAATCTACTGAAGCGGCAGAAAAGGTAATCTTGTGCTGTGCATGGTGCTGTTTGCATTGATTGCGCAGTGCGGACAAGCATCCGGCACTGTGCAATCACCGCAAACTGCATTTTTCAACCATACTCCGCGGCTTGCGGAGCTCCGCATAGTGCAACTGAGGTTTTTTTTGCACTTTGCAAAGCTTCGTGTAGTGCAACTCCGGGAACTTTGCCCAAGGTTAATGTTTATGTGGTGCTAACCAAACATGAAAGTTAAATGAATTTTAGACTAAATCTTGTACCAGATTGAAAGTGAAAAGTTATGACTTAAGTTTAATTCCCATTGTAACTCCACTTTTGACTTGGTTCAGTTGGTAGGGCGATAATAAATATGTGTATATATGAAGCTTTGCAATAGGAAGAATGTTAAAAGGAGGAGCCTCTGTCTTTTTAGGAACAGACAGATACTGTCAAATAATCTCTTGCAACTTATCATATTTGAGCGTAGGAAGGAAGTTAATTATATAGTTGCACTGGAGCTAAGTACGGGAAAGAAAAACATTATCCGATAATAACTGTTTAAAATAGCATTTGCTGCCCAATCGCTCCAAAAGATAGATCCATTTGATAATTTAATATTTTTCTTGTACCATATAGGAGATTCCAAAACATCTGTAAGGGTGATTGTGATGAAGTCAGAATAGTATATGCCAGATGAATTGAGTTCCTAATAGTAGGAGAGGAGAAACATTTTGGAGGATGTGAAAGATAAACCACGTTTTATAATCAAAAGGAGATATTGTTGAGTCTTCAAATATATGCCATACAGTAATTTGAACACCCTTCTGCACTGGACAGCAGAAGCTAAATTTGTTTCAATATAAAAGCTATATGGTATTTTAGAAATCCAGAAAATTTGCCCCAACCAAATCTTTGGGTTTGCATAATTCGTGTAGTGTAAATTGTGCTTTTTTTTCCTCTATAAAAATGTTTAGAGTTTTAAAAAACTTTTGAGGGAGTTTTGCAGGAAGGATTGATAAAAAAAAACAATGGCGCCATCATCCTTTGGGTGAACAAAGCAAACACAAGGAGATGATGGACGGAGCACTGAAACTTTTCAGACACCGGCTGGACTGTTCCCTTGAGGCACAGGGTCAAAACTGATTTGCCTATGGCTGGGTTCAAACTGGAATGGCAGGGTGAGCAAAACACTATGGATTTAGGCCCAGATCTTAAAACTGGGGTGAATGTATGACATTGTTCTGCATTCTGTCCATCAATTGTTCTTTTTCCATTTGTCACCCTGAGTGGGACGAGTATGCCCAGACGTGGGTCCCTTGCTCTCCATGCCACTGGAGTAAAGCTATCCTGGCTGATGAATAGTGAAACCTCGAAACCGGTCCTAGGATGCATGTTTCCAGTCCAGGGAGGTCCTGGCCTGGCAGTTTGAGCTGGACTGTTCCAGTGAGTCACAGGGTCAAGACTGATTTGCATATGGCTGGCTTCAATTGGAATGAAATGGTGAGTAAAACACTATGGATTTAGGCCCAGATCTTTGCACTGAGGTGAATGGGGTGCTGTAACTGACTCTCACCTTGCCGCTTTGACCCTGCTTCTGACCACGAGGATTCCAGGGGAATTTGTTGTCACCTTTCACGGCCCCGCTTCGCGGGAGCCATTCACTGAACTGTGGGGCAGAGTACTTCGATGTTGGGGGACTGCGAGGCCCAGCAGGCATAGCGCCACACACCTGCTGCCTCTTCCCTCATTGGACACGCCCCCCTCCTGAGAGGTCCTTATAAACCTATCAATTTCCGGCAACGGGCGGGCGCCGGGCTAAGCCCGGGCAAAGCGCGGGCCGTCTGTGGCCGTCCGGGGCTGGAAGAGGCTGGGCAGGGCCACCCCTTTTGGCTTTTGGTTTTAGGATTCAAGTTTTTCACTGTTTGTTAACCTTGTATAGGAAATATTTCAGATGTTGTTAGATTTTCCTAAGAGCTTGGGTGCCTTTGTTGTAATGGCTTTACGTTCAGGGAAAAATAGATTGGTAGCCATAAAAACAAACGCTGGGTTAGTCACGGGTACTCTGGATGACTTTTTCACAAGGACTACGAGAATTTTAGAGAAAGAAATAGCCCTTACAGAAAAGCGTTTATCATTAGATATTTTGACGGGTAAGCGATCTTCCTTAGGTGTAATTGGGGTTGCTGTAACTCCGGCTGAACGTAATGAGTTGGCCCCTCTGGTAATTACTAGCCCAATCCCATGCATATTAGAGGCAGGGCTGGAAGGTTCTCCTACTGGCAATGTACCAAGTCTAATTGCACTTAGTCCACCTTCTAGTGAACTAAGTTGTAGAACTTCTACACCTAACTTACCTATTACCCCCACTCACGCTCCCCAACCACAGCAAGTATTGGATCAGGGATCGGATGATGGGAATGTAATGAGTTCAGTAACTCCTAAACCGGTGAAAAAGAATGGAGGGGGAGGACAAAGAAAGAGTGGAGATGTTAGGAAAAAGAGGACAAAGAGACATCCTAAAATGCAAAATCCTCGGTTTCCTCTAGAGACGGTAGTTGAGATTGTAAGCCAAAACGGTGTTTTGGATGATAAAATCTCCCCTCAGACCCAAGAGATTTCTAATGATGACCTTCTTGCCAAAATGGAAATATTAGTAAGGTCATTAATATTGCCTCTGATTAATTGAACAAAGGTAATTATAGAAAAATTGGATAGGCTAGAGATAATTTCTAAAGGGAACACGTCAAAAATTGACCTAGCGATTGAAAGTAGGAATAAGAAGGAGGTTAGAGTTGATTCTTTCACACAATCAGCAAATGCTACTCAAGCAGTAACCTCCGTAATTACTGCTGAACAGATTGCTTCAACTGCCTTAGAGGCTAATGGTGTGACACAGCGGAAAACTTCAGCATCCAACGTAACCAGGATGGCACCCTTGAAAAAGGCTTCCATCCCAAAGCAAGGGCCAACCCAGTCTTTTAGTGCCGCACCACAGGGCAGACAACTGATTAAAAAGAGACCCTTATGTGTAAATCTCCCCCCAGAATCCATCCCCTTTACAGTTATTTTAACAGGGGTACCAGTACTTAGTCTAAGGAATCTGACAGGGAATTAAAAAACAAAGTCATTTTCTGGCTTAGTAGGAATAGAAGATTACCTGGGGGTTCCAGTGCAGAGATTTTAGGCATAAGGAGGGTGTCTTGGTTGGGTCATAGCACTAAGGATCTCGAGGGTGACTGCATAATTGTTAACCTCAGAGATCCTTGGGCTGTTGAATATATTTGCAGGAAGCCACGGTTCGGTCGTTCAGGCGATATACAATCAATTGGTCTACATTATTTTTACCCCCATTCAAATATTGATCTCCCATCTATGCCAAAGAACCCCAGTTGGGATAGACCATTCGGGATAAATAGACCTGGTGGGGATCCTCAATTTTCACATTTTTCACATTTTCCACATTTTTTGCCCGTAAGAAATAGGTTTGAACCCCTTATGGGTCTGGAGGGAGTGGGACTGACTCCTAAAGGATTGTATTTTTAATAGGGGGGCGGTTGAATATGCGGAAAATTTTACTCTATCTAGTCGGACTAAGAAAAGTCAGGATGAAGTAGCGGGTTCTTAGGTAGAGATAGAGATGGTTAGCAATATAACCCGAACCCCTGATGGGCTAAATGTTAAACCGGCGGCCCACAGTGGAGAGGAGGATGATGTTGCCCAATTTAATATGGGACCTGCAGGTAAAGAAAATTTTAACTCTGTTTTAAATCGGCAGAGTAGAGAAAACTCCAACAATATTAGAAGTATAAACTCCCTGTATGCTGATGTAGCAAGTAATGTTATAGAAACAATAGTGGGTGAGAGTGATAGAGTCCAGCCTAATGGAAAAGCACCAGGGGGTAAAGATGGCAATCGGGCTGAGGACACCCACTTTCATTTGATCTCCTGGAATATAGCTGGCCTTTGGCAGAGGCTAGAGGATCCGGTGTGGTTAAAATTCATCAAATCTTTTGACATTATCTGCCTCCAGGAGACATGTAGTTTGGTGGATCATAGCCTGAATGGTTACCAAATGTTTAATGTTTCTGCTGAACCTTCACAAGCAGGGAGAGCTAAAGGTGGGCTTGTGATAGCTATCTCTGTAAAGCATAATCTAACACATGTGGTTCGACTGGTGGAATCTCCTTGGTACCAATTACTTATGATTAACAACTTATTTCCGGTACCCCTTCTTTTAATAAATTGGTATTATAATATATTTGACGCATGCAACCTCAGTTATCGAAAAATTACAGGAAGAAATTGTTAAGGTTACAAACAGGGTTTTCCCTCTTTTTATTATATGGTTAGGTGATTTTAATTGTGTGTTGTGTAAATTCAGTGGGTCTAGAGTGTGTGGACTGGTGGACTCAAGTGACCAGCCTTTGGCTCGTTTTACTCATTCAAAACAGGGGGATGCTTTAAATAGTATTGTTATGAATAATGATTTATGTGTACTGGATATGCTTTGCTTTTCCGGCCCACTGGGTATACCCACCTTCCAGGGTACAGGGGGTCGAGTGAGTACAATTGATTTTGTTGTCGTATCCATGGGTTTTGCCCATCTTGTAAAGGATTTTAAGATTTAGGCCAATCCCGCCAGTGACCACAACCCCCTAATCGTGAGCTTTAACCGTGTCCTTGAGAAAACCCAGACTGCGGAACAGCCGATAAAATATAGTCAAAATCAGGGGGTTACCTTAAGGTGGGACAAGGTAGACGTGAGGCAAGTGGAGGCGGATATCTTTAAGAAAAATATGGCAGGGATAGAAATCTGTTTGACGCCTACGTCTGAACCAGACTCTATAATCAAGAATTTTGAATCCCTGCTAGGAAATGTAGCATTACACCTTGTAAAAACAGTGGGGGGGGAGACAAGATAGGGGACCAAAATGGTTCGACACAGAATGCTCTGCTGCGCAAACAAGTCTACCAAAGGCTTTACGCCAAATACCACGCGATAGAGATTTGGTTAGATTGGCTAGGAAAAGGTATAGAGACGCAATTAGCAGACGGAAAACTGAGTTAAAGACCAAGGCCTGGGAAGATCTGGAGAAAGCGGCTGAACTGAGGGATACTAGGCTTTTTTGGGAGGTAATAAACCGACCATTTTTAAAATGTGAAGAAAAGGGTACCATGCAAGTGCATATACCAGAGGACTCCTGGGTAGCTCATTATAGTAAAATCTTTAATCCAAATGAGGTATTACTAACTACTACTGTGGGAGTTGGTGACTTCAACATGGAGTCAGCCAAACTATTTAGTGCTTCATTAACCCTTTCAGAGGTACCTTCATACCTTAAGTTCAGAAAGTCACTTAAAACCTTCCTTTTCCCCAAAGCTCCCTAAACTCTTCTTCCTCATTTCGCTCTGTTATTAATTGCTTTAGCGCTGGGACGCGCAAGGGCAGCCATGCGCTCTATAAATCCAATTCCATTCCATTCCAGAGGTAAAGATTGCCTTGAGTAAGGGTACTGCATTAAAGGCCCCAGGGACAAATGCAGTACCTTTGGATCTTTTTAAACATAACCTGGAGTTTTGGTCACCATTCCTATTAAATGTATTTAAGGCAATAGTGGTGGGGTTTATTCCAATTTCTTGGAAAGAGGCTGTAGTGGTACCCATTTTTAAAGAGGGTGACAAGTCTCACCCGTGCTGCTACAGACCAATATCCCTAATAGATGCGTCCTGCAAACTAATGGGCAGAGTGATATTGGCACGTCTCGAAACATGGGCGGAGTCAGTAGGCATTATTGTGGATTCCCAGTATGGGTTTAGAAGAGGTAAAGGAGCCACTGAGCAGTGTCTCAATTTGGCACCTTTGACACTGTATGTAGGGGTAAGCTGTGGCAGATGATGGAGTCCATGGGGTTTGAGGAACCACTGGTCACCTTGCTTCATAGGCTCTATGCTGCCACAACAGTGAGAATTAGGTATGGCCCTGGTGGGGAAAAGACTAAACCTATACCATCCACTGAGGGTGTCCGCCAGGGATGCATCTTAGCTCCCTTTTTATTTTTGGTTTATACCAATGGATTAGAAAGTTTTTTGTTGGATTGTGGTGCTGACTTTCGTCAGGCTAATGGTAAAAGGATACCAATGTTGTCATACGCAGACGACACAGTTTTAATGACCCTCACTGCCAATAGAATGCAGATTTGCTTGAATGCTTTTGATACATTTATGGAAAGCTTAGATCTTAGGGTCAATTTCACTAAATCTTTTGCCATGACCTGCGGTCCCAAAGGTGTAAAAACCTGCAGGTATATAGTGAAGGATTCAATTATTGTGAAAGTTGACAACTTTAATTACTTGGGTAACCTATTTAACAAGAAACTGAATTGGGACCCTCTGATATCAGCTCGGGTCCATAAGGTTACACAATCAGTTGAAGCTCTTTTTCGTTTTGCCAGTAAACTGGGTCAAAGGCCAATAGCAGAATTAATATCCCTATATAAAGCCAAGTGTGTGTCGGTTGCAACTTTCGGGGCGGGAGTCTGGGGGTCACAAAACAGTGAAAAGCTGCAGGTTATGGAGAACAAATTTATAAAGCGTCTCCTATCTGTTCCATCCGGTACTTTGAACAGTTTCTGTCATGGAGTTTGTAAGTGATATTATACATGTGTCTCCTTTATTGCTATGGTCTAAAGTTTGGTAATCTATAATATAACCTCTAGCTGTGGCCTTAAAAGAATCCCGAACAAAATTGAAGGTGGTATCCAAACAAATATTGACCTAAAAAATGATTTTAGAAATGGTTTTAATTGCTCCACAAAAATGTAATCCTTGAACAAGCGGTTATTAAAACACCATCTATTGGCACAGGAGACATCCTGCAATAGATTCATATCTACAATGACCGGTGCATGATCTGAGATCAAAATAGAGCTATTTCAGTGGTAACTAGAAGGATAAGTATATTATGGGTCAAAAAATATAGTCTATCCAAGATTTAGAATTATGTATAGGAGAATAAAAATTATATTCCGTGTAATCCGGATTATAAATCATGCATCCATCAATTATTCATTGTAATGGGTTTTCTAAACTGCTTTGAATTTTATTAGACACATATCTGTCAAGCCACTCACCTGAAGAACGTGTCTGCAGAGGCAATGTTGAACTCTACTCACTCCCAGCCCAATGCCCAACCAAGAAATTATAACCTCAAATAAGACACTGTCCTAGGAGGGATGGGGATTGGGCCAAATTAATAAAAGAGACAAAGACTTGCGCCCTCTGAGTGGGGTCTAGCTCACTAACCTGCTCAGGAACGCCCCAAATGTCTTCCTCTTTCGGGACGAGTCTTCTAGGGGTGTAGAGGAGAGTTACTAAGAAGATGGAACACACACCCTATATTAGTATTGATACAGATTTACATAGTTCAAATAACATTTGGGCAATGGAAGTACTTACACTCAGATATGTTTACAACATTGAAAATTCATATTCTTTTAGGTCTTGTGGGATAGAATTACCCACTCCTTTTGTGAGCTTCAGATAACAGTTCACAGTTTTCTCCCGTCAGCATATTACGTCTTATGATTTTGTTATGTTTCTGTTCTTTTTTGAATTCTCCTTTTCACTTTTTTAAACGTTTGTAAACTGTCTCTTGAACTTCCAGCAGATAGCTTGGGGTTTCTTATGTCAAGATTATTCACAAGTCTTGAAGTTATTTTTGGAAGAATTGTAATGGGTGAGTTTTTTAATAGAATAGTGCTTTCTCTTCTTTTGCTTTGTCCTTCCCTTCATTGCAAGTTATGCCTTCACAATGCCAGGATGACCAAGGGGCCGGTTCCTGAACTGCTGCAGCAGCGGAGAGGATTTGCCGCCGGCGCTCAATGGTTCATCTTTTCTGGAATACAGGGATCCGAAAAGTCCTATGAGCTGCTCAGGGATGTCTACGGGAGCGCCAATGTCACGAGGCCTGGAGAGGTAGCTTGGATCATGGAGAAGAGGGTGCGATGACCTAGGAGAGTAGGAGGGAGGATAAGGATTCTCTTTTCAGGAAATAAAGGCAAGCACCTGCTCTTTCAGGTCCAGTTATTTTCCTACCTAATCATAATATGTAAAAACACTAGACTGAAGAAATGTAAATTCTACTTTCAAAAAAAAGAAAAAAAGAAATATTGTGACACTTAACCAATGGCTAAGGACTTTCTCTTTATATACTGTGCTGAATAGTGAATATTTAATGCACAAAGTTGTAGATTCGAGATTATTCATTACTTGGCAGGAGGACACTGACATAAAGAAAATTCTAAAAGGGTAAAAGTAAATCACCTTCGGTAGCTTGGCTCTAGCAACAAAATAAAACTCAGAAAATGTGTTGGTATAAAGTAACCAGCTAAACCGGAGGTACTAGACAACTTAGATAGATGACTCTGTACTAAAGTAAAACTAAAAATGGTGTATAATGGAAGAAGAACTGATACAGAGTGGAAGCATTATCTATGCATTTGTGTATACATATGTATGTATTTCTGTTAGTATGTGATATTTGTATAGTGCAAACCTGGCCAAAAACCAGCACAGCAATATTCAGTTAAAAAGACAAACAGAGATTAATTCCATGAATGAAGAGCTAGCTGTATTGTGGTTAAATAATTAGACTGTTACTGCTTCCTTATAAAGTGTTCTCTAAAGAGGTGCAACTTCAGCTCTTTCCTTAATTGGAGAAAGGTTGGGCAGCACTGCTCAATACTGGGATATAGGTCCTGGTGCATACTGGAGAAGGTCGGTTTTCTTTTCTTTTTTGAAAATCTTTTGCTCCAATCTAATGGTGTCCTGCTTGTGGTTATACTGAAAGGTTGAGCTTGTGGGGCCAGATATGCAGGGGGGTTCACGTTGGTTCTATAAAAGATGCAGCTGATTTTGAAGATAGTGTGGGCCAACAAGTGAAGTCACTGGAGTTCCATTCAGGAGTGGGTGATGGCATATTTCTTCAGGCCCTAGATAAAAAATGTAGGGTGTGCAGGATTTATTTAAAGGTGGCCAGTGAGAAGTCTTTGCGGCCATGGAGTAATTAATTGCGACCACTCAGATTTGAGATTATAAGGGCTTGAATAGTAATTTTAAAGTTACTTTGAATAGTAATTTTAAAGTTACTTTCTGAGAGGATGGGTTCACTTTCTTCAGTAGACAGAGATGGCACTGGGTTGTTGTTGTTTTCTTTGCAATTTGTTCTTCGAAGTTGAGGTTGTTTTAACGGTGAATCCAAGGTTTTGGAGATGTGTGAAAGTTGAGTTTGAATTCATTCAGTTGAATGTCATTGAGCCAGGTTTGGACTAGGTGTGTCTTGTTGATCTAGGGAGACAAAAAACATTTTGTTTGGGGTGGCTGAGCTTCAGGTACATGTTGGACATCCGATTCTGAATGAGATGCAAGCTTTGTTTCAGGCGGGACACAATGAAAACCTTGCATGATTCCACACGTAATAAGGATCTTCTGGGACTTTGAATTGCCTATGTAAATAAACTGATGCCAGTTAAATAGGTAGGAGAGGAACTAATGAAGGGGTCCAGTTAATCCAATTCGAGGTTTCCGGTATCAACCATGGTACGATGTATGAAGATGGCAAAGGCAGCTGAAAAGACCAGCAATAACAGGAGGCGAGATATCTATGATTTGTAAGTTAACTGTCTCAGTGCTGCAGTATGATCTGAAGGTAGATTAGTAGTCATTCAGTAGATGGTTGGTGTTGACGTTATTGTTGAGTTCACCCTGGAATGCTTTTCCGATGATATGTCCATAAGGTGAGTGATGGGCTGCTAATTAGAGAGGTCATGAGGGTCTTGAGTAACTTTCTTCAGGAGCAATCTGGCATCTATTGAGAGAATCTTAGAAGATGCCTTACATGAGGGGGGTGTTGACAGGGGAGAGTAACATTGCATATTTTCAAGTGAACATGGATTCTTGCTTTTCTGGCTGTGTAGCTTGAGTTACAAAATATATCCTTCAGCATTTTGTAAACTACTCTTATTTCAAGCTGTTTTACAGTCCTATTTTCTCAGTATCTTACAATGTATTTTTCTTAGTGTTTGTAATGTTTCCAGGGGTAAGGAGCAGTTTACAACTGTATATCTACAAGGTCTCCTCATCTGGCTAGTGGATGCTATATAATTTCAACTGTGCCTATGTTTCCCATTTTGATGCCTAATGCAGGATTATTCTTAGTATTACAGCAAAAGTAATTTTCCGTGTGAGGTGTTTTCTGTTATCCCCTTTGATATTATAATATTAGATCACACCATGCTGTCAGTGCAATTTCTCTGTTTAAAAACCTATAGAACCTGATATGTTTGAGAAGTGAGACAAACCTTTCTTGTGCTCTAGTGGATACATTGAGTTACTGGTTAAAACCCTACTCAAGCAGCAACCACAATTCTTGTCAGAATGAAGTCGCAAGTAACCCCAAATTACCTTGTGCTCAACCCTCTAGTAAATTGGCACAGATCAGTTGGGCTTTACTTAGAGGCAATCTATAAATATGTATGCAGCACTTCAAACAGTAAGTAAGTGAAAACACACCACAAGAAAAATCTCACACCAATGTAAAGCAACAGAGTAAATGTTACTAATTAATCAAGATCAAAATGACAAAAAATCCAATTAGCTGATTCGGAGATATTCAAGTGTAAAGTGTGAAAATAGTGCAAAAAAGCAAAAAGCGACAACTGTGGTTATCTGGTCGCACCGAAGTAGGACAAAGTCACAAGTTTAGGCTGATTGCGATTGAACATGGGCTAGCTACTGGAACCCACTTATATCCACGGAACATAGTACCTTAATCCTGGTTGCAAAAAGATGCGGATTCTCGCGTTGAGGATTTATTACATGGTCGAGGTGATGCAAGGTCCTGGTAAGGAGATGTGTCCTGCAGTGGCGGTTTCAACAGGCTGCGTTGGGCAAGGTGATATCCTGGCGTGGGAATATGTCATGCAGCAGCAGTTCGGATGTGGTGCACTGGTGGTGTCCTTGTAGGGATATACTTTGCGCAGTGGCAGTTCGGAGAGTAATACGTCTAGCAGCAGAGGCAATCCACTGGTTCTGCTGAGTCCACAGATGGGCTGGCAAAGCAACTTCACGGCCTCTTCCACAGACAAATATCAGAGTCAAGGTGCTGGGTGAAAGGTTGTTGGAAGTTTGTTCTGTCCCTGAGGCTTCTGATCAGGAGGCCTGACAACTAGCCCTTGGAGTCACTCTTGGGTCCTGGGTTTAGAGATTCAGGTCCAGTTCTTGTCATCCCGGCAAGAGGGCAGCAGGCCGCAGGTCAGCACAGTAGGGCAGCAGTCCATCAGGGCAGCAGTCCACAGCAGAGTGGCAGTCCTTTCAACAGCACAACAGTATTTCTTCCCAGCAGAGTCTACAGTTCCAGAACTGTAGAGAAGAGTTAGATACAAGCATCCAATATTTATAGCTGGTGTCAACCTTGAATTAGACAAAGCTTCGGTTTCCACCCTCTGAGGAGTCAGACATCCTCTTCCTACCTGTCATGGTCCCAGGGGTCACAAAACACCAGTGTTACAAGCCTTTTTTAGTGTGCTCAGGCAGGACCTTTGTTATGTGCAAATGTGGTAGGTGATAGCTCCTCCCTCTCGTTAGCCTATCCTGCCATCACCCATCTTCCCTTTGTCTCACTGTCTGGGAACAATATACAAAGACCAACTGCGAGCTGCGCCTAGTCATGTGACCCAGGAACAAGCTACGGGATCAAATGGTTATGAGATAAAAATACAACTTTCTATAAGTTGCATTTTCAGAATTGAAACTAAAAAGCTGACTGTGCCATTAAAGGGGGCTTTTAATTTAAATTCTTTAGACACCAAACTCCACTTGTCTACCAGATCCAAGGTAGAAGTTACAGCTTATCAAATGTAATAAGGTAACTCCAATGTTATCCTAGGGGAGAGGTAGGCATTGCAGTAGTGAAAAATGAATTTTGGAGTTTTTCACTACCAGGACATGTAAAACATAAGAATACATGTCTAACTAATTAAATACACGGATGCTGCCCTCTGGGCTTTTTAGGTCCTACCCTAGGGTTGACGTATATATATATATATATATGTAAATACTCACAAAATGACTACGAGTATGTACTAGCCGAGAACAGACTATGCAGGGTTGAAGGTCTAGATGACCATGGAAATGGTAGAGGGTACTTATACACAGCACTGTATTTAAATAAGGTCTAGACCAAGGGACTCTATGGTCCAGTTGAAGGCATGAAGCCGAAACGAGTAGACCGTCCATTTGATGCACTTTTCTTTGCACATGGTGTGTAAATAAAACAGTGGAGAAAGCTAACTGTTGCTGTGCAATGTCTTTGTCTATGGAACTCGTAGGAGAAGAAGCTGATGCAAAAATATGAATATATATATATATATATATATATGGAAAAGGAACTTTTAGGCCTGCCAAGAAATGTATTTTGCCAAGTCAAAATGGCAGTTTCAAACTGCACACACAGGCTGCACTAGCAGGCCTTAGGCATGTTTAAAGGGCTACTTGAATGGGAGACACAATCAGTGCTGCAGGCCCAGTAGTAGCATTTATTTTCCAATCCCTGTGCACAATTAGTGTCACTTTACTAGGGACTTCCAAGTTAATTAAATAGGCCAATTGGGTGTAAGCCAATTTTACCATGTTTTGAGGAGAGAGCCCCAGCACTTTAGCACTGGGCAGCAGTGGTAAAGTGCTCAGAGCCCTAATGCCAGCAAAAGAAAGTCTTCCAGACAGGAGGGTTGAAGGCATAGAGTTGGAGGAGAACCACACTAAGTTAGCCAGGTCCAAAACTCTTGTTGGAGTCAGACTCTTTATTGTCCTTTAAGAGCAACAGCAGGTGCTTGATCCTAAAAATTAGAACCTAATACTAATTTACTGTCAAATGTTTTTGGGATAATACATTTGCACAAGTATCAATGTGCTGTTGCATTTTCTATATTCTGTCCCTGAAGAAATATTTGATGGCAATGCATGCATCTATAGACTGTGGAAATGGAGGTCTGTGTACTGCTTGATTGTCTTGAAGAGTGTTCGGCTTGTGTTGACAGTTTCATTGATGGTGTTAGTATAGTGCTTGGCTACGGATAATGAGATTAATTTTTTGAGTGTTGCAGAGAGTGATTTCAGTAGCATAAGTTCGTTGGTGGTTCTGTTTTTCTTCCAATTCCTGTCCTGTCTACAGACTGCACGTTTGATGTTCGCAAATTTGTAAGAGTACTCTGGCACCAAAGGTTTCAGCTAGAACTTGTGTGTTTTAGTTAGAGTAAGTGTTCACATGATTTAGAAGGGTGTTGGTGTCAGACGTATCGGTAGCAGGGTGAGAGAGGTGTTTGAGCTTTAGGTTGCCAATGGAGAAATATTTGAACAACCTGGAGGGTTTTTGTTTTCTTTTCAGTTGGCCTTGGTGTGTTGATTAGAGACTGCATATTGAGACTGGTATGTTGAGGTGTTTGGCCCAGTCAGGGTATATGAGAAATATGGGTTGAATGGTTTGGTAAGACTCCCAATTTGGGCAAGCAGGGGCTTCTTAGGCCAGGACTGAGATGATTGGGGTCAACTGCATCTGAATTGCTGGGGACCATCCTATTCTGGCTTTGCAGACAGGGCCAACTACAAACCTTTCTGCACATGACCCTCAGGGTAACAAAGGCGATCAGTCACAGGCTTCTAAGGGGAGTAGTGTGGGCGTGTTTGAGCTCAGAGCTCAACAATCAATCAATAACCCAATAAAGTGACTGTCCACTCTGATGCTTATTTTTTCAAGAAGGAAAATAATGTATTACACAATGATACACAATACCACAAAGTACTTGCAACTAAAACCAAGTCAGTCTCTCTGAGTTCTGTTTGGATGGTGCTGTGCCCAATCCAATCCCTTGCTGTACACATTTTCCCCAGGCACTCTCCCCAGTTCTGGGTGGTGTCCCTTTATCCCTCAGGAGAACAGAAGTAGCATGAATCTAGCACAGGGACAGTGGAATCACCCCCAGACAATATGTGTGCTCAGTTCTTTTAAATCTCCTTTCCACTCATATATGAATTAAGAATTTTCAGCAGTTTTCACTTGGTCTTCCTGGTACTCTGGGCATGCTCACACACTCTGGTGAGTGATGTCATGCTGGCAGCTAGTCTTTAAGTATCTCCTGCCTCAAGCATTTGGGTGCAATTGGCAACACACCCTCGCTAACTCTTCTGCCCATGGGCATTGGAAGACCTGAAATGAAGCAGTTCCACTTGGAGTAATGTGAAGCATCTCGTACATCTTGCGCTAATGGTTGGGCACCCTGCAGGACTGGATGGTCTATGGATGAAACAACACTTGTCATTTGCAGCTCTCCCAGGGGCTGGTCACAAATTTGGCTGATGAAGCCCTGCATGGTCTATTTACAACTTCCACATGCTGGTCACACTGTCTGCAGCGGAAGTCCTGCAAGGGCTGCTCATCTTCATTTAATGCATTAAAATTTAGATTATAATGTGATCCACATTCCAAATTATAAAAATGCATATGAAGTTTTAAAAACCTTTGGAAATGTAAAAAATGTTTAAACCCAACTTTTCATTCAGTGGATTAAGTAATAATTGAAGATCTTCTTTTGTCGTATGGAATCCATATTTCACAAACACTGGTTTTGAACGTAGATAATGATTAAAGTGCAGTGAGGGACAAACAAATAACACATGGTCAAGACTTTGTATAGAGTCCTTACAAAAATCACAAAATCTGTCCACAGGAATTAAGTACTCCAAGCACCTGTAAACTTTTTTCACAGTTATATTCATGCAAAACATTATTAAAAATTGCAGTTCTCCATGTTCTACATTCAAAATTAGATCGATTGTAGCTGTGCTTCAATACATCAGGAAACTATAACACCCATCTTCTTTTTTTCCCATACAAATCAACATATCCCAATTCATGAAACTATTCCTAATACTATTGTTCAAGTAATTCTTAAGCTGGAGGTGCGATATCTCCATTACTCAATCTTAATCAAAGTGCAGAAGTGCTTGCTTACCATTCTTATAAAGACTGTTGACCTTCAATTGTGACCAGATGCACGACACGCCAAATAGTGAGTCGCAAATTCCATCGCATTTACTACTCCCAATTTGCGACTCGCCAATTAGGATGCACAACAGTGTCTGAGACACTATTTGTGATTCCCATTGGCGTGGCAAATTGCATGCCTCATGCACATTAATGAGGCTGTCGCAATTTGCTACCCCACTGGGAATGACTGCCACTCCCTCCTGATGGTGGCCTGTTGGGGTCAGCAGACCTCCATGTCTGGGACTGCTTTTAAATAAAGAAGTTTTTTTTTAACTGCAGCACATTTTCCTTAAAGGAAAACGGAATGCATTTAAAAAATAAAAATGAAACTTTTCTGTTTAATTTTTGAAGGACAGGACCACTGCCTGCCCGTAAAAAATAATTGTGTATGAATTCACAAATGGGAAGGGATCACATGGGGACCCCTTCCAGTTTGCGAGCACTCTACCACCCTTCTGAGAAGGGTGCTAAACTGCAAGTGTTTTGCGACTGCAATTGCTGATGCAAAATATTCGTACATAGCTTAAGGAGTCGCTATTAGGAAGGGACGTCTTTGGAACGCCCCTTCCTAATAGCGAGTCGATAATCCTATTTTGCGAGTTGCAAATTGATTTGTGACTCGCAAAATAGGATTAGTACATGGGCCACAGGTTTTTTGCGGGCGCAAACGGGTCTAAATACCATTTGCGCCTGCAAATAACCTTTGTACATCTGGCCCCAAGTGATTAAGCACATAGGAGACCTCTTAAAGTGTTCTCATTACTGTGCAGAAGCCGGTATCATCACTGTATAATTGCAGCCAACCTCATTATGTAAGTACTAAATAGGCTCATTTCAAGGTGTATTGCTTCAAACGGTCCAACATATTTAAATTACAAAGTTTGCTAAATATTTTTACGTACGTTTTATGCCTTAAGAAGATCCAGTGTTTTATATCTATAAATTCAAAAGCATATAACAAACGGGGGGACCTTTTGCACTATATACCGAGAGTAAATTATCAAAATGTCTTTGATCTTTTGCCTGATGTAATATTAAAAGTGAATTTATGTGGGCCAGTGCTTTACTTGAGAGATGCAAAATATGCACTATATTTGATAAATTAGTAAGAAAAAAATGTGGGTAAAGATATGTATTGACGGCTTCCATCTCCTCTTTTCCTATTTTTATTTCCTATTCTTTCTACACCTCTTATCCCGAAAAGTCATTACTTTAGCTCTTCTAATATTAATTTTCAAGTAATGACTGTCAGCATAATTTTGCAAGCAATCCAGCCGTTTTTGGCTGACATATAGGGGCATGGTCCAGGATTACAGTATCATCAGTATATTGTAGCAGACTTATATTGTGAATGCCTAACTTTAGGCTATCCCATCCCATTTCATTTAATGCAGTAGGTTGATCATAAGTATACAATGAAAATAATAAAGAGGCTAACAAACATCCTTGTTGTAGGCCATTATTTGGTAAAGGTTTTGGGGCTATCTCGCAGTCACCTCCAAGTAAAACATAAAACCAAGTAAAGGAATAAAGTGCCAATGTAATTTTAAGTAGGGACTCTGGTATATTCAAATTTCAGAGCTTTCGCCACAGAGAAGATCTATTCCCATGGTCGAATGTGATTGAAAAATCGATATAGACAGGCATTAAATTGTATTGGAGAAGCATAAACTGCGGATTTGCACTCACTTTCTGTTCTCCCCCGTGCACATTCCTCTATTCCCGCTCTGTCAGGGGCTCTGTCATAAATGTGTCCCATTTTGATTGAATTTCCAGAGTCTCTCCCAGAAGATCCTCGCTCAGTGCGCTGTAAAGATGTGAAAGCCTACCCCGCGCCAGGTATAACATTACTTCCAGAATCTTAGTTGTGGGAGGCTCCTCCGGGAACCCCGGCCAGAGCTCCGAGCAACACTGGATTTTTTCCCTTATTGTTGAAATTAGCCCGACTGTAAATTGAAGGTTTCCTGTGCCTCTTCTCGTGTCACAAATGGTCAATCAATGTAATGGGGACACTGCTCTGTGAGACTTGGACCGGCGCTGCTGAAACCACAAGGCTTTTTCAAACCCACGCCTCGCGAAACCCACGCCTCGCGGAACCCGCTCCGCGGGTCCCGCTTCGGACTTTCACTTGCCTGCTTCCACTGGTTTTCCTGCCCAGCTGCTCTTGTGGGGCTGTGAGAGGCTGCAGGGCTGCGAGCGTGAACCGGGACTCACTTTCCCAGGAGTCCCGGTGTCAGTGGCCGAGTCACCTGGCCCCGCTCTCCCTGACCGCCCCGCCCCCCCTCCATCAACTGAAAAGGGGCAAGGAATCATTTCTCCGTGGGACACTGCTCTGTGAGACTTGGACCGGCGCTGCTGAAACCACAAGGCTTTTTCAAACCCACGCCTCGTGGAACCCACTCCGCGGGTCCCGCTTCGGACTTTCACTTGCCTGCTTCCACTGGTTTTCCTGCCCAGCTGCTCTTGTGGGGCTGTGAGAGGCTGCAGGGCTGCGAGCGTGAACCGGGACTCACCTTCCCAGGAGTCCCGGTGTCAGTGGCCGAGTCACCTGGCCCCGCTCTCCCTGACCGCCCCGCCCCCCCTCCATCAACTGAAAAGGGGCAAGGAATCATTTCTCCGTGGGACACTGCTCTGTGAGACTTGGACCGGCGCTGCTGAAACCACAAGGCTTTTTCAAACCCACAGCTCGCGGAACCCGCTCCGCGGGTCCCGCTTCGGACTTTCACTTGCCTGCTTCCACTGGTTTTCCTGCCCAGCTGCTCTTGTGGGGCTGTGAGAGGCTGCAGGGCTGCGAGCGTGAACCGGGACTCACCTTCCCAGGAGTCCCGGTGTCAGTGGCCGAGTCAAATGGCCCCGCTCTCCCTGACCGCCCCGTCCCCCCTCCATCAACTGAAAAGGGGCAAGGAATCATTTCTCCGTGGGACACTGCTCTGTGAGACTTGGACCGGCGCTGCTGAAACCACAAGGCTTTTTCAAACCCACGCCTCGCGGAACCCGCTCCGCGGGTCCCGCTTCGGACTTTCACTTGCCTGCTTCCACTGGTTTTCCTGCCCAGCTGCTCTTGTGGGGCTGTGAGAGGCTGCAGGGCTGCGAGCGTGAACCGGGACTCACCTTCCCAGGAGTCCCGGTGTCAGTGGCCGAGTCACCTGGCCCCGCTCTCCCTGACCGCCCCGCCCCCCCTCCATCAACTGAAAAGGGGCAAGGAATCATTTCTCCGTGGGACACTGCTCTGTGAGACTTGGACCGGCGCTGCTGAAACCACAAGGCTTTTTCAAACCCACGCCTCGCGGAACCCGCTCCGCGGGTCCCGCTTCGGACTTTCACTTGCCTGCTTCCACTGGTTTTCCTGCCCAGCTGCTCTTGTGGGGCTGTGAGAGGCTGCAGGGCTGCGAGCGTGAACCGGGACTCACCTTCCCAGGAGTCCCGGTGTCAGTGGCCGAGTCACCTGGCCCCGCTCTCCCTGACAGCCCCGCCCCACCTCCATCAACTTGGCCTATTGGACTCAGGCCTATAACTATCGGAGTACGACGCTGCGCGGGAGCATCCGGGGCTAAGACCGGGCAAAGAGCAGGCCGTTTGAGGCCGTTCGAGGTCTTAGAGGTCTGGGCTGGGCCACGTCTCTTGGCTGCACGGCTGCTTCCCCTTTCTCATGTGAGTTAGCGTTTTTGTTATTTGTGGTTTACCTTCCCTTTGTTCGCTATGTGTACACGAGCCACACGCAGCAAAACTGCCAGGGGACACAGTAGACCTAGTGGGACTTTGGATGACTTTTTAACAAAGACCAATCTGGCTATAGATGCCGAAATTAACAAAATGCAACACAGGGTTTCCCTGGAACTTGATGCTGCTCGCAAATTGTCCTTGAACATAGCTTCTTCGAAGAAATCTTCACTAGGCAACTTTGCTTCAGCTCTTACCCCGGAGCGCACAACAGGCCCCCGCCCCTTGCTCACATTGGCAGATATACATCACTGCCCATCTTTGCCTCCATGTGACCATGTGGAGGATCTTCCATCAAATCCTCCACAGGAGGTTGCGCCACCCAATCTTGTGGTTGGTGTCAGCCCACAGGTAATGAGTAAATCGCCTAGGGCGGTTACAAAGGCTAACAAAAATACTAAAAAAATGGCGCTTCAGCAAAAGAAAAGCTTGGCTAGGTCTGCATTTGCACGTAAAAAGGCCAAAATTGCGAGAGCCCAGTTTTTTAATTGCCGACGCCAATTAGGTGCCTCTGCCTCTGGGGAACTAATTGATGAAACTCATATAGAATTGCATGCTAGTGCTACTAATCATGTCCTGGAGGGAGCTGTAAATGTTCAACAGGTAGAATGTCTTCTTGGCTCAAGCAAAGATGGTCCAAGGGAGGGAAGATTGAGTGAGGTTGGGCGGGATAAGAGGGGTGATGAGGAATTCGTACAAACTGTTTGGGATACACTCAAGAAGTTACTTACCCCCTTAGAACTCAAACTTTCCAGAATGGAAAACCATCTGCTTGAGATGGACAGGACAATCGTTACACTGGCCAGTCTTAGTCTCAAGCAGATGGAAGCTAGATTTTCACAGGGAGAGGCACCCCCACAACCTTTAGAAGTAGATGCATCTGATGCTCCTTCCCTGGGACCCAAACCTGTACCTGTACCTAAACCTCGCACGAAAATAGGGAATAGTATCATCCCCACCCCAATCGCTAGGGCTGGCCCTTCTAAAGAGTCTTCAGCGCCAGCCAAATCCAAGCATACTGCCTCTCGTGCTGGGGCTGACTCACATTCCCAGCAGAATACTGCACGTCCCAAACCTGTGCCTTCAGCTGATCTGCAATCCAACCAGCCATCCCTCAATACCCAGCCACTCTTGAACCTAACAGACCCAACTTCCGTGGTGGCTATATCGACTTACCACCGGAAGCTACTCCTTATGTCATCGTATTGGCTGGTGTACCTACTCTTGATCCACTAGTCAAAGAGGACCATTGGTCCCTCAAAAACAAGGTAATACACTGGCTCAATATAAATAGACAGCTCCCAAGCCACCAAAGAAGCCGTGTACTCATGGTGCGAAGAGTACCATGGGTCGGACCGAGCCACAAATCCATCTTGGGCGACTGCATAGTGGTGACCTTTGCTGATCCACACACTGCACAGCATCTCTGTTCATGGTCCCCTAGCGAAGAAGATCATACTGTTGTCGTTAGACCTCTCACCTTCTTTTACCCCCCTAGAAATCAGCATAGGATGGGTGGGACTTGGACAACAATTCAAAAGTCCGGGAATAGGGGTGTTAAGAATGGGGGACTAAGTCAGAGTGCCTGGTGGCAGGGTGCTCCTACGTCCAATATGTTCGGTTGTTTAGAGGAAGTTGACTGACTCGGGGGGGAGAATCTAAAAAGGAATCTGGCAGACCCTATTACGTTCATCATGAAAGGTTCTAGTGTGGCTTGTCCAACGTTGCCAGTGGATCAACAGATAACACTTGTTAATCCCCCTAACCCCCTCCCGGTTGAGGTAGGAATCTTAGCTCAGCCTGTAATCCCTAACACTAATAACCCTGCCAACGAAATCAAAATATCATCCTGGAATATAGCGGGTCTCCGGGGTCGCCTGGAAAATGATGACTGGGTAGATTACATCTCATCCCACGATATCATCCTTTTCCAGGAAACCTGGTCAGTTGCCCCATTGTTTAGACTTGGCTATCTAAACTTCTATAAACCGGCAATACAGGGCACGAAGGGCAGGGCTTCGGGTGGTCTCACCATATGGTTAAGAAACAGCATGGGATTCATCGCTCGAGAAATAGTGGGGACGAATCCCGATCTTCTATGCATATCCTTAAGCAGAGAGAACTGCACGGATATAATCCTTATTAATATATATGCCAGAGGATGTCAGGGTGGTAGAAAACAACCGATCATTAATGATCTGGAAGCACTTTTAAATGAGCACAAAAGTGACCAGCTCACAATAGTGGCTGGTGACTTGAACTGCTCATTTGAACCGATCCTGAACCTTGCCGAGGATGTTGGCCTAGAAGAAGATTCCATATGGAATATTCCCCCGCTATCAGTTAGCAAGGGCGTCAAGGGAACAGAGGCCGCCCTTAACTGGCTTGGGCTCTGCCTGGAATGGGGACTCCGAGCAGTGAATGGTCGTAGCATTTCTGACAAGGAGGGGAAGCCAACTTTTGACAATGGATCATGCACAAGTCGTATTGATTACATATTAATTAATGTCGAATCTTGGGCTTCAGTAACTGACATGACAATAGACACCAGGCCAGAGAGTGATCATAATCCTCTCTCACTATCACTCAAGGTCCCTGGACTAGGGCCACCCCAGGTGGAATCAGACTGCCTTACATCTGACCTCGCCTTGTGCGACAACAGAAGACGGGTCAAATGGTCCAGAGTGATAGCTGACCCAGAGCTTGTCAGTCAGATAGAAGAATTGGTCCTACACACCAAAGACAAAATGATGGCACCCTCCCTCAATGACATGCCCAAGTCTCACAATGTTGACCTTCATGAGGCATGTTTTGCGGCTATCAAGGAACTGCTCACTAGGCCATGCCGGAAAAAGAAGGCTAAGCAACCTAAAGGCTGGTATAACAAAAATTGCAGAGAAGCCCACGGTATCCTTATTGCTGCGGTTAAATCTAGAAATACTCTAGATATTAGGGCAGCGAGACAGGCCTATAAACGTATTATCTGGGAAGCAAAAAGGGATTGGGACGACTCCTATTGGCTTGATCTTCTCCATGCATGTGAGACTTGCAACCAAACTAAGTTTTGGGAGATAGTCAGGTGGGGCAGGGGTACGGATTCACTATCCCCTGAAAATCATGTCTCTGCAGCAGATTGGGTTAAATTCTTTTCTGCTCAATTTATTAACCAAAATGTCCCTCAGTTGGCAAAAGGCCCTCTAACAGGGACCACATTAGCCTCGTATGGGGATAAACGTACTTTTAGCATGTCGGACACGGAACACGCACTAGGTTCCATTCAGTCTGGGAAAGCACCTGGCATTGACGCTGTACCAGCTGACCTTTTTAAATTGAATTTAGATCTGTGGGTCCCTTATATAACAATCTTAGCAAATTCTATTGCAGCCGGGGAAAGGATACAGCAGTCCTGGAAAGGCGCTGAGATAATCCCGGTCTTTAAGAAAGGGGATCGATCCTTACCTAAAAATTATCGTCCCATAAGCCTGATCGATACCATTCAGAAAGTGGTATCACGAATGGCCCTAGCTATAATACAGGGGTGGATGGAGCAAAACAGCATACTCTCCCCCATGCAGGCAGGGTTCAGATCGGGCACCAGTACCCTTGATCAGGTGTTTCGTCTAACCATGATCTACTGGAAGGTGGTTCTTTTGGGCAGTGGTGTCATCTACGCTGCTTTTGTCAACCCTAGGTCGGCATTTGACCTGGTTCCCAGGGCTAAACTCTGGGACGCCCTGAGAGACATGGAATTTTCTCTAGAGCTACTAGATCTGGTTAAGCGCCTTCATGAGGATAACTTTGCACGCGTAAGATGGGGCAAACAGGGTCAGGTGACCGCTAGCTTCCCTGTCGAACGAGGTGTCCGGCAGGGTTGTGTGCTGGCCCCTACCTTGTTTCTCCTGTTCATTAACCGGGTAGTCGCATTCTTCAAAGACACTAACACTGATGCTCCTACCCTGGGGGGGTCAAAGTATCCCATTTTAATATTCGCCGACGACACCCTGCTCCTTTCAAGGACTCGAAGCGGCCTACAGGCTGCCTTAAATAGATTTTCTGAATTTTGGGCAATAAATGACCTCCAGATCAATGCTGACAAGACCAAATTTATGGTCTTTAACAAAAATAAACCTATCTCCAGTTCATTTACATTAGAGGGTGTTCCAATAGAACAGGTTAAAGTCATGTCTTATTTTGGCGTGACTTTGGACCATCAACTCACTTGGAAACCCCAGCTGGAGGTGCTAACCCTCAAATTTGTTCGCCTTACGGGATGTCTGTTAAAGGAACAGAAAAAAACCTTGACAAAACGCACTTCACCCGCGTTAAAAATATATGAGGCCAAGGCGAAAGCGGCCACCCTGTATGGAGCGGATATTTGGGGATATAAAGGTTTGCCGGCTCTTATCAGTGCTCAGAATAAGTTTTTTCGGAACCTAGTGGGGCTCCCCCAATCTTCCCCCATTACACCACTGCTTTTAGATTTAGGTTGTAGGCCGTTGGATGAGATGGCACAGTACCGCCTTGTAGCTCTTTGACGCCGCCTTTGGACGACCCAAGAACTTAGCTTGTTCGCCCAAGAATTAGGTGAAGTTAGAGCCTTGTGGGGTGCACAGAAGATTCCATGGCTACGGGAAGTCAAACAAATATTATATTCTATGGGCCTCCCAGAGCTTTGGCTACATCCCGAAAGCTCTAACTTCCCATCGAAAGTGGAATTTAGAGAACTTTATTGGGCTGACAAAAAATCTGTACTGGTCACTAACTCTTCTGTCAACAACCTAACAGGACAGTTTCTAATCCACAAGATAACCCCATTTCTTGAACCTTATTGGGACCTGATATGCAAAACACTTGATCGCAAACTGTACCACCAGTTTCGAGTGGGAACGTTGCCTATCAAGTCATTTACTGCAAAGTGGGCAAAAAACCAAAGTAACAAATGCCCCTTCTGTCCTGATCAGGTAGAAAGTCTAGGCCATATATTCTTTGCATGTCCTGTGTATCGATCACCTAGACTAAAATGGTTGAAACCAATTTGCCAAACACTCAACTGTGGGAGTAGTCACGCAGCCCTCCTCAAATTAAGAGATTTACGCACTGCCAAATCAGTGATCTGCATTGCAAAATTTTTGGGTTGGCTGTGGCTCATTCGTGCTAAGAAACTGTAAATTGCCTTTTTTACCTGTCTTAATGTTTACATATTGTTGTTCAAAATTTTTCTTTTTCTCTTTTATGTATTGGGGGATCTAATGTACAATTTTATCATATCTGAAAATGTTTTTATATACATGTGTTTGGTTGTCTTTTATGAATTTTTCTTACTCGAAATAAAGACTAATTGAACTGAACTGAACTGAACTGTAATGGTCCCCTAACGTCTGGCAGCCTCCCTACCGCCACCAACATGGAGTCCGCAATACTGGCTAAAGGGCACAGTTCCCAGAGGGGCATATCTGGAGCAAACAAAGCCTTTTGCACCACTCTCCTCACTGCGTTTTCCCATACTGTAGTCACATGGTGCACAATGTACGGGAAATCTCTCAGGACCCGACTCCCAGAATTAGTAGTTCCCTGTGACCTGGCACCATAAGTTCCCGCTAGCAACCGTTTCTCCCAGTTGCCCTCGCCATCCAGCCAGTGCACTGCGTGCTGCAACTGAGAGGCCACATAGCAGAATTCCAGTCGAGGCACCTCTAGCCCGCCCTCCTCCCACATCCTCTGTAGCATTGTTAAGCGTACCCTTCTGCGTTTCATCCCCATAGGAGATCTACCAGCAGACTCTCCAAAGTCTGGAAATAATGCCTCAGAATGATATAGAGTGAGTGTTGCATTGCATACAGGCAGCGGGGCAGGTCAATCATCTTGATGATTGTGATACGCCCCTTAAGCAACAACGGTAGTTCCGTTCAGAAGTGGATCGAGCCCCTCAGCCCTGTTATAATCCCTGTTATAATCTGACTTATGTTCTGATCAAGATAGCCAGAGGCTGTGTTGGCCATACGAATGCCTAAATACCACACGCCCTCTCCCACCCACAGTAGCTCAATAGGCGGTCGCTCCACCTCAGGGGCCATGGCCAGTCATCCCATTGGGACCACCCTGGACCTCCCAGGATTGATGCCAACACCCGAAATGTGCCCAAAGCCCCGCAACTCCCAGAGAATCACAGGTATCGAGTTCTCTGGATGTGTCAAATATACTAGGGTATCATACGCGTATAGCAAAACTATATGATTGGTCTCCACAAGCGTAAAACCCCAGGGGGGGTTTAACACTCTTTAAATGCGTGGCCAGGGGCTCCATCACCATCGCGAATAGGAGAGGGGAGAGAGAGCATCCCTGTCGGGTGCCCCGACCCAGTGTGAGACCACTGGACACTATCCTCCCCACGTGAACTCTGGCGCTAGGGGCGGCATAGATCAACTGCACCCACTAGAGAAATCTCTCACCCATCCCGAATCGCTGAAGGACCTGCCACATATATGGCCACTCCACTGAGTCAAATGCCTTTATATCCTGATATCCAACAATGCGATAGCACAGTCCAATTCTAACAGGTCTGGGGCGTGCCACACATGTGCCAATCATCTAAGATTTAACGCAGTACTTTATCGCGGTATAAACCCTGCCTGATCTACATGCACCAGTCATGGTATCCCCGAGAGGAGACAGTCCGTTAGAATCCCACTATATATGTATTTTTACATCAATATTTAGCAGCGAAATTGACTTGTAGGAGCCGGGTTGGTCAGGGTCTTTATCATTTTTAGGTATCATGGCCACCAATGCTTCCCTCATGGTGAGCGTCAGAACTCCCTGATTCAATGCTCCAATGCTTCGTTGTAGACTTACAGGAGTCTATCTATCAGAATTGGGGAAAATTGTCTGTAAAACTCTGCCCGGAGTCCATCGTATCCTGGACTCTTGGCAGGCTTGAGCCAAAATATATCCCTACTCAAATTCTCCTTGGTGATCGGGATGCACAGTGCCTCAGTCTCCTCAGGCCCGAGTCGGGGAAGTTCAAACACATTCAGCTAGGAGTGCACTGCCTCCAAACCTGGGGCAGGTCGAACTGTATACTCCGCTTGTAAGTGGGTCGGCAGAGTTTCAACAATCGCTCATTGTGCATACGCTAATGCTCCTCCAGCATCCCAGATCTGCAGTATTGGGGACCTGGATGTTTACTGCTGCTCTGAAGGTGCTAACAATGCTCCTTTTCTATCTCCCTCCATATATAGTCTTTGACGGTAGACCGTATGCACATATTTTTTCAGTCTATGGAGATCCGTCATCAGCACCTTTCTAGCCGTTTTCCACTCCCCCAACTTCTAAGGGGCAGTGGCGAACTTGGCCTCCAGTCTGCCCAGGTCTGCCTTGTGTCTACCATGTCTCGCTCCAGTTGCCACCGGACCCCACAAGTTGTTTTTATGCAGATTCCCCTCATGACCACTTTCATTGCTTCCCACTCGGCTGCACGACAGGAGGCTGACTCCCAGTTCTCCTCAAAGTATCGGTTTAGTTAATCCGAGATTACGGCTACAAATGGTCAATCAGATCATCAGTATTAAATTACCAAAGGTGGATTCCAGCTCTGATCTCTCTTCCCTTCAGCTCCATTGGGACTGGGGAGTGATCCGATATATATCTAGGTAGATATGTTATCCCGCCCACATTCCACCCCAGGTCGGTGGAGAGGTACCAATAATCCAACCTACTGGAGGTCCCCTTGGCAGGGGTATAACAAGAGAATTGCCCGGTACCAGGATTGCGCATGCACCATACATCTTGAAGTTACGTGCCTTCCAGCATATCCTGTAGCGTGGTGGACATTCTAAGTTTAGTGTGGGGACGAGGGGAAGTCGTCTAGTACACAATTAACATCCCCAGCTAGTATCATCGGTGCCCCCAATTAGGGTGAAGCCGCTTCCATGAGAGCAGGGAAGAAAGATGCGCTGTCCTCGTTTGGGGCATACACATTTATCATACATAGCTCCATACCATCTAATCTCCCATGTAGGATAACGTACCTCCCCTCCGCGACCAGCACATGATGTAAGTGCTGCCACCCCTGGCACCACCCATATAAGAGCATCCCTGGCAAACCCGAGATAAGACGTGGCGAACAGTTACCTCCTCCAGCGTTTCCATAGGCAAGGAATAGTGTCCTCCAGATAGGTGTTTTCTGCAAGCAGGCTACTGCCACCTTATACCTCTTCAAGTATGCAAAGACTCGCCTGTGTTTCTCAAAGGCTGCAATGCCTTGGACATTCCATGTAATTAACTTTAGGTTAGTGGTCACCATCGAGTGCATATAACCTCATTTGTACTCTCATACATCTCAGTTGTCATAGACCATGTACATAACCACAACCCTGCACACATCACTACATATCGAGTTAACTGACACTTGTGTAGAATTACTCCATAGAACTGTTCCCAAACAATGCCAACTTCCCCCTTCCCTTGGACAATATCACATTTCCCTCCCCCTTGAAACGTAGTAAGGTGAAGGCATTTAGATGTCGCCCCATTTCCCTCAAGTGAAACCCCATAACACAGAACGTTCTAGAAAACAAATCTCACCCTTGGTGCATCAACCCCCCCTCCCGTCCTCCCAACAAAAGTGGCTGGCCCGCCGGCGGGTGCGAGGGCAAGCCTCCAGCTGTCATCAGGGTTCCTGCCTCTGGGGGTGGGCCCCTATTAACTACCTCAAGTGTGTACACTTCAGTTCTCTCTCTCATTTTTTTTACTGTGTTGTGTTATTTTTATTCTGAGATGCAGGTGGAAAGCGCCGGGACACTCTTTTCGAGTAGCCGTGCGCTATACAAGAACGCTGTAACATAACATAACATAACATAACATAACATAACATAACATAGGGCCATCCTCTGTCCTTAGCCTCTGGAGCTCCCAGCATTCTATCAATATTTAGCACTTGCCAGGCATTTAAAAGTTACAATTATCTGGTGACTTCTGCCCTGTTGCTTAATCGCGTGCCTGGTCTAATTATAAATGTCCTCGCCAGGATTACTGTTCGTGAGTCTAGGACAACATCCGAGGCATGCAGTGTTCCATCTGGACCAACCATGATGCAGCCAGGGCTCCAGTTCCTGTCCAGTTCCTGTCCCTGAATTGTGCTTACGTCTCTCCGGGGTGGCCTGTTGGACCCTGCCCCTGGGGTGTCGGTGTTGAGGGAGGTAAACAGGCACCCGGGGAGATCCTGGCATCCAGCCAGTCACATGCCTCAGCTGAGGAGAAGAAAAACAGCACTTTCCCCTTGCTCTCAACTCTCAGCTTTGCCGGGAAGAGGAGGCTATATTTGATATTAAGGTACCGGATTCACCTCTTTACTGCCAGGAAAGAGCACCGCTGGTCCTGTACCCGTTGCGTATAATCTGGGGCGATGGAGATCCGGTGTCCGTCACATGCCATCAGTCCCTTGGTCTGGGTAAACTGCAGAATAGCATCCCAATCTCAAACATTGAGGAACCGGTTTCGGAGGAGGGGCTAGTGATCTATGTGCTCTTTCTACAGTGAAGAACTTTGAGAGCTTCCTGGGGTGAGAGCAGTAACCAACCAGTCCTCCAGAAAAATCTCCACTGATGGTCCCTCTGCTTTTTTCTGGAAACCCTACATAACGGAGATTGTTCCTGTGCGACCTCCCCTCCACATCCTCACACGGTAGTGAAGGCGGACTACTTGCTTCTGGAGGTCTATGACCGTCTCCCATAGGGAATGGAGTTCTGTCCACAGAGTGGTCACTGTTTGTTTAGTGGTGGTTACCCTCTCCGACTCCTTCATAAGATTGCTTTGGAGCAAGTTTACATTAATTGCAAATGAGTCTATTTTGTGGATCATATCATCCCTTGTAGAATGATCAGCTGCCAGCACGTCTGGGATTGAGGGAGCTCCATCTTCATTGTGTGCCCTATCTCTCTCTCTGGATGTCTGAACCCCAGACTGGGCCTTCTGGTCTGGGCGAGCGGGTCCTGCGCCATCTTGCCGCCCTTTTCCTTCACCATTCTTGTGTCTGCTCCTTCCTGCTCTTCCAGGGAGCCCCCCCAGTAATCTCCCCTGGCCAAGATGCCTTTCCAGACCCGCTGGGGTGGAAATCACCACTCTGTTTGTTCATATTCTGGGCTCTGGACCAGGCCAGCAGTCCAGCCGACAGCCCACCCGGCTGCCTCCCGGGTACCTCGGCTACTTTCTGCTCTGGGGAGTGAGTCAGGGATGCTGTGTGAGGTCAGCTCTACTCCCACCACAATGTAGAAATACCTCGCATTATCCAATGTCTGTTGCAGCGTACCCCAATTCAAGGTCCCTGCAGGTCTATGCCAAAGCTCCTGCCATCCCTGGTACAAGTCACCTCTCTACCAGCACACCCAATAATAGGTTGTGGTCGGGGAAGTCCGAGTCACGGTTCCGGTGCCACTCATGCTCATGCCCCTGCACACCTCTGGTGTTGTAGGCTGCCTTCCCTTGCCTTCTTTAGTGCCCTGCTCCAGACTAAACCCTCAACATATTTCCACACCTATCTGTGAACCCACAGGGGGTGTGCAGCCTTCAGTAAATCCATTGTCAGCCCGGGTGGCCATGTGCTTTTCCACCTGGATGGCTCCCTTAATCACCCAGTGCATTCATCTGCGAGCTGGGCTTTCCTCGGTCTACGCTGTCTGAGGTGAGGCCCTTCAGCAGCATTATGGAGCGGACTGACACGCCCAGGAATGCCGGACGCATCCCGGTCATTCTTATTTCTGCACCGCTCCTCGTCAACACTTCAACAGGCCCGGCCCCCTCCACTACTGCCAAGTCCCCCCCCAGGAGCCAGGGCAGCTTCCCCTGCAATTTGGACTGCCCCCCTGTTCCTTCACTTTCTGTCACTTGGGAGTGCACAAACCCGGAGCCCTTGTATAGGCCCGGTACCTGGTTTTACTGTAGCTCAGCTGCATCGCACTCTTCCGATGCACTTCTCCTCTGCGCCTCCAGCACCAGGTCTTCTATGTTCTGCTAACGACACTGCTCCACAGCCATGGAGCATTGGGCCCAGCCCCTCCAGCACTGCCAGATATCCCCCAGGTTCCGCATCCTTTGCTATTTGTGCAGCCTGTCATTCCTCCTCTTTATTGGCAGTCAGGGCCACGGAACCCCTGATCTCCTTGGCCGACCTTATCAGTCCTCCAACCCTGGATGGATCTCAGCTTTGCAAGGGCCCCTCGTGGCAGACAGGGCCCCACTTTCACCTTGTTCAGCCTCCACACACGGTCGCGGCCCACTGCCTGATTTCCTTTCAGCTCTGCCTCACCACAGGTTTCCCGAGGGTCCGCTCCCCAGCACCTCTCGCACCAGGCCTCCCTTCCTCGGTCACCATCACCTCTAGAACCAGGAGCTGTCACTTATCGTGATCTGCCGGCACTCATATCGTTATCTCCTCCGGCCATCTCCACAGCCATCTCCAGGATCTCGCTTCCCCTCGCGGACCCCCACAGGTTTCCACCACCACTGCAAAATGGCCACAGCAGTTCGCCCGTCATTTCCCTGGCCTCTGTGGTTTTAGTATTGTGTTGCGGCCGTGCCCCTGTAGTAAGCAGCTCCAGTAGAGGGGGGCCCTTCCTTTACCTCGCAAACGTTTTCTGTGGTGCTTTACAGCCCCAGGATGATGTTGTATAAATGGAGTTAATAGGAGCTCCTGGGAGCACATCTACTCCACCATGTTTCTAGGTCACGCCCTCTATAGCCAGGCTTACCACGCAATAGCACATATTCCTCTAAAATCACCCGCAAGACGGTGGTGTTATCTAGGGTGGAGCGGTTTGGTTTCACATGAGCTTGTTCCAGCAGGATGACATATTATCCTCCGTCCAGCTTTATAGATGATTTAAAACTTTCTTGGCAAATATTTTTCCAATGGAATCAGGCAACGTTATTTGCCTGTGGTTACAGGGTTGACTAGTCAAATCTTTCTTCTGTAATGGAAAATAATACCACCCCTCTATGAAGTAGGCACTGCTCCAGGTAAGTAATAGTATTTGAATAAGGAAGCTAGGGACCTGACCACAGATCTTCCTTCAGCTTTATGAGTGTAAGGGATTTGGTCATTGCCCCTGGCATCAAAGGCTGTAGTTCAAGGAATAATGGCCTTAATCTGGACTTTAGAAGGGCAGTATAGAGCTCCTCCCTCAATAGGTAAAGAGACAGAGTGGGGTGAAGATCAATTAATCTATGTGATTAGAAGCATAGAGATTAAAGACATCATTTGACCACTACTCACTTGTGATAGTGCTCTTTTTCAGTATTGCACCACTCCCACTGGCCAATGTCATAGTTTGCCAGAAGCTCCTAGAATCTTTATAAGTTGCCGCCTCCAGAGATCTCTTCAGGTCTTATTAGTTTGTTGTTTTTTATGGTAGCTTTCCATCTTGTCCTTCTTCTTAACAAATTACTCATTTTCCTTCTCTCCTTAGAAAAATTTAAGAATTGCCACATTTATAGTTTCTTGATCAATCTATTCAAACTAGACATTTTGCAGGGTTCTATAGGGGTATTTCTGTTTGTCCAGAGAGATTCTTACAGCAAGGGTCTCTTTACCATGAATTTTATCATACCCTGCTCAAATTTAGCTAGTGAAATATGTCACTGCACTGCACTATTATATCTCTTATGCCATTTTTGTAGTTTCCTTTCATTTGTCTTCATTGCAGATATTCCAGTTCACCCTACCATTACCTGCACTAAAGTGCACCTTTTCTCCTTTCTTTCTGATTCCAGAGCAAAATACTCTCTGGAGTTATGGCAATGTCAAAAGAAAATATTTTATGATCACTTCATGGAATGTCTAGTATCTCCAGATCAACTAATAAATTAAATTGATGTAATAATAAAATCGAATACTGAGTTGCTCTTTATGCAGATTATAGATTTCAGTGGTTGAAGCCCCACTTACATCAGTCACCACAAGCAATTACAGCACTTACATGAATCAGGAATTGTGGCATTGCGTAGTCGTGATTCGCAAATGGAAACATCTGGAGACTGTAGGAGGGGCCACTAATAGCTGGGTCCTCCCTGCTTGGTCTCCAGAAGTCTGCATCTCTCGTTACCCCACAATCGCAGTGGATGCATTGCACCTCACTCCTTTCTGAACAGTATCTCCTCCTGCAGGTAGGTATGCTTCTTCCCTCTCTCATCAAGCAGGCAGTCTTCTAGGTAGTTCATGAGAGGAACACAGCTTCCCTAGCATGAGATCCAGACTTCAGGTGATGTCCCCTAACCTATTGGAAATTG